>NC_089226.1:9697195-10011195 GCF_963924675.1 Phocoena phocoena
GACTGCTGGGTCATATGGTAGTAATATTTGTAGTTTTTTAAGGAAACTCCATACTGTTCTCCATAGTGGCTGTATCAATTTACATTCTCACCAACAGTGCAAGAGGGTTCCCTTTTCTCAACACCCTCTCCAGGATTTATTGTTTGTAGAATTTTGATGATGGCCATTCTGTCCTGTGTGAGGTGATACCTCATTGTAGTTTTGATGTGCATTTCTCTAATGATTAGTGATGTTGAGCATCCTTTCATGTGTTTGTTGGCAATCTGTATAACTTCTTTGGAGAAATGTCTTTTTAGCTCTTCTGTCCATTTTTGGATTGGGTTGTTTGTTTTTTTTTGATATTGAGCTGCATGAGCTGCTTATATATTTTGGAGATTAATCCTTTGTCAGCTGCTCCGTTTGCAAACATTCTCTCCCATACTGAGGGTTGTCTTTTCGTCTTGTTTATGGTTTACTTTGCTGTGCAAAAGCTTTTAAGTTTCATTAGGTCCCATTTGTTTATTTTTGTTTTTATTTCCATTTCTCTAGGAGGTGGGTCATAAAGGATCTTGCTGTGATTTATCTCATAGAGTGTTCTGCCTATGTTTTCCTCTAACTACTGGGCATATACTCTGAGAAAACCGTAATTTGAAAAGAGTCATGTACCACAATGTTCACTGCAGCACTATTTACAATAGCCAGGACATGGAAGCAACCTAAGTGTCCATTGACAGATGAATGGATAAAGAAGATGTGGCACATATATACAATGGAATATTACTCAGTCATAAAAAGAAACGAATTTGAGTTATTTGTAGTGAGGTGGATGGACCTAGAGTCTGTCATACAGAGTGAAGTAAGTCAGAAAGAGAAAAACAAATACCATATGCTAACACATATATATGGAATCTAAAAAAAAATGGTTCTGAAGAACCTAGGGGCAGGACAGGATGAAAGATGCAGATATAGAGAATGGACTTGAGGACATGGGGGTGGGGGAAGGGTAAGCTGAGATGAAGTGAGAGAGTGGCATTGACATATATACACTACCAAATGTAAAATACATAGCTAGTGGGAAGCAGCTGCATAGCACAGGGAGATCAGCTTGGTGCTTTGTGACCACCTAGAGGGGTGGGATAGGAAGACACAAGAGGGAGGGGATATGGGGATATATGTATCCATATAGCTGATTCACTTTGTTATACCGCAGCAACTAACACAACAATGTAAAGCAATTATACTCCAACAAAGACATTAAAAAAAAAAAAAGAAATGTGTGTTAACAAACAACTCATGAGATGGGAACTTGAAGTGGCTATTAAAAATTTGGAAAAAAAAGGTTGTTATTAGTTATCTGACAAATATTTGTTTTTAGTAATCAAGATTAAACTGCATGATCAAGTAGTGGAGAAAAATCAGAGAAAGTTTCCTTAGGTTTAAGCTTGGAGAAGGTGCAAATAATTCTTGGTATATTTTAGAGATGACTGAAATAATTAACATCCTCCTCTGAAGTCCAATACCCCTAATTTTACCCTTCTTGGCTCTAATACTTTCCACATTCCATTAAAATTATGTAAGTACTTGTTTTTATACATAAAGAATCTCATGAGATCCTAGAAAGTAAAAATGCTGCTTCAGAGATTTCATTGTCACTTACAGGGAGGTATTGTAGCCCAGTGATTAAGACTAAGAAGTTTGGAGGCTTCTGGGAAGATGGCAGAAGAGTAAGACGCGGAGACCACCTTCCTCCCCACAGATACAACAGAAATACATCTACAACGTGGAACAACTCCTACTGAACACTGGCAGAAGACCTCAGACCTCCCAAAAGGCAAGAAACCCCCCACGTACCTGGGTAGGGCAAAAGAAAAAAGAATAAACAGAGACAAAAGGGTAGGGACGGGACCTGCACCAGTGGAAGGGAGCTGTGAAGGAGGAAAGGTTTCTACATACTAGGAAGCCCCTTCGCGGGCGGAGACTGCGGGTGGCGGAGGAGAGCACAGCAACAGGGGTGCGGGGGGCAAAGAGGAGAGATTCCTGCACAGGATCGGTGCCGACCGGCACTCACCAGCCAGAGAGGCTTGTCTGCTCACCCGCCGGGGCGGGTGGGGCTGGGAGCTGAGGCTCAGGCTTCGGTCGGAGCGCAGGGAGAGGACTGGGGTTGGCGGCCTGAACATAGCCTGCAGGGGGTTAGTGCACCACAGCTGGCCGGGAGGGAGTCCGGGGAAAAGTCTGGAGCAGCCGAAGAGGCAAGAGACTTTTTCTTTCCTCTTTGTTTCCTGGTGCTAGAGGAGAGGGTATTAAGAGCGCTGCTTAAAGGAGCTCCAGAGACGGGCACGAGCCGCGGCTAAAAGCGCGGATCCCAGAGACGGGCGCATGAGACGCTAAGGCTGCTGTTCCCACCACCAAGAAGCCTGTGTTCGAGCACAGGTCACTATCCACACCCCCGTTCCGGGGAGCCTGTGCAGCCCGCCACTGCCAGGGTCCCGGGATCCAGGGACAACTCCCCTGGGAGAACGCACGGCGCGCCTCAGGCTGGTGCAACGTCACGCCGGCCTCTGCCTCAGCAGGCTCGCCCTGCACTCCGTACCCCTTCCTCAACCCGGCCTGAGTGAGCCAGAGCCCCCGAATCAGCGGGTCCTTTAACCCCGGCCTCTCTGACTGAAGAACAGATGCCCTCTGGCGACCTACACGCAGAGGTGGAGCCAAATCCAAAGCTGAGCCCTGGGAGCTGTGCGAACAAAGAAGAGAAAGGGAAATCTCTCCCAGCAGCCTCAGAAGCAGCGGATTAAAGCTCCACAATCAACTTGATGTACCTGCATCTGTGGAATACATGAATAGACAATCATCCCAAATTGAGGAGGTGGACTTTGAGAGCAAGATTTATGAATTTTTCCCCTTTTCCTCTTTTTGTGAGTGTGTATGTGTATGCTTCTGTGTGAGATTTTGTCTGTATAGCTTGCTTCCACCATTTGTCCTAGGGTTCTATTCGTCCATTTTTTATTTTTTCTCTTAATAATTATTTTTTTATTTTAATAACTTTATTATATTTTATCTTATTTTATTTTACTTTATCTTTCTTTCCTCCTTCCCTCCTTCGTTCCTTCCTTCCTCCCTCCCTCCTTTCTTTCTTTCTTTCTACTTCTACTAATTCTTTCTTTCTACTTTTTCTCCCTTTTCTTCTGAGCCGTGTGGATGAAAGGCTCTTGGTGCTGCAGCCCGGAGTCAGTGCTGTGCCTCTGAGGTAGGATAGCCAACTTCAGGACACTGGTCCACAAGAGACCTCCCAGCTCCACACAATATCAAACGGCGAAAATCTCCCAGAGATCTCCATCTCAACACCAGCACCCAGCTTCACTCAACGACCAGCAAGGTACAGTGCTGGACATCCTATGCCAAACAACTAGCAAGACAGGAACACAACCCCACCCATTAGCAGAGAGGCTGCCTAAAATCATAATAAGGCCACAGACACCCAAAAACACACCACCAGACGTGGACCTGCCCACCAGAAAGACAAGATCTATCCTCATCCACCAGAACACAGGCACTAGTCCCCTCCACCAGGAAGCCTACACAAACCACTGAACCAACCTTAGCCATTGGGGACAGACACCAAAAACAACGGGGACTACAAACCCACAGCCTGCAAAAAGGAGACCCCAAACACAGTAAGATAAGCAAAATGAGAAGACAGAAAAACACACAGCAGATGAAGAAGCAAGAGAAAAACCCACCAGACCTAACAAATGAAGAGGAAATAGGGAGTCTACCTGAAAAAGAATTCAGAATAATGATAGTAAAGATGATCCAAAATCTTGGAAATAGAATAGACAAAATGCAAGAAACATTTAACAAGGACCTAGAAGAACTAAAGATGAAACAAGCAACGATGAACAACAAAATAAATGAAATTAAAAATACTGTAGATGGGATCAATAGCAGAATAACTGAGGCAGAAGAATGGATAAGTGACCTGGAAGATAAAATAGTGGAAATAACTACTGCAGAGCAGAATAAAGAAAAAAAATGAAAAGAACTGAGGACAGTCTCAGAGACCTCTGGGACAACATTAAACGCACCAACATTCGAATTATAGGGGTTCCAGAAGAAGAAGAGAAAAAGAAAGGGACTGAGAAAATGTTTGAAGAGATTATAGTTGAAAACTTCCCTAATATGGGCAAGGAAATAGTTAATCAAGTCCAGGAAGCACAGAGAGTCCCATACAGGATAAATCCAAGGAGAAATATGCCAAGACACATATTAAGCAAACTGTCAAAAATTAACTACAAAGAAAACATTAAAAGCAGCAAGGGAAAAACAAATAACACACAAGGGAATCCCCATAAGGTTAACAGCTGATCTTTCAGCAGAAAATCTGCAAGCCAGAAGGGACTGGCAGGACATATTTAAAGTGATGAAGGAGAAAAAGCTACAACCAAGATTACTCTACCCAGCAAGGATCTCATTCAGATTTGATGGAGAAATTAAAACCTTTACAGACAAGCAAAAGCTGAGAGAGTTCAGCACCACCATACCAGCTTTACAAGAAATGCTAAAGGAACATCTCTAGGCAAGAAACACAAGAGAAGGAAAAGACCTACAATAACGAACCCAAAACAATTAAGAAAATGGGAATAGGAACATACATATCGATAATTACCTTAAATGGAAACGGACTAAATGCTCCCACCAAAAGACACACACTGGCTGAATGGATATAAAAACAAGACCCATATATATGCTGTCTACAAGAGACCCACTTCAGACCTAGAGACACATACAGACTGAAAGTAAGGGAATGGAAAAAGATATTCCATGCAAATGGAAACCAAAAGAAAGCTGAAGTAGCAATTCTCATATCAGACAAAATAGACTTTAAAATAAAGACTCTTAGAAGAGACAAAGAAGGACACTACATAATGATCAAGGGATCGATCCAAGAAGAAGATATAACAATTGTAAATATTTATGCACCCAACATAGGAGCACCTCAATACATAAGGCAAATACTAACAGCCATCAAAGGGGAAATCGACAGTAACACATTCATAGTAGGGGACTTTAACACCCCACCTTCAGCAATGGAAAGATCATCCAAAATGAAAATACATAAGGAAACACAAGCTTTAAATGATACATTAAACAACATGGACTTAAATGATATTTATAGGACATTGCATCCAAAAACAACAAAATACACATTTTTCTCAAGTGTTCATGGAACATTCTCCAGGATAGATCATATCTTGGGTCACAAATCAAGCCTTGGTAAATTTAAGAAAATTTAAACTGTATCAAGTATCTTTTCTGACCACAATGCTATGAGACTAGATATCAATTACAGGAAAAGATCTGTAAAAAATACAAACACATGGAGGCTAAACAATACACTACTTAATAACGAAGTGATCACTGAAGAAATCAAAGAGGAAATCAAAAAATACCTAGAAACAAATGACAATGGATACACGACGACCCAAAACCTATGGGATGCAGCAAAAGCAGTTCTAAGAGGGAAGTTTATAGCAATACAAACCTACCTTAAGAAACAGGAAACATCTCGAATAAACAACCTAACCTTGCACCTAAAGTAATTAGAGAAAAAAGAACAAAAAACCCCAAAGTTAGCAGAAGGAAAGAAATCATAAAGATCAGATCAGAAATAAATGAAAAAGAAATGAAGGCAACGATAGCAAAGATCAATAAAACTAAAAGCTGGTTCCTTGAGAAGATAAACAAAATTGATAAACCATTAGCCAGACTCATCAAGAAAAAAAGGGAGAAGACTCAAATCAATAGAATTAGATATGAAAAAGGAGAAGTAACAACTGACACTGCAGAAATACAAAAGATCATGAGAGATTACTACAAGCAACTCTATGCCAATAAAATGGACAACCTGGAAGAAATGCACAAATTCTTAGAAATGCACAACCTGCCAAGACTGAATCAGAAAGAAATAGAAAATATGAACAGGCCAATCACAAGCACTGAAATTGAAACTGTGATTAAAAATCTTCCAACAAACAAAAGCCCAGGACCAGATGGCTTCACAGGCGAATTCTATCAAACATTTAGAGAAGAGCTAACACCTATCCTTCTCAAACACTTCCAAAATATAGCAGAGGGAGGAACACTCCCAAACTCATTCTACGAGACCACCATCACCCTGATACCAAAACCAGACAAGGATGTCACAGAGAAAGAAAACTATAAGCCAATATCACTGATGAACATAGATTCAAAAATCCTCAACAAAATACTAGCAAACAGAATCCAACAGCACATTAAACGGATCATACACCATGATCAAGTGGGGGTTATTCCATAAATGCAAGGATTCTTCAATATACACAAATCAATCAACGTGATACACCATATTAACAAATTTAAGGAGAAAAACCATATGATCATCTCAATAGATGCAGAGAAAGCTTTCGACAGAATTCAACACCCATTTATGATAAAAACCCTCCAGAAAGTAGGCATAGAGGGAACTTTCCTCAACATAACAAAGGCCATATATGACAAATCCACAGCCAACATCGTCCTCAATGGTGAAAAACTGAAAGCACTTCCACTAAGATCAGGAACAAGACAAGGTTGCCCACTCTCACCACTCTTATTCAACATAGTTTTGTAAGTTTTAGCCACAGAAATCAGAGAAAAAAAGGAATCCAAATCAGAAAAGAAGAAGTAAAGCTGTCACTGTTTGCAGATGACATGACACTATACATAGAGAATCCTAAAGATGCTACCAGAAAACTACTAGAGCTAATCAATGAATTTGGTAAAGTAGCAGGATACAAAATTAATGCACAGAAATCTCTGGCATTCCTATACACTAATGATGAAAAATCTGAAAGTGAAATCAAGAAAACACTCCATTTACCACTGCAATGAAAAGAATAAAATATCTAGGAATAAACCTACCTAAGGAAACAAAATACCTGTATGCAGAAAATTATAAGACACTGATGAAAGAAATTAAAGATGATACAAATAGATGGAGAGATATACCATGTTCTTGGACTGGAAGAATCAACATTGTGAAAATGACTCTACTACCCAAAGCAATCTACAGATTCAATGCAATCCCTATCAAACTACCACTGACATTTTTCACAGAACTAGAACAAAAAAGTTCACAATTTGTATGGAAACACAAAAGACCCCGAATAGCCAAAGCAATCTTGAGAACGAAAAACGGAGCTGGAGCAATCAGGCTCCCTGACTTCAGACTATACTACAAAGCTACAGTAATCAAGACAGTATGGTACTGGCACAAAAACAGAAATATAGATCAATGGAAAAGGATAGAAAGCCCAGAGATAAACCCATGCACATATGGTCACCTTATCTTTGATAAAGGAGGCAGGAATGTACCGTGGAGAAAGGACACCCTCTTCAATAAGTGGTACTGGGAAAACTGGACAGGTACATGTAAAAGTATGAGATTAGATCACTCCCTAACACCATACACAAAAATAAGTTCAAAATGGATTAAAGACCTAAATGTAAGGCCAGAAACTATCAAACTCTTAGAGGAAAACATAGGCAGGACACTCTATGAGATAAATCACAGCAAGATCCTTTTTGACCCGCCTCCTAGAGAAATGGAAATAAAAACAAAAATAAACAAATGGGACCTAATGAAACTCCAAAGCTTTTGCACAGCAAAGGAAACCCTAAACAAGACCAAAAGACAACCCTCAGAATGGGAGAAAATATTTGCAAATGAAGCAACTGACAAAGGATTAATCTCCAAAATTTACAAGCAGCTCATGCAGCTCAATAACAAAAAAACAAACAACCCAATCCAAAAATGGGCAGAAGACCTAAACAGACATTTCTCCAAAGAAGATATACAGATTTCCAACAAACACATGAAAGAATGCTCAACATCATTAAGCATTAGAGAAATGCAAATCAAAACTACAATGAGATATCATCTCACACCAGTCAGAATGGCCATCATCAAAAAATCTAGAAACAATAAATGCTGGAGACGGTGTGGAGAAAAGGGAACACTCTTGCACTGCTGGTGGGAATGTGAATTGGTACAGCCACTATGGAGAACAGTATGGAGGTTCCTCAAAAAACTACAAATAGAACTACAATATGACCCAGCAATCCCACTATTGGGCATATACCCTGAGAAAACCATAATTCAAAAGAGTCATGTACCAAAATGTTCATTGCAGCTCTATTTACAATAGCCAGGAGATGGAAACAACCTAAGTGTCCATCATTGGATGAATGGATAAAGACGATGTGGCACATATATACAATGGAATATTACCCAACCATAAAAAGAAACGAAATTGAGCTACTTGTAATGAGGTGGATGGACCTAGAGTCTGTCATACAGAGTGAAGTAAGTCAGAAAGAGAAAGACAAATACTGTATGCTAACACATATATATGGAATATAAGGAAAAAAATGTCATGAAGAACCTAGGGGTAAGACAGGAATAAAGACACAGACCTACTAGAGAATGGACTTGAAGATATGGGGAGGGGGAATGGTAACCTGTGACAAAGCGAGAGAGTGGCATGGACATATATACACTACCAAAGGTAAAACAGATAGCTAGTGGGAAGCAGCCGCATGGCACAGGGAGATCAGCTCAGTGCTCTGTGACCGCCTAGAGGGGTGGGATAGGGAGGGTGGGAGGGTGGGAGACGCAAGAGGGAAGAGATATGGGAACATATGTATATGTATAACTGATTCACTTTGTTTTAGCGCAGAAACTAACACACCATTGTAAAGCAATTATACTCCAATAAAGATGTAAAAAAAAATGGACCATAGACCTAAATGTGAAATGCAAAACTGTACATCTTGTTATAGATGATAATATAGAGAAATTCTAAGTGGCCTCAGGTTTAGTCAAAGAGCTTTTAGATAAAACACCAAAAGCACAATCTATGAAAGAAAAAATTGATACACTGGATTTCATTAAAATTAAAAACTGCTTTTCAAGATACTTAAAAAAAAAAACCAGACAAGTCACAGGCTAAGAAAAAATTTTTGCAAACCACACATCTAATAAAGTACTTATACACAGAATATACAAAGAAATCTTAGAAGTCAACAATAAGAAAACAAATAACCCGATTTTTAAAAGTGGGCAAAATTCTAAACAGATGCCTCACCCAAGAAGATATACACACAGAAAACAACTGTTTGAAAAGTTGTTCAACATTATATATCATTAAGGAATAGCAAATTAAAATGACACCGAGATACTACTACACACCTATTAGAATGGCTAAAATTCAAAAAAACCTGACAATACCATATTCTAGTGAGGATGGGGACCTAGAAGAACTTACATTCATTGCTAGTGGGAGTGCAAAATGGTACAGCTACTTTGGCAATCTTTCCATTTGACTCAGTAATCACACTTTAGTTATTTACCCAAATGAGTTGGAAATTTATGTCTACATAAAATCCTGCATAAGAATGTTTATAGGGCTTCCCTGGTGGTGCAGTGATTGAGAGTCCGCCTGCCGATGCAGGGGACACGGGTTCGTGCCCCGGTCCGGGAAGATCCCACATGCCATGAGCCATGGCCGCTGAGCCTGCGCGTCCGGAGCCTGTGCTCCGCAACGGGAGAGGCCACAACAGTGAGAGGCCCGCGTACCGCAAAAAAAAAAAAAACAAAAAAAAAAACCAGAATGTTTATAGCAGCTATATTCATAATTGCAAAACAAACCCTTGGGTTGAAGGAATCAACCAAGATGTCCTTCAAAATACAAATGCGTAAACAATGGTACATCCATACAATGGACATTATGTGGTTATAAAAAGAAATGAACTATAAAGTCATGAAAAGACATTGCGGTATCTTTAATGCATATTGCTTGGTGAAAGAAGCCAATGTGAACAGGCTACATATTGAATGACTCCAATGGGAAATCATTCTGGAAAAGGAAAAACTATAGAAATAGCAAAAAGATCAGTGGTTGCCATGGGGGAAGGCGAGAGGGATGACTGGGTGGAGCACAGAATAATCTTAGGGCAGTGAAACTACTCTGATGATACTGTAATGGTAGATACATGACACTATGCATTTATCAAAGCCCAGAGAACCGTACAACAGAAAGAATGAAACTATGGACTTTACTTAATAATAGTGTATTAATGTTGGCTCATATACTGTAATAAGTGTATACCTCACTAGTGGCAAGGTATTAATAGAGAAAACTGTGAATGAGGAAGAAGGGGTATATGGAATCTCTCTGAACTATCTGTTCAATTTTCTGTAAGCCTAAAACTGTTAAAAAAAAAAGTCTATTAATGAAAAAAATAACAGTTATGATCATTTTCTTTTCTGAGTCTTGAAGTAATACAAACTTTTTTAGGAATTTGGAAAGTAAGAAAATTGTTAAGAAAGAAATTTACCCTTACGACTACTAAGCAAAGATCAGGAAAGGTTCTCACTTTGAAGCATTTTCTTTCAGTAGGATTATACTTTATATTTTATGTTACAAAATGTTTCCACGTGTTATTGTCATGTTTTTTGTTGTTATTATTCTTTAAATTATAGTTTTGCTACATATGATTTCATCATATGACTGTATCATACTTTATAACATTTTTGTCCTGTTTCAAATCCTCCAAAGTTTTATTAGTATAAATAATACTGTGACTATCACCTTTGTGTAAAAAATCTCTGGCTAGATTTATGGCGATTTCCTCAGGACAGATTCTCCACAGGAAACTGTAGCATCAAACGGCATGATGTTTTGAATTTGATATTTCTTTCCCAGTGAATTCATTCCAATTTAAACTCCCAACAATAGATTAATACCTTTATGAAATGTCTGCTCTTTTCCAGACACATAGCCTATATGGTAGCTCATAAAAAGTAATCACCCTGATTATTTAAGCACAGTTCACATTATTTTCTTCTCCTTACTTGCCTCTCTTACTAGGATGATAGTGAAAGGGCATTGTACATCTATCTTTTCTTCTTGTTTTTCTCTCTGGATACATAAACCTTATCCACTAAGACTTCATCTCATTAATTTTACCACAGTTTTGGCATGCTTCAAATTGGAGGACAAGAATATAGGGCTTTGTGAAGCACATAAGACACTTTGCCAGTTACAATACATTTTTTAGAGATTTGTAACATAAATACCCATTTCTTCCTTTTCCCATTAAGACTAGGTGCCTCTATATGTGCTCCCACAGCACCCTTCACTTAACCTGTTAGAACATTTACTGCACATAAAGCAGTTGCCTATTTATGCATGGCTGATCCCCACACAGAATATAAGTTCAGTGAGGGCAGTGTCTGTGGTGTCTGTCTGGTTATCTCAACGTTGCTGACGAGAGTAACTGGCATACAATAGATGCTTAATAACTAGTGGAGGCAAAAAAAGAAGACTCCAGGAGATTGAGAAGATTATTTTTTAAAAGGCCATGTCTGATTTCCAGACCTATGATTTTATACACACTTGAAAAGAAAAGACAGCATTTTAAAACAGAGGTGAATGGTGCACTTTTCCCACAGCAATTGCTCTCTGTTCTTGCTGGTTTGTCTGGGTACAGGCTGTCCGTCAGCCTCCTCTAACTCTGGATGAGAAGGGTCTTTTCCTAGATCAAGTGACTCAGGTCTAAGTATGATATGCAATGCACACTGTCAGAAATTTGGCCTCGTTTAGGGTGGTGTTTTGTAAGCAGCACAGATTCTACGTAAATGTTTTTGTCAGCGCTCACTGCCATGATCTTTCAGTTTACCTTACATCTTGGAGCTGTCTTCATTAACACTTAGGGAGCTGGAGTATTGATGCTTTCACACTAATCAATCATTCATTCTGGGTTGCCTTCAAAGGAATGCACATTCTCAGGAACTTCTGTCTCTCCTGAGTAGGCAAACCAGTCTCCAGCATCCCAAGCCAAGCTTTCTGGCAAAAAGAAGCAGGGACAGGTGTTGGAATTTTGTGAAAGCTTATTTGAAGCTGGCATGCATAAATATTTGATAAAGGGACCTGAGGGAGATGGGTGAAGCACTGACAGTATGTAGTATACTCCCCAACAGACAGACATGTCTTTATGTTACTGCTGTCGTATTAGTGAAAAAAAAAAAAAAAGAGAGAGAGAACTAAAAACACATCACTACTGAATTGTCCATTTGTCTCTTGAGCTTTTCCTCTTTCTGATGTACTTCTCTATGTTCTAAGGTTCTTATGTTGGGTGAGGTTTTGGTTGTGGAATCAACTGCTCCTGTTTGTAATGGAACGCAACAGGCCTGTTTTGCTGTTAGTGGTAAGTATCTTGGTTTCTGCTAAGTTTGCTTTTCCCAAGGCATTTAGATCTGGAACCACTGATTCCTTCTCACTTATGCTGGCCGTATTCCAATGCTTACAAAACCTGGCAGTTTTCAGCATACCTCACTCCCCTGGAGAACGTGGATGTCTTCTTGCTGCTCCCAGCTTCCTGTTTGATATGCCCGAGATATCTGGGTAGCCTACATTTTATCATTTTGTTCTTTCTATCCACTTGGGTCTCATTTTTAGGGCTGTGTGTATGACTATGCTGATTATCCTCCTTTTGCTCCATCCAAATCCATTCTTTACACTCGTCCATCCTGCTCTGTCCTCTGGGAGTCTGACTGATATGGACTGCATTAGCAGACCCTTTTATCCTCTGCAGCAAGCAATGCGGGGAAAGGGAGAGTGAAGACAGGGTATTTATTCCTCCGGCCTTCCCCTGTGGGAGTGCTGTGGGCTGCATCCATCCACCAAGAGTCACACTCAGGTAGAGTTGCTGCCCTCCCCACACAGCTTGCTCTCCTTTCCACTTCAGGCCTACGGGTGGTACCAGCTCCTGCATTATCCCTGTGGTTTTCCTACCTCCTACCTACAATCTTGTAAACTATATGGCTTTGCCGTGGTTTATGGGCCTTAAGCACCTAGCTGAAGAACCAGATGATCAGAGGTTTTCTAAGCCCTCATCTGGCCAGCGCTGGTATACTTACCTACCTCACCAGGCTGTAGGATAGAGGCACAAGGTGAAACAGAGATACAATCGGCAGTTACATATCTCTTTCCCCTGCCTGCCCACACAGAGAATGGCAGAGGGCCTTGTGCACGCTCTGAATTCAGGAATGCCGTCCTAAGTAGGAAGTGCTGGTGAATATCTTCAGAGCAGGGTCTCCACCCTTTCTCTTCTTGAAGCTATTTATGCTGTGGGAGAGCAGGCTCCTTAAATAACAGCCCCCAAATGGAGCGCACGTCTCTCTGAACTGCTCTTGCACAGTTATGATAAATTGTTCAGAAAAATTTTATTCCTTTATCAAAAAATGTACCTGAATATCCTGGGCTCGCAGATCATGGCACAGTATTAATTAATACAGGAAAACAGAAAATACGAGGGGGAAACAATGCATGAGAATTGGTGTTTTTAACTTTTTTTTAGATACTTCTTTGACTTTAAAAGTGTTTCGTATTAAAGATATTTGATTTATATTTATGGAACTTTGGAAGCAAGTATTTAGCATGTCATTATGTGCATATGTGGTACATGTATTTATATGCTTATCTGTGAAAGGAAATATGGCTTTGTGCAAATAATTCCTGTGAATGGGCAGATTTTCTTTGGTCTAATTGGGTACATATCTTTCCAGGCCCCAGGAGGATAAAGAGTGGGAGGAATTTCCTTCCTCATTCTTCCTCAAGGGGGAGGAATGCTCCTAACTGCTAGGACTGGGAGACCAAGCTGAGCATATGACGTGCTTCTCCCCTTCTGCAGGGAAGGCCAGTTTCCCCAGGATAAGAGCAAGCTCACCTACTTCATTTTATTCCCATCTTCTTATCTTTTCTGCCCCTCCCAGGAACTTCTTTACTTTCCTGACAGCTAAGTCAGGCACCAAAATTGTGCTTTTTAAAAAAAAAAATCCAGCATTTTAATGCATGCTGAACTGGAAGGACTGTTTTTGAATTTCAAACAGTAATATAGCCAAAAATCGTTGCCTATACATATTTTTAGACTTTATAAATGAATAGAGTGATAGACAATAAATTATAAAATGAAAGAAAGGAGTTTTATTTTATACCCTAAGGAACCAAGATAATTACTTTTGTCTCATGTCTTTGCTTGGTTATTGCTTTACGTTTGCTGAAACTCACAGGAGAATGAAAAACACGCTGAGTAGAAGAGTCTTCATGCTAAAAGAGAATGCTATTCTTCTAAAAGTTAACCTTAGAACATTCAAAATTGAAACGGGAAGGAGATTCTCTGAGTACAGAGAAGTTATTGGACCAAGTGACCCAGACTCTTCACTGGAGATTCCTTCTCCTCTTGCCCTTAGGTCTTCTACCTGAGGCCAACAACACTGCCCAGCATGCAGGCCTCACAGGCTGTCCCTGGAAAAAGGGCTGCATAAAAGCCAGGCCATTGACTTTCAAATATTTTTTTTAATACTTAATTTACTTTTTTAATATTTATTTTTTCATTTTTGGTGCTGCCGGGTCTTAGTTGGCAGCATGAAGGATCTTTGTTGCGGCATGCGGGATCTTTTTTTTTTAGTTGCAGCATGTGGACTCTTTGTTGCAGCATGCATGCAGAATCTAGTTCCCCGACTAGGGATTGAACCTGGGTCCCCTGCATTGAGAGTGTGGAGTCTTACCCACTGGACCACCAGGGAAGTCCCTAGGCCACTGACTTTCAAATGAGGCTTCCAAAATGGTTGTCCTGAAGGCTAGGGAGTACCTGCATTGTATGTATATAGATCTATCATATGGAAAAATTCAGTGACACTTAAGATTCTTTTTTGTCTGTATAATATGTATTAATACATAAGAAAAAATGTACATATATATGTATACACACACACACACACTTTTGTGGAGAATGTGTCTTACATGTTACTCATCTTCAGTGTGTGCCCCCCAGGGGTTACTCTCATTCCATCTCCTGTGGAAGAAGCCACCTTCCACCCTCAGTATTTAAAGTCTCATGTGCATAACGTCTATGTCTTAATGTTCAGATATAGTGGGACACTGACTTCTCCTTCCTCACTGCACTTAGGACTATCTTTCTCAGAGTCGGCTTTTGTTTATCGACTTCTCCCTTGGGAGACCAGCACTGCCAATGCCTTTAACCTGCAAAAGAAATCCTACTACCTTGCAGAGTTCATTTCTGTTCTCGAAATAAATGAAGGAGCTAGAGATTGAACCAGCTCCAACTAGCCATACATCCCATATACTTTGCACTGAATGATATTGGTATATGGCTTCAATTTTTCTGAGAATTAAAGAATTGATTCTTCCCTGAAGCCCACCTAATTTGTAACTACAAATTTCTAATCAGAGTTATAACGTAAACGTTTGGTTATACTGTAGCACGGTGCACTGGTGAGAGCATAACCTGAGATATGGCAGGCATGGGTTTGCAGCTCTGCTCTATCTTTTACTAACCAAGTGTATTTGAGCCAATTATTTCCCTTCCTTAAACCCTGTTTAGTTACCTGTAAAATAGAAATAATACTAGTCTCACAAGGCTGCTACTAATGTACATGATTTATGAAAAGCATTTTGCATAGTGCTTGAAACTCCTCCCCCCCACCGCCATTTTCTTCCTTTCAAAAGGAAATGTGAGGCTTCATATCGCACATACAATTTAGTGAAATTTGTTCTGGGAAATCTATACACTGCATAGGGGTAAAAAAGAGGCCCACTTCCTGAGCTGTACAATGGTGAAGATAGGTTTTATTAACCCATTGAACAGATGAGGTAACTGGAGTCTAGAGCCTTTAAGCAACTTGCTACTGAGAAATAAAATATTGCCTGCCATATCAGTAAACAAAGGATGTCACAGTCAACAGTGATTGCAGCCACCACCGGTGAGCTGGTGAGCCCTGAGGGAACTCAGGGAGGAAAAGAATACCTGCCATCTAGCAGCCATCAGACTGCAGCCACTCCCCAAGGTGAGCCCTGAGGAAACTCAGGACGTGAAAGCACAGGATACTGGCCCCAGATAGCTGAGGTGCACATCAAAGGAATGATTCCAGTGAGCCCAGACTCCTGCATCTTCCCATCCATAGAAAAGGGCTAAATTCCTTAACTTGAGATATCTAGTTTTCTTTTACCAACAATAATCTTTTGTTCCTACTACCTGCCCTTTGTTGCCAAACTCCTATATATCCTGCTCCCCCCTTGCCTCCTCGGAGCAGTTTTCTCAGGCTTACTTGAAATGCTGCCTCCTGGGCTTGACGTCCTCAGTGTGTCCTCCGAATAAAACATAACTCTCAACTTTTAGGTTGTGAACATTTTTTTAGTTGACACTACTTATATTAATACGTCAGAATAATTGTTGACATAATACATGCTTTTTCTTTCTTACTCCCCTCCCCTCTCACAGGTACAGTTTTGCAATTTTCCTGTCCTTCCCTGGCCTGGCAGAAATCTTAAGGTTTACTCTTTGGAGAGTTTGAACCAGGGGTACCCTGGACCCTGGACACCAGGCACAGCCATGGGCAGGGGACTGAACTGAAAAGACAGGGTTGAAATTTTTGGACTTCATCACCAAACTCTCTGAATGTGGGCAGCATTGTTATTAAGGCCACTCTCTCTCCACCCTTAAATTAGGAGACTGGGGTCTCCTTTCTGGTGAAGCTGACCAGCCTATGAAGAAAGACCTATAGATACTGAAGTTAGGGTTTCTCCAATAAAATAGCCCACGTGACCCACTGAAGAGTGAAGTCCTCTAGTTTCCAAGTGTGGCGCAAACCCACTGAGTGTCCTTAGGACACTTAGGATATTCTTAGTTTCAAGAGAACAGCCAAGGATCACCCAGCATTTGAAGAAGGATTATAACATGAATAAAAGAAACTCAGATGAAACGGAGAATGTGATGCTGCCATTGTTGTCTCAAGCAGCAGAGGGTATCTAGAGGTGGGCTGTGAATCTAACCCAGGAAAATGGGACTTGCCATCTTGTCTTGGCGAGTCTCGTGTTTGTGGGGAGCTGGGCAGTTCCCACATGGGCTGACCACAAAGGCACCCTACTGGTTACTGAAGTTACTGGGAAAGAAGCCCCCATAGGAAGCCCTGGAACAGGAATACTGTTCAGGCAGCCCTCTGCTGCGATAAAGGATGAGAACTGAGACACAAGGAATTCTCTGGGGGCTACTTCTTAGCCTCTTTCCAGATTTTTGCATTTGGCAGGCGCTGTCCATCTCCTGTGCCCAAGTCGTCTGGTTGGGCCTTGCTGTGCCATGGTAGGAAAGGGGACAGCATTCACTCTTCTGTTTGCCCTGGGCCAGCTAAATACACTGACTCAGGCTTCTAGTCTGGGAGTTCTCTTTCCAAACGGCTACTGGACCCAGACAGGCCAGCGGCTGGCTGTGTCTGCTAACCAGCATTTTGGTACCAGTGCTCCCGCAGGGTGATGTTGATATCCACTTCCTGGGATAGGTGACATCTTTTAGAGGACTTATTGCCTCAACTTTGAGCTTGGATGTAGAGGAGCGGTTATAGATTGGGAATGATCTTGGAGGAAAGGAGTGAATACAGTGGGAATGCCCTTGGCTTTGGTTTTCCCATCGTCGTTCCCCAAGAAAGAGAAATTAGAGACACGGATGCTTTTCCCCATTTTATGGTGAAGAAACAGGCAATGTGAGCTTGAGGCTCCCTCCATGAATAATTTAGAAACAGAGAGCATCATAAGAAAAAAAAAGGGTCAGACCTCCCAGCTCTTCCACGTTCTCTTTAACAGGGACTGTGGAGTGGCTGAATAAATCAAGAGCCCAAACAGTACAAGTAATAATGATTTAGATGGGGTTTATAAGAGGTGGGAAGAAAAGCAAAGAAGAAATACAAGCAACAACATTTATTTAGCACATACTATGTACCAGGAAGTGTTAGGCACGAACAATATGTAATCAATAGCTTTTGGGGATAAGGAGTGAAAGACAGTTCAGAGATGATAACTGTCTTGCCTAAGAACTTTTGAGACTTCTAAGCCCTGAAAACATATTGTGCCCCAAAAGTAAGAACTACATAATTAGAAATTTTATTTCCCAAGATAATAAAAACTAACCTGAAGATAAAATAGCTTGTTTCTAGGTTTTTGATTGAAAATTTATGGCACTGATAATAATTATGGAGGTGATAATATAATAATAACTTTCTTACATTTTTTGTCTTTTCTCTTTTGGTCTCCAAAGGACATGCATGCTTCAGACTAGGGTTTTTCAAACTATGGGCTACAATTCAAAAGTGGACCATGGCAGTAAGGAGAACACTTGGGGAAAGGCCAACATCAGCAACAGTGGGAAGCCTACAGCTATGAACTTGACCATCAGATCCAAGGCATGCATTGGGCCCAATCCCTTAGGGTGGGGCCCCTGTGGAGGCAGTGGGGTGCCTGGAAGCATCCATGTGCTCTGCAGCTGTATATGTGACATGGTGTTACTAAGTGTGGGTATACAGAGCTGTCAGGATGGAATCCCAGGATGGGCAGAGTGAGGACACAATGGCTTCAGGCAGCTGGCTCTGAGCAGAGAGTGTCTGCAGTTCCAGTATTGGGATTATCTGTGCTAGGAGCAAGAGATGATTCTCTAAATAACACGGCATGCTATGGGCCAGGACGGTGGTAATTACAGGGAGGCTTGTCCTGGACTGGGTCCTTGCTGGTGGAAGATGCAGAGACTGGGACTTCACCTGGGCCTGGTGCCAGGCTGCTCTCTCCGAGTAGGTGGAGTCATGTGGCTTTATGCTGCTCTCTCATTAATGAGGTGAGTGGAGGAGAGGGAGTGCTGTGGAGCCAGACTACCCATTTAATTGCTGTGGGATTTGGTTTGATTTTTTTAAACACATTGAAGGCCTTCATTTTGTTGTCTGGGATGCAACTGGAGATCCAAACTCATCTAGGATTGCTCCTCCTCATAGTACACTTTGTCCCAGGGACGTTGGCTCTGAGCTCTGATTCATCCCCCAGCACGGTTTGTCTCCCTGAGCCTGATCTTTTTCCAAAATGTTTCAATCTCACTGTTAGAATTTCCTTTTAGACCCAAAGGTCTTCTGAAGAAGTTAGGGGATGAATTACATGATACAAGATTAGAAAGATCATAAATTTTGAAACTTGAAGGCAAAAGACCTCCACTGGGGTTACAGAGGTTATATATGCCCCAGTTTTCTTTTCTGTAAAATAGGAAAATAGTACGTCCTCCCAGAATTGCAGGGATTGATTAAGATATGGTATTAAGTGGGTTTTAAACTATACAGTGGGGTACCACTGCCAGCTCGTGCTTTAAATGTGGGTTTTGAACTTACAGGGGCAGGGTGATAGCAGATGCAGAAGTTAGGGGCAGGAAAATGTGGACTATTTAGTCAGGACTATATCCTTCCTTGGTCATATGAAAGAAGTTCCCTCTAAAGAGAGGGAGTTGGGGGCAGATACTGGAAGGAGGGGATCTAAGGAAGCTATTTTGGGGGAGATATTGAAATTTGAAGTGTATGTTTATGCAAAACTATTAGGCCAGGTACAGAGAGATTACAAACTCAGAGAAAACAGATTGTCTTTGGCTAAGAATTTGACTGCTAGAGCATGACAATCTGAATTAGCTTCCTGGACCTCTTACTTTTGTGAATTCTAGAAAATTACCAACTTCCATAAATTTCAGTTCCTTCATTTGTAAAATTAGTATAATAACAGAAACTATTTCATTAAGAATTAAATGAGGGCTTCCCTGGTGGCTCAGTGCTTAAGAGTCTGTCTGCCAATGCAGGGCACACGGGTTTGAGCCCTGGTCTGGGAAGATCCCACATGCCACGGAGCAACTAAGCCCATGTGCCACAACTACTGAGCCTGTGCTCTAAAGCCCATGAGCCACAACTACTGAGCCCACGTGCCACAACTACTGAAGCCTGCGTGCCTAGAGCCCATGCTCCGCAACAAGCGAAGCCACCTCAATGAGAAGCTGGCACACTGCAATGAAGAGTAGCCCCAGCTCACCGCAACTAGAGAAAGCCTGCGCACAGCAACGAAGACCCAATGCAGCCATAAATAAATAAATAATTTTATTTAAAAAAAATTAAATGAGATAAAGTATATAAAGACTGAGTACAATGTCTGGCTTCTATTAAGCATCCAAGAAATAACTATTCATATTATTGCTATTAATTTGAAAAAGCTTGACTCAAATATTTACTTGTTATTAGCACATGTCAAAATTTAATTTTATTTATTAATGAGGCAACTAGTAAGAAGACAAAGAAACTGTTTCTAAGAACAGCTTACACACACACACACAATTTTATATAGGAATATATAAAATCAAACACATATATGTAAATAGCTAGGAAAACAATGCTGGAGTAAGACTGCCATGCTAGATATATGACTGATTAATGTCCTACAGGTTAGTAAAACCATATTCCCTTTAGGGTTAACTCCTTTACTAAACTATACAAATTATGATGACATCAATTTATGCAAAAATCTCACCTTATAAGGCTTATAAAAATGCCTGCCCCTTTATCATTTGTGAATTGTTAGTCAAATACACTGTGATATTCTCCAAGAGTATCAGATTAGGGTCAAGCAGGTATTTTGGAAAATGCTCTAGCTCAATGTCAAAGAATTAGTCAATCATCTACTTACATTTTTTCCATGTTTGGGATACATTTTTCTTTACCATTATTAAAGGAATTTTTGGAAGGGACAACCTAGAAATTATTGAGCAGAAACGAGACAACTGATTATAGGAACTTCTCCTCTCTATCAAACCAACCAGGGTCTTCTTGATTCTGAAATCATGAAGGTGAGACGAAATGAGGCGCAAGACCTGGAGGTTTTGCTACCTGCAACAGTGCTCCCTAACCTTGGTTGTCCTTTGGCATCACCCGAGGAGCTTTAAAAAACTACTGCTGCCAGGGCCCCATCTCAAGCTTCTGATTTAATTGGTTTGGCATTTGGATTTATCGTTAGTTTTTCCCTGGGCCTGAAACTTTTTAGTCCAATACAGCTGGGTCCTCTGTGAATCTGGAGAGAGGTTATTAAAAGCTGAAACAGGAGGCATAAATTGGGGTGAAAGCATTGTTTGTTGATAACTGAGCCTCATTCTAGGCAGAATCTGAAGGTATTAGCTTTAATGGAGTAAAAGCAGTCAAACACCAAGAAGATAACAGAAAATCTTACTTTTTAAAAATATTTATTTATTTGTTTGCCTGGGGTCTTAGTTGCAGCAGGCAGACTCCTTAGTTGCAGCTCGCCAGCTCCTTAGTTGTGGCATGTGGCCCCCTTAGTTGCAACATGTGGCCTTCTTAGTTGCGGCATGCATGTGGGATCTAGTTCCCTGACTGGGGATTGAACCCAGGCCCCCTGCATTGGGAGCACAGAGTCTTATCCACTGCACCACCAGGGAAGTCCCAGAAAAACTTCCTTTTTTTAGACACCACATCAATAATATCTGTACTGTGGCCAGGTTGTCCTCAAAAAGAGTTTTCAAAAGGGCTGCACTATTTTATTCATTTCCTATTCACCCCATTGATGAGGGATCCCTACCCATGGTTATGGGGATGGCTGGACACACAACACCCAGCATTGGACAGATGGGTTAACAGAAGTTTAGTACTCACGTATACTCACAACCTGGGGTGGGGGGAACACTGCAGGTCATGCAGGTTCACGAGAGGGTTGCACTAGAAACAGAGAGGACATCCAGGGGCTGTGGGAAGCAGGCTTCCTAGTATTGAGAGGATGAGGTGCCCCTTGTTCCCAGGGGAGAAGGTAATTGGCTTATCTGAATACCTTCTCAGGCTAACAGGGCACTGAAACTCTAGGATACTCAGGGAGAAGCAGGGACTGTGCCTGGACCCCATGATAATGGGGGGTTGCTTGGTTGGGAGACCTCATCAGTAGGACTGGAGTTGGGTGGGGAACTCATGGTTAGGCCATTCGAGGCCCTCCTGGTTTCCCTCAGATGTCAAGGCAACACATAATGTTAGGCCTTATATCAAGTGCACACATTCACAAAAAATCATGTGTCTGCATTTATGCATTAATGCAAAGTTATGCATATATATGTGGGTATATACAGTCATCCCTCAGTATCTGCTGGTTCCAGGACCGGTTCCAGGGCGCCCCCCACCCTGTGGATGCCAAAACTCGGGGATGCTCAAGTCCCTTATATAAAATGGAGTAGTACTTGCATATAACCTACACACATCCTCCCATATACTTGTATATTTTAAATCATCTCAAGATTGCTTATAATACCTAATACAACGTAAATACTATGTAAATAGTTGTAAATACAATGTAAATGTTATGTAAATAGTTGGTGGTATGAGGCAAATTCAAGTTAACTTTTTAGAACTTTCTGGAATTTTTTCTTTTCTGAATATTTTCAATCTCTGGTTGAATCCGCAAATGCAGAACCTGAGGATACAGAGAGCTAACTTTGTGTATTAACAACGAAATAAAAAGATTAAAAATAAAAAGATGTAGCTCTCTGATTATCCATGCCAAATAGCTTGTTTTGCTTTGCATATGGTAACTAACTACTAAGTGACAGGTGTTTTTTTTTTAAACATCTTTATTGGAGTATAATTGCTTTACAATGGTGTGTTAGTTTCTGCTGTATAACAAAGTGAATCAGCTATACATAAACATATATCGCCATATCTCCTCTCTCTTTCGTCTCGCCCCCACCTTCCCTATCCCACCCCTCTAGGTGGTCACAAAGCACGGAGCTGATCTCCCTGTGCCATGTGGCTGCTTCCCACTAGCTATCTATTTTACGTTTGGTAGTGTATATATGTCCATGCCACTCTCTTACTTCGTCCCAGCTTACCCTTCCCCCTCCCCACGTCCTTAAGTCCATTCTCTACATCTGTGTCTTTATTCCTGTCCTACCCCAGGTTCTTCAGAACCACATTTTTTTTCTTAAATTCCATATATATGTGTTAGCATACGGTATTTGTTTTTCTCTTTCTGACTTACTTCACTGTATGACAGACTTTAGGTCCATCCACCTCACTACAAATAACTCAATTTCGTTTCTTTTTATGGCTGAGTAATATTCCATTGTATATATGTGCCACAACTTCTTTATCCATTCGTCTGTCGATGGATACTGAGGTTGCTTCCGTGTCCTGGCTAGTGACAGGCTTTTTGAATCCTTACTGAGAAGTTAAGTTTCAGCTCAATTATCAATATCTATGATTTGGGGCTGGATGGAGAGGTCAGCAAATAAGAAGACTGTGTTAATTTTCTTTAGGGAGAAGAGAACATTTTAGGGAGAAGAGAAATTTACTGCACATGACTGAGTTTTAGGTGTTTGAGATATTCAAGTGGGGATGTCTGATAGGCTGTTGATAGTAGAGGGTATAAGTCTGAGCTAGACACATACATTTGGCAGCTATCAATTTTATAGCATGGGTTCATTTTAGCCAGTATGGATTGACTGCATGTTTATCTTCAGAGCTCCCTGAGGCATGGTACTGACCAGTGGCCAAGGCTATGGAATATACTTACTCAAGATAAGAGTGTTTTATAACCGTGGGCTCCTGAACCGTTTTAGGGGAGGATGTACCAGCTTGCCAACACTGTCTGGTAATAATAATTGGATTATAATAATTTAATAAAATAATAATAGCAATAATAATACTTGGTTTTGGCAGACGCTGAGGGGTCTCAATGGTTCAGGCTGGTCTCATAGGTAGACTATGTCTACAAGACCAGTTCATTATAAAAGGAGCAGACTTGGGACTTCTCGGTACCAAGAAACTTCCCACGTATGCTGGTGGTGATTCAAGACCCAGTGACAAAGTGCATCTTATGTAATCCAGTGGTGGGAGGGCAAGGAAGCCCATGCCAAAAATATCTGGACCTCTTTCATTGCATACCCTTCTCGTGCTGCTGCTGTACTTGTGATAAAGCTGTTCTGTGAGTGTAAAACGTTTGAATGTTGTGAGTCCTCTCAACAATTAAATACTTAAAGCAATTAATTCATAATTAATGACATTTAAACCATAGGAGTGGACGGAATTATTCTGGGAAACTGTATGGGACAGGTGGATAAGAAAGGGGAGGTTGGAAATTTGAGAAACTTCATTTAATGATGAGCAGGGAAGGAATACACCTGGTGTACTGTAGATAACATCATGAGGTAGATAAAGCAGGTTTGATATTCCTGTTTACGGAAGAGGAAATCACAGACTGAAAACCATTTTTACTTTTCCAAGGCCACACAACTAGATCTTTAGACTCCTAAACCTGGTTCCTTCAACTACATCACATTGCATCTTGATTAAAACTAGTCTTTAGAAAAGTTCCCTAGAAAAAGCTTTGAAAAGTACATTTTACAGAGGTTTTGTGGCTTTCCTGACCAGTAAAGATGTTAAAAAATAGCAGCGTCTTCACCATCCTGCAATTAGGATTTCTGAGACATCTCTGTCCAACAAAGAAAGGCTGTTGCTTTCTACAAAATTAGTGAATCTTAATTTTTAGGATTTATTTTTAAAAAATCCATTGAGACATCCCCACCAACGCCTAGAATAACCTCCCCTCCATCGAGCTGCCTTTAAATAAGGCCATGCTATGGCCTTGCATTTTTCTCCCTCTGGCACAGTCTTGGAACATGGTGTACCCTTAACACACCTTGAAATCATATATTTTACATTGCTAGTGTTAGTGTAATTTGCTTTTTATAGTAGCATACATATTCCTGAGATAAATGTCACTTAAAAATGGATTCCTATTTTAAGAGCCCCAAACTGTGGGCTATGATGAAACTCAGCTCTGGGCAGCTCCTGACTTGGGAAGACTTTGCAGCTCTTTCTGTCACTGAGTAACTCTCCTTTGCCAGTCCTCAAAATATCAGGAGGTTCTTTCTATTCTGTAAATACCTGGTTTACGGAGGTCACACCTAATAGGTACACACCATCTAACATGACTGTCCATTCAGTGCCAACATTAGCATATTTAAGATGTCAAAAATATACTAAAACCACTTGTGTGAAATCTACATTATTTATCTTTTGGAAATGGGTTTACCACATAGCTATTTAGGAAAACTCTTAACAAATTCCTTAATATTTGAAAAAAATAAATGTATCCCTGAACTTATCAATTTTCAAATCTGGACTTTATTCAACCACATTTACGCTTCTTTCTATTGAACTTAGTAAATATTAATGAACAATATGTGCACTTGTCACTGTGTTCAATATTGGGTGTGCAAATTAAACGGTATTTCGACATACCATCTTGCCTTGCAGTAACTTATGATATAGCTGGAGCTGGGGAAATTCAATCCTGAAACAGTGGATGAAAAGTAAAAGGCAGAATTTGACCAAGTGGATAAAAAGAGATATGCAACAATTCGGATCTTAAGATACTTCATTAATTCAAAATTACTTATTAAAATTATGATAACTGCTCCCCACAACAATCCTATATGTTAGATGTTAATCTCTCTGCTTACAGACTGGGTCCCTAAGGGGCAAACACTATAATCTTACTTGGCCAGTGAGTGATGTGATCAGGACTCAAGTCATCTGACTACAAAGCCTGCTCAGGGCCAACACACTGGCCTTCTCTGTCACATTTACTAATAACTTCCTCCTCCCTTTGTATTGAAAAGTTTCATCCTTAATCCTTGACTTGTGGTATCTGTGATCACCCCTGTTTACATGATTTCCCAGTGCACAACTTGATGACCTCCTCTTCATGCCTCCATCTCACACAGCTTTTCCTGACCATCCCTCTTAGATGTACTTTCAGCACTTGACAGGTCTAAATCTAGGTCTTTATTTGCCATCTTTACTTCCTTTTTTCATTGTCCTGGGGTTGAAATCTCAGTCACCTTTGATACCTGGTCTTTCCTCTCCACTCTTCTCCTATGATCACTAATTCTAGCTAATTAATCTGTTAATTCCTCCATCACTACAAACACCTGGAGGCTTAAGGCGACCAGGCTGTCCTAAGAGATAACCAAGTCAGGGGCTTCCCTGGTGGCGCAGTGGTTGAGAGTCTGCCTGCCAATGCAGGGGACACGGGTTCGAGCCCTGGTCTGGGAAGACCCCACATGCCGTGGAGCAACTGGGCCCGTGTGCCAGAACTACTGAGCCTGCGCGTCTGGAGCCTGTGCTCCACAACAAGAGAGCCCGCGACAGTGAGAAGCCTGCGCACCGCGATGAAGAGTGGCCCCCGCTCACCACAACTAGAGAAAGCCCTCGAACAGTAAACGAAGACCCAACACAGCCAAAAATAAATAAATAAATAAAAACAGAAAAAGAATTCATTGCTAAAAAAAAAAAAAAGAGAGAGAGAAATAACCAAGTCTGATTCCTCTGAGTCAAGGAAATGTTCTTGTGCCGAGCAGGATAATAACAGTACCTACTTATAGGATTTGTAAAAACATTAAGTGAGTTACTATGTGGAAAGCACTTCGCATAGTTTTTGGCACATAGTAAGCACTTAAAGATATAAAATATTAGTACTAGTATTAGTATTCTTGTATTCTATAATCCATTGGATGATATTTTTAAGCATGCCAAATCTGTACTTTGGGTAGATTATTCATTTTCTATAAATGACATAATGTATGTAAAATTACTAGCAGAGTGCTTGGTACACAGGTGTTCAATACATGTTAATTACCCCCAATATAGACCTCCAAGTTCCCTTCTTATTCTAGGACGCTATGTTAAATACATATACCATTTACGTACAGATTTGCATGTTAAGGAGTTGAAAATGTTTAATAAAAGTATATTGAGATTGAATATAATGCAGAGCCACATAATTCCTGATATTTGTTTTCTCAGGAGCTAACAGCGGCTATGTCAAATGAAGACCTGTCAGCTGCCATCTTTTCCCTTTGGTCAGGTTCTGTGCCTTTTCTTATGAAACTGTAACTTGCACTTGGCCGCCTCTGGTGGGTAGTGATGGTCAATACACTTGGGGCCAACTTTGTGCCACCAGAAATCTGAGGGTTAATACATGTGCATGAGAGCCACTGTATTGAATTTACACGTGTCACACACGGAAGGACACAAATAGATCATAATTTTAAAAAGACAGAAAAACTGGAAATAAATAAAGTAAAGAAGCACTAGATAGAGATTCAAGTTTAGGAAAGAGGGCAGTTCTGCAACAAAAGGAATACAGTTAAGAATAGTTCTTCCTACACTGCTTCCTGCTAGGGCTTCATCTGCTCTTCAGGGAACATGACTTTAGTGAAGCCCCAGATGAGAAGATTTTGAAATGTAGTTCCCATGGCAACGGGCTCTGAAGTGACATAAATCCAAAGAAACTTCCCTTGGTTGTTCTATTATCCAAACAAGAATCCTCTAAGCTCCTAGAGAAGTCAACTTTTAATGAAGCTTGGGTCCTCTTTGCTTTCTGTGCCCCAAGGTGCCCCTTTCCTGTGAGGGTCATTTCAGGTTTGTAATAATGATTTATTTTCTTTAACTGTGAGTCGACTACAGTGGGGGTGAGAGTAAGGATTGGAATTTCTTGTAATCACCAAGGCAGTGGCAAATTTCTAAGTGTTAAGATTCATGGTTGAGGCCTCTTGTTATTGAGCTGTGAGCAAAATATATTCCCCGTATGGAGGACTGGCAAGCACCGGGTATGTGCAAGTGTCACACAACACTCACACACAAAACACACACACACACATACGAAGGACTGACATAGGGATTATAATTAGCTTGCCAAGTGGAAGACAGACAGCTACCAATGAGATTCTCATTATAAACCCAGTGCATGATGACTCCAAATGCCTCATTCTGACCAAAATGTACCTCTCATCAATTGAGCACTGTCTGAAAGTTCATAATTAGAGATGTGTTTTTTGGTTAAAGATTTGGTCTTCATTAAAAATAATACCTGGAAGAGGGTGTGGAATGTTTGTGATCTCCCATAAGCTTTAGTCGACTGTTGATGAATCTGTGAGATCTTTCTAGAGAATTGGTTCTGACACAGAATTGAAGGTAAAGAAAGCTTAGGACTGTGAGTTTGGGGAAGAGGGATTTTTACCAAGACTAGAAGTGGGTACAGAAAGAGAAGATTGGAGACTGTAAAGGAAAGCTCACCTGACTTGGTGATTTGGCCTTTGTGGTGTGGTAGAGTGTGGTTATTTGAAAATAAAGCATTGGTTTTGGACAGGAAGTAGGGACAAGGTGAAATATTCAAGGACCTTGAGCCTGTTTGTGGATTAAGTTGTGTTGGAAAGATGGGTCTTACATAAAATTTTGAAGAAAAAAAATTATTTCAGAGCTCCTCTCATTCCTGTCAGCTCTCTTCCTCTTCTACCCTGTATGAGCTCCTCTTGCCCCTTTCAGGTTCATCTACTTCTTAATGAGCTTTTTCTCTTCCTTATTCCTTTCTAAATTATACATATTTTATATTTGTTTTATGTATATTTCTTATAACATTTATAAAGGCTTTTCTATGTGTCCACCTCTTTGCGAAAGTCTTCCATTATTTGATTTAACTCTCACAACAACCCTGTGAATTATTATCATTATCCCCATTCTGCAGATGACAAGATTGAGAATCTGAGATTAATGAACATGTTGTGAGTTGCTGCAAGCCAGGTTCTATGTTCGATTTAAAGATACATTGAATAAACGTAGTGCCCATCCTTCATTTTCCTGGAGGGATATGGATGTTCACAAAGACAAAGATATGTCGGGAGGAGAGCTGCAGCAGATCTCAGGACAAGGCACTACAGGATTTTTTGGCTAATCTCCATTAGGCTGTGACCTGATGATGATTTGAGATCCTACTCCTTCTGGCTTTTTGGCATTTTGATAGAACATACCCCAAACTTTCTGCAAAATGGAATTTCAGGTACTCAATGAATTCATGATTCACATTTAGTTTTCTGCCTGGAATCAAACAGCTTTGGGGGAGGCTGCTTCTCCCAGGTGGAATGAGGAACAGTTTGGTCAGACCTGCTCCAAATACTGTTTTAGTACTTGTCTTTGTCTTTGACTTACTTCACTCAGTATGACAATCTCTAGGTCCATCCATGTTGCTGCAAATGGCATTATTTCATTCTTTTTTATGGCTGCGTAATATTCCATTGTATATATGTACTGCATCTTCTTTAACCATCCATCTGTTGATGGAAATTTAGGTTGCTTCCATGTCCTGGCTATTATAAATAGTGCTGCAACAAACATTGCGGCCCATGTATCTTTTCAATTTATGGTTTTCTCTGTATATATGCCCAGGAGTGGAACTGCTGGATCATACGGTAGCTCTATTTTTAGTTTTTTAAGGAATCTCCATACTGTTCTCCATAGTGGCTCTACCAATTTCATGTGCTTTTTGGCCATTTGTATGTCTTCTTTGGAGAAATGTCTATTTAGATCTTCCACCCATTTTTTGGTGATGGGGTTGCTTTTTTGATATTGAGCTGCATGAGTTGTTTGTATAGTTTGGAGATTAATCCCTTGTTGGTCACTTTGTTTGCAAATATTTTCTTCCATTATGAGGGCTATCTTTTGGTTTTGTTTATGGTTTCTTTGCTGTGCAAAAGCTTTTAAGTTTAATTAGGTCCCATTTGTTTATTTTTGTTTTCACTACTCTAGGAGGTGGATCGAAATTATGTCAAAGAGTGTTCTGCCTATGTTTTCCTGTAAGAGTTTTATAGTGTCCAGCCTTACATTTAGGTCTTTAATCCATTTTGAGTTTATTTTTGTGTATGGTGTTAAGGAATGTTCTAATTTCATTCGTTTACATGTAGCTGTCCAGTTTTCCCAACACCACTTATTGAAGAGATGCATTTTATTTTTAATAAATAATTTTTTCTGGATCTTATTACTTTTTTTGCATATTTAGTCAGATATATTCTATCTTATCTTTTCCAAGAGAATGTCAGAGCCTTGAAGATAAGACTTTATACATTTAGTTATCTCCCACAGGGAGATATTAAATGCAATTGTTAAAAATACCAGATTTGGAGTTAGATGGACCTAGATTTCATATGACCTTTGTAACATTTAGTAAAATACTTCATCTCTAAAATTGGAGTGATAAAACTTAGTTTGTAGGATTTAGGGGAGAATTAAAATAAAGTATTATATGTAAAATGCTTTGGATCCTTGCATGCTGGGTTCAGCATACAAGTGCTAGGAGAGGAAGACTGCTGGGTATACGTATATAATAAGTGCTCAATAAATGGTAAATTATTATTTTTTTCATTTCACTGAGTAGCTGTTAACTGAACAAATAATGTTTCTAAAACCCCATTCAAATATTATCCAGGGTATAAGCAAAAGTTCCTTCTTTTTAGAGTTAATTTTTAGGGCTGTGGCCCCGGGGGACCTCTGGCTTTCTACTTCTAATCAGGTCCCTAGATCTCTAAAACCAGAATAAAACTGCTCAGTCTCCTGTCACCGCCTGACACTGATTACAGGTGAGGATGCTGTCTCCCTTCTGCAAGCTGGAAAAAAGCCTCGGGGCAAAGCCTCAATCAGATATCAAGTTCTTCAGTTCAGAAAGAATTCGAAGGCAGTCCAAGTTCTGATCTCCCAAATAGAACAGGGACTAAAGGGGCCACACTTAGTTCCTTCACCTGTGTTAGCACCAGAGCCATTTGTCTGTCTGAACAATCGAGGGCAAGAGTTGGACCGACAGGGACAGGGCTAAAGCTGCAGACTGAAAGAGGTGAGTGACGGCATTTGGGCTGAACTTTTCCTAAGTCCCCACCCTCAGGTAGTAAAGGTTTTGGGAAGGACCACCTTCCTTTTCTGGTCTGTCCAAGTTGACCATGAAGTGGATACTCTAGCACAGCTGGGCTGGCTCCATCCTCTCAGAGGACTCTTCCCAGAGACTGACCCCAGTTACTGTAAACTTGAGCAGACACTGGAGTTGGAATGACACAATAAATGGACTGAAGTAAAGATCCGGGAGACTCCTCAGTGCATCCTTGGGTCCCTTCTTCCCAGCAGCAGTGGCCCTCCTCTTGGAGGCAGATCCGTCCCCCGATGGTGCTCCAGAGGCAGAGTCACTAGGGGGTCATGGGAACAGACCCATAGCTTCCAGAAAGGCCTTTCTGCTGAAGTCCAAAATATCCAAGTGTGGATCTAATTCTAAAGAACTGGGAGGTGACAGGGAGGGCAGCAGTGCTCTCTCCCCCTCTCCCTCTAAGTGACTCTTTTCCCTTGTTCCCACAGAGTGCCTTAAATGAGAACAGTAGCTGAGAACTCTTCTGTGACGGAGTTTATCCTCGAAGGCTTAACCAACCATCAGGAACTCCAGATCCCCCTCTTCTTCCTGTTTCTAGGTTTCTACGTGGTCACTGTGGTGGGGATCCTGAGCTTGATAACCCTGACTGGACTCAACTCTCACCTGCACAACCCCACGTACTTTTTCCTCTATAATTTGTCCTTCACAGATTTCTGCTATTCCACTGTTATCACTCCCAAAATGCTGATGAGTTTTGTCTCAACGGAGAACATCATCTCCTATGCAGGGTGTATGACTCAGCTCTTCTTCTTTACCTTCTTTGCTGTCTCTGAGTCCTTCATCCTGTCAGCGATGGCATATGACTGCTATGTCACCATCTGTAACCCGCTGGTGTACACAGCCACCATGTCTCCCCAGGTCTGCTTACCTATTTTGCTGGGTCTCTACGTGATGGGGTTTGCTAGGGCCATGGCCCACACAGCATGCATGGGGAGACTGACCTTCTGTGCCAACAATCTTGTTGACCACTTCAGGTGTGACATCCTTCCCCATCTTGAGCGCTCTTGCACCAGCACATATGTAAATGAGCTGGTAGTTTTTGTTGTTGTGGGTATTGATATTGGTGTGCCCACAGCTACCATCTTCATTTCTTATGCCCTCATCCTCTCCAGTATCCTCCACCGAGGGCAGGTCCAAAGCCTTCAGCACCTGTAGCTCCCACATAATTGCGGTTTCTCTTTTCTTTGGGTCAGGGGCGTTCATGTACCTCAAACCATCTTCTCTTTTACCCATGAACCTGGGGAAAGTGTCCTCCTTGTTCTATACCATTGTGGTGCCCATACTCAACCCATTAATCTATAGCCTGAGGAATAAGGACATCAAAATTGCCATGAAGAAAACTTTGAGCAAAAAATCGTTCTCCTGAGAAAGAGGCAATGCTTAGGAAAGGGACATTTTTCCTTCCATAGATGATTCAAGTTCCACTGGTTACACGGAGGAAATTTTTACTTTTTCTCAAACAAGTTTGTCCTTCCCATTTTAAGAGCCCTTTAAATTAAGACTCTTAAAACTAGAGGATACTCACATTTAGTGGACGTTTAGGATCATTTAGTTAAGTTCTATCATATTTCTGAGAATAGATACAGGCTTATGTACCTTCACCAAGGTTCATTAGTTATGCAATTACTCAGCAGGGGAACTGTGACTAGAATCCAGGCTCTTGATTTCTAATACGATTTCCTTCCATTGCTGTTCACTTTCTTCCTCCCTCAGCCCTGGAAGGTTTCATTTCAAATGTGAGCTGGTCTAGGACATGAAAGTCTGGTTCTGTCTACAGAAATTTCAGGCAACTTTTCAAGGGCTAATTTTAAATATCACATTTTTGCATGAAGGTAGGAGGTATAACATTTTGTTGAGATGGTCTTGGCTAAATGACCAGACAAATTCTTGAAGAATTTTGCAGAGTGTGTGGGGGAAGTGTGCTGGGACCTGGAGAGCAGCAAGCATGGTACCTCCTGAGACAGTGATGTGGAGCTTCTGGGACTTGGACTTTAAGGGATTTGGCCAGGCTGGGTGGAAGACCTCAGAGAACGTGTCAAAGTTACGAAGGACAGGCTTTGGGAATTATTTCAAACACAATCATTTCCCTGTTTCCAAGTTGTGCTTTTAAAGCAAGAGTAGAGAAGGCTGCCACTCAGGGTGGTCAGCTAAGGATCTGGAGACTATTTCAGAACCATAGAAAACCTAGTGTTGTAAGTCAGTAATCCCGTCAGCACCACACAGCAGCCCGTCACAGAGGGAACGGCCACTGACTGTGACGGTACCGCTTCTGTTTGCTGTGTGCCTCTCCAGATTAACTTGCTGCCCTTTGTACTTTACTCCAAGCCCCAGGAGGATCCTGTCAATGGGCTCCCTGGCCCCTGGTTTCTGGTTGGCTTGGCATCAGCAGACGAAATCAGAAGGTGAGAGGAGCGTGAATTTTGTGATATTTATTTCCTGGAATTCCTTCCAGCTGGGCTACAGTGTCAGGAACTGAATGCCCTGTTTCCTACCTGGTTACAGTAAATGCTCCCTCCTTTGTCTCTTCATGCCAAGGGGTGGCAATGTCTCCTGGCTGTTGCTAGTCTTAGGAGCTCGATCATCCCTTTGTGGTTTCTCTCAATCACCTTTCTCTTTAAACCCCTACGAATAGTTCCCTTGTTGTCTTTTTCAATCATTTTGTTTCAGTGGATCATCTGTTTTCTGCGGGGACCCTAGCTGACACAACTTCCAGTAAAGGGTGGAAGAGTTGTACAGCTTAAGTTTGTAGACCCACAGCCTAACGGTACAACGTAAAGGGAGGCAGGGTTGCCTTTTGCTTTAAAAGAAAATTGTAAGTGGTAAATATTTTTTTGGTGAAACAACAATATGTGAAATGCTGTGAAAATAGCTTTGATTTATGAGAGTCTCTTTAGGAAAAGTCTCTTCTATTTGGAAAAACGAAGTGTGGATGGATATACAGTTTTGCCCTTTGGACTGTACAGATCAATAAGGGTGAGTTCAAAAGAATGAGAGTGGAGTGAGAGAACTGTGCTTTAGACAGCATAGAAAAGACGGATGGACAGTATGGGATCTGGATGACTGGGACGGGGAGGAGAGTAGCATAAAGACCTAGAAAAAGTATAGACTAGGGAATTGGAGGGTAGAATCAAATTTGAACCCTCGTTTTTACTCAGTAGCTATGTGACCTTCACCAAGTTACCTGATGTCTCTGAGCAAATGTTTTCACAGGATTATTAAGAAAATTAAATGGCAAGTGCTCAGCAAATTTAATCTCCATTCCTGCTAGATCTTCTCCTCCTAGTGTCAGCACTTCCACTAATTTATTGTGTGACCTTGGGACAACTGCTTCATCTTTCTGGGCTCACGCTTGCTTATATGAAAAATGATTATGCTCTATCATTATTTCTACAATCTATTTACTATATATGTTTATTTGTATATTAAATGGGCAGTACATGTTCATGATAATTAAAATTATTACCAAAAAATAATCAGTGAAAGGACGTCCACTTCACTCCAATTTTCTGGTCCTTTTGTACCCTCCCTCGGGTCCATCACTGTTGCTTATTATATATTTATAGACAGTCTTTGCATGTATAGTATACGGTACCTGCACATACATACACACAATGTTGCCTTTGTTTTCAAAGTCTATGAGCAGTTGCTTTAAACTGATGAAAATTAATTAGAAGAGGAGGGAATAAGGAATGATTATTGGATAAATAAATTAATAGAAAAGCAGATAAAATGTATATGAAGGGTCATGGGTAGCCCAAAAGAGGGAGAGAGAAAGGAACACTGTGAAAACAAGGAAGCACCAGCCCTGGTTACAAAAGTGTGTGCCCCAAGACAGAGCTCACAGCAAGAATGTTTTTTCTGATCTCTTGCCTCCAATTTGATTTTCATACTTGTGTAAAATTCTACCATATGGATGTATTATATACAATGAGCAATTTTCTACTGCTGTATACTATTTTAATATTTCCAAATTATAAATAATGCTTGGTTAACAACATTCAATAAATCTTTGAGTCTCCCCCCACCCTATCAGAATATATTCCTAGACAAGGAATTACTGAATTATACAAGATTTCTTGAATTTTATTGCAAAATCCCTTCTTGAAAGTTTACCTCAACTTGCAGTCTCACTACCAGCGTGAACACATCTGGACTGTCTACTCTGGCCAGACTCTGTACTGGTTAAGGGCGGCACTCATGAAAACTGATCACCTTTAATTTTGGTGGTGATGGTGTTTGTATCATTGTCTCTTCCTTTTACATCTTTTCTTTTTCTCTACTTCATAAACTACTTGTGGTATCAGGATGGGTAAGAAAAGAGGGAGCAAAACTGAAAATGTTTTCTCCACCCTTCTTTTCCTTCCTTATATACTCCTTTTATTTCTTAAATGGCTCTTTCTTGGCTTAATCATATTGCTGGTAATCCTTTTAATTCTAGGACGGGAACGTACTCTGGAGCCTTTATGTCTGTGATAATCTATTGTGAGGTGTCTTTCTGGAATATCTTTCTCCTACCCCCCACCCCCGTTCGTTTCTGCACCTCTGCTCTGTGCTCTCACAGCAGAACACTGCAGTCAATTTATCAAGTGCTGGTCACAATGTAGGGTCCTTGCTCACTTTCTTTTCTGTATCCACCCCTACCACAAATAAGACTGTAGGTTTTGTGTGAGCAGAGTCCCTGGTGTCCATTTTGAGACAGTCCCACACCAAGCACAGTGCCCGGCACATGCAGAGTGGGGATTTAACAAATATATGTTGGATGCAAGATTGGAGCATCTAGCAGTTTTAGCAGCTGACAGAACAGGGGCTTCCCTGTTTTGTCTTCTGGCAACACATTCTTCTCTTCCGGCACACAGATAAACACACGCTTGGCCCCTAGCGTCCCATCACTGATGCCTTGATTGTACTATTCTTATGTTTAGTCCTGATCCCCAATTGTAGGCACATGCCACCTGGCGTCTGTAGCAGGAGCCAGACCCTATCATATTTGTAAACCACAACTTTACACTTCTCTTAAGAGTAAAATGTACTGTGTTATATAAATGTATTGTGTTATATAAAATGTACTGTATTATAGTAAACTCTAAATCACTATCCAATTGAACATAGGGCTTTGAGGGAAATTTTATAAAATACCTACAGTTGGGCTTTCATTTTGTACTCCCCATTTTAACTAATATCCCAGAGACAGCATACTGAAGAAAAATTTGTACAATAAAGAAGTGAATCGTTCATGACACTCCCAAATGGGGTATGACACTCCCATTTCCCCCAGAGTAACAGAGACTATAAAGGCGAATGATTGTGTTCAAAAGATAAATACACCTGGAAAAAAGTCACCAAGACCACAATCTGGTTCTTCTTTGCTGACCTTGCAAAGCACCATTTCCTCAGAGCAAAGCTTTCTTTTTCTTTACTCACACAAATGAACATATTCTATGTCCTCTCAGAATTGCTTCTGGGGACATTTGATAAAACAAGAGTTTTTGAAACTTTGCAAGTTCCTTAGTAATTTATTGGGGAAGGTTACCACTTTTTCCTTTGTAATTAGAAGTAAATTGTGGGGAGACATTTTGAAACTATGAAACGTCATGTTCCTTTTCAATCTTTCACACCCTAGTTTTAGCATCCATTGATGGTGCTTGCCTGAATCTATTACTCTGATGGTTGTAAAATGGGGCCTGTCCAACTCCATCAAACCTTTGTTATTTGTTAGCCTGCATTTTCTCAGGAAGAACCTTTATTTCTTCTATATTTATTCATTCATTCATTTATATCATTGTGGACTCATACATTCTAATTTTATCTGATTTATGATTCATTATTGCCATTATTTACTTTGATGCTCAATTTGTCTACGATTTGTCCAGTGTGACCCTCCTCACACTGGATCTTACGTCCTTTTAATATATCTCCATTAGATTTTGAGCACTTTATTACTTTCTGGCAAAACAATCAGGCTCATCCTGTACTTTCCCTGCCCCAGCACTGGTTCTAATAAAGACAAATGGTGTTTAAATATGAGATATGACTATTAGGTGAAATGAGCTGTATTTAATGTAATTCTGCAAGCAGGTATTTAATGGGAGAATATTCGTGTTTGTAAAGTACTCATTTATATGTTTGCTCTTTGAGGATACCTGTCTATGTATAAGTGAGACTTGCTTTCTGTCAATAGGCCAATGCTCTGTGTTCCAAACCCGATGATTCCGAAGTATCACTTCTCACCACTTTTTACCTGCTCACATGACAGTTTCCTAGGTTCCCACCAGAGACTTGTGAGACTACATGAAAGGAAGAATTAGGCCTTGAGCGGGAGGAAAAAAGCCCCGAGACGCTTGTCCACACGTTTGGTTGTAGATGCCATTCAGTCTGGCCTCCTTAAAGATATGACTCCTTGTCCCATTTGCCTCCTTCATTCATGTATCTTGCAATGACTGTGATCTGAGAATGAAGGTGGACAATATTTTCACATTCAAGGAACTCATGTTCTTCAAACAGTAATAATAACATTTTATATGAGTTCTCATTTAGTCTTCCCTACAACTGTATGAGATAATTCTCTCTGCTTTATAGCTGGGTAAACTGAGGCTTAAATACGTTAAGGAACTTGCCTAAGATTGAGTAAATAGTAAGCGGTGGAGTAGAGAACTGAATTTAGACTGTCTGACTCTGGTGTCCACACTCCTACCACTCACTGCCTTCCAGAGGCTCAATCTGCATGTGTAAGAAACAGTGATGCACGTATATGCATCTCGTGCCAAGACCAAGGTCTTGCTGCCTTTGAGCTGAACAAGTCCATAATTCACTCTCATTTGAAAACAATTTGCCAAAAACAAATGTCAAGGGAGACACACTAAAGACTCTTCTCGTTACTCACTGCACTGATCTACTAGGGTCAGTAATATAAACGTGTGAGACCTCCTGGACTATGGTAATATGGATTATGAAGTAATATATTCAGAAAATGTTTATTTGAGGTTATATTCCCAACCTCAGATAGGTGATCTAACACAAGCTGAGAGCTTAATGCCTGACAGATACAGAAGGTGCTAAATAAATGTTGAATGAACCCTTAGTTAGATCTTAAAATACTAAATTATACAGTGTTTTGTTTTTAATTTTTAAATAGTTCTTCTTAAATTTGCAAAAGCAATGCTTGAGTGTTGTAAGAATATATAAATTTATAGGTAAGCAAAAGATTAAAAAATCTATGATCTTGCCACCTAGAGATAACTAACTACTCTTAGGATTTGGGTGTATATTTTTTCAGAATATTTGTGTGTGTGTAGTCGTGATGGCTTAAATTGGTTTGCAAAGACAATACACACATAAACATATACAGACACACAAAAACAGATGTGATCATATTATGTATGATTTTATAACTATTTTTCATCCTGTAACACACTGTAAGCAGCCTCTGTGTGAGTAAATATGTATGAAAATCATGATTTTTAACGGCTGTACTCATTATGTTTGAAGCTGTAAGGTCAGTGGAATGATGTGAAATGTTTCTGTCGGCTGCACAGAAGGACAACATTGTTTCCTTCTTTTCAAAGAACTTTTTAACAGTGATGTGTTCATCTGAGGATCCTAAATTCCTTTTCTAAGAGTAGCTTTCTCTTTGATTTATTCTCATGTGTGACATTCTGCACATCCCTCCCACCACCTTAGTTCAGGTTTCCTGGTCTCCAGCCCCATCCTTCTCCTTCGCCCTTTACCAAAATTCAAAGACAAGTCTGGAGATGTCAAGGCTCTCCCATTTTGCTCACCATCAACTACAGTGAAGTCCAAACCTGGACTTTGGGCTCCAAATGCGATTCTAGCTTCATTTATGCTTTACTTTCCCTAGTGGGGGAGAAGCTTCTATGTCCCAGGCAGGTAAATGAAGAAGCAACCCTTTCTCTTCCCCCTTATTCTCCCCACTTCACCCCAAAGGAGAGGATGGTTTATAGCAGGGGTCCCCAACCCCTGGGCCACGGACCACCAGCGGTCAGTGGCCTCTTAGGAACCGGGCTGCACAGCAGGAAGTGAGTGGTGCACGAGCTAAGTTTCACCTGACGCTCCCCATCGCTCGCATTACCGCCTGAACCATCGCCTCCATCGCTCGCATTACCGCCTGAACCATCCCCTCCATCGCTCGCATTACCGCCTGAACCATCGCCTCCATCGCTCGCATTACCGCCTGAACCATCGCCTCCATCGCTCGCATTACCGCCTGAACCATCGCCTCCATCGCTCGCATTACCGCCTGAACCATCCCCTCCATCGCTCGCATTACCGCCTGAACCATCGCCTCCATCGCTGGCATTACCGCCTGAACCATCGCCTGAACCATCCCCTCCATCGCTGGCATTACTGCCTGAACCATCCCCTCCATCGCTGACATTACCGCCTGAACCATCCCCTCCATCGCTCGCATTACCTCCTGAACCATCCCCTCCATCGCTGGCATTACCGCCTGAACCATCCCCTCCATCGCTGACATTACCGCCTGAACCATCCCCTCCATCGCTCGCATTACCTCCTGAACCATCCCCTCCATCACTGGCATTACTGCCTGAACCATCCCCCACATCGCTCACATTACCGCCTGAACCGTATCCCCATCCCCCGCCCCCCAACCCTCCACCCCAGCCCGGTCTGTGGAAAAACTGTCTTCCATGAAACTGGTCCCTGGTGCCAAAAAGGTTGGGGACCGCTGGTTTATCGGACTGATCAGAAATTGGGAGAGTTAATTTATAATGTGGCTTAATGTGGCCCAGCCCCCTTCCTAGAGTCTGTCTCATTTCCAGTCAGGACAGGCACATTCTCAGGATCTCCACTCATCTGTTCCATCTGCAGCTCTGTTTCTTTGTCGAGAACACCAACAGTTGTCCAGCTCAGTTTAGACCTGGATTCATAAATTTAGTCTATGGTGTGCAATGAGGGAGCTATAGGGTCCTTGGATGTAGATGTACAACCAAGCTGGGTCTTCCAATCAGCAATAAAGCTGCCATTTTTTTTTCCTGTCTGACTTCTGTATGTAATTTCTCAATTGATTCTGGACTCAGAGAGGGAAGAAGGATATAATTTACTATCATCATTAATCTACCCCAGCTACCTCCCACCCCTCTCTGCCATGTATACGATTCAAGTCTGTGTCATTTTCCATTCCCCAAATTTGCAGCGCTTCCCCTCCCCCCCCATATGACCTTTAATATTGCCTTTTGTGATTCCCTTTGCCCAGAACATCCTCCTGATATTCTCTGCTGGTAAACTTCTACTTATCATTCAAGACTAATAGCAATGCATTTCTAAAACCACATCATAAAGCAGACTGTGTTTCCATAGTAACAATGTAATAATTGGAGACTGTTTCCGAATAAAGATCTGTTGCAAAATCAAAGATACACTTTCCATAATACTATATAAATGATTTTTTTTATTTTTTGCGGTACGCGGGCCTCTCACTGTCGTGGCCTCTCCCATTGTGAAGCACAGGCTCCGGACGCACAGGCTCAGCGGCCATGGCTCATGGGCCCAGCCGCTCCGCGGCATGTGGGATCTTCCCGGACCGGGGCACGAACCCATGTCCCCTGCATCGGCGGGCGGACACTCAACCACTGTGCCACCAGGGAAGCCCTATATAAATGATTTTTAAGAGTAAATTATTTTCCAAGTTTTACAAGGTGTGCAGAAAGCTATTCCATGTATTGATTTTATAAGGAATTGCAAAGACAACAAAGTGTATACAGAGCCCATGAAAAACAGAACCTTACAATAACAATGACCAATATAAACACACACTAGCGATTTAATCATTAATAAAAATGATTTTTGTGTCATTAGCTTTCTTAGATGTTAAACATAATCCTTATTATTATTTGTTGTTGTTGTTATGGCCCACAGAGCATTAAAAAAGCTGGTCAGACAATTAATCAAATGCATTTCTGTTTAGCTAGAAAAGCAGCTTATTAAAGAAAAGAAGAGTCATTGGAGAATTGAAGGTTTAAAAAACTTTGTGTAGGAGTATGAAGAATGGTCTCCAGAATCTGGAATGTGTGTTCACTTTATCCTCTAAACCACATCCACACAACAGTTCCCGGGAAGGGAAAAATCATTCAAAATAAAGAAAATCTCTGAGAGTTTGTTACACCCTTTTAAGAAGGTGATTTTGGCGGGTGTGTCTGCCTTCATCACAGGGATGTGAGAAAGCTGCTCCACAGCCTGGAATGCTCTCCCTGAATCCACTCCCCGCCCACATTCCCCTTAATCTCCAGTCCCTATTCTACCAGCCAGGGTTCTTGACTGCAGACAGCAGACACTGATTCTGGTTAACTTCTTCAAAAAAGGGAGTTGTCAAGAAATGGGGTGGTTCACAGAATCTTAGAGCAGACTGAGGAACCAGTTTGTGGAGTCAGGCAGCAACCAGGGGAAGCCAGGTGGTGGAATCACAGCCAAGTTACACCTCAGAACCATCTGGTTAGGCTGAGCTGGCTGCTCCTGCTGGCACCAGCAACACCTGATGTTTGTTATTGATGATCGATTTTTTTTTTTCTTTCCTTGTGCCAAAAAGAAATATAAGTTGTTCTTGTTTCTTGTGTCACTTGCCCCAGACTCAGAGACCTGCATGGGAACATCTGAGCTGAGCTCAGGTCTTATGTTCTCTGGAGAGATTTCACAGAAAAAGGCCAAGTCCTGGCTCCATCCAAGGCTCACACAAGGGCGGATTCCCAAATGCAGAAGGAGTGCCAATGCTGGACAGTCACAAACGAACAACTATTTTTATCCCTACTTACTTTTTGGTTTTAAACCTGAATTTCACTTCCTCAGGGAGGCCTTCCCTGACCCTCCATTAAATGGGTTCATAGCACCCCATAACTTCTTCCTGGCACACTTACTGTATTTCTAATTGATTATTAGAAGTATCTGTTTATTCTAGGTTTCTCCATACAAATTACATGTTTGAAAGAACAGGGACTATGTACGTCTGTTTCCACTGTTGCCTTATTTTTAGTGCAAAACACAGGGCCTAGAATGTGATAAATGCTCTCTATATATCTGTCGGACCTTCTTTACTTCTACATTTCTTGGGTTATATTTCTAAATGATATTTATTTCCCCATCCCCCTAGCTGATGTTGACTTCTGGATAATTTCTCCTCTCCAAGTTACTTATTTTCTCTTTACCTGTGTCTAATAGGCTGTTTAACATATTCATAGAGTTGCTAATTTTAACAATCATGTTTTTATTGCTAAAAGTGCTATTTGAGGGAATTCCCTGGTTCAGGAACTAAGATCCCACAAGCTGTGCAGTGTGGCAAATAAATAAATAAAGTTCTATTTGAGTCTTTAAAAAAATATGCCTTGTCAATTTTGTTTTTTCCTTCATTATACTTTCAATTTGTTTTTTTTTTCCTTTGAATACATCAAGTACATTTTTTTTGTATTCTGTCCCTGATAAGCCTAATAGTTTTGCAGGTCTGGTTGTATAGGTTGTGATTTTTCATTTATGGTGATTCTCATCCTGGTGGCTTACTTTGTATTTGTTTAGTGGTTTTCATTAAGAGCTTATGATCCTTGGATATTTATCTGGGGAAAGTCTCTGATATCTTGATTTAAACTGTATTTTTCCAAGAAGGATTTTTTTTTTTGGTTATATATGTAATATGAATTTTCCACGTAAAACACAGAGGTGGTTAGAACTTTTCAGGGGATACTTTATCTCTTTTTCTGCCCTTCTAGAGCCAAGGCCAAGACAGATACATATCTGTGCCCTATTCCTGTATGAGCTTGTCTCTTCCTCTAGTTAAGCCATGGAAGATGTTTCCCTTTGGGGATCTAGTATTATGCATCAATAGGTTCCAAACTCCCAACCTGCTTGATTCCCAGGCTTTATCTCTTATGTCCTGCATAGGCAACCCAATTAAACTCTGACTCTGGGCCACAGGGCATCTACTAGTTCCCCAAGGGCAAACCCTAGGTTCAGTGCTTGTGCACCCCTCTGGATTATTACTTCCTTATTTTTTCTCTTTTTCTCTCATAGGAATTCACTTAGTTTCTGCCAGTTCAAAAATTAACAAATAGATGATTTTTATATTTTATTCTAAATTCTTGGTTTTGTTATATCAGGAGAGATTTTTCTGAATATAAAGTTTGCAAGATTGCTGGAAATAGCTAACCTTAATACTTATTGGGTGATGAATAAATGAATACACTGACTTCTACTCTAATGAACAGAGATAATTCTTTCTTACTCTTCCATTGCTGGGTGATTGCTACACATCTGCTAACCTGTTATTTAAGAGGGGGAAGTGCAGTGGGTAAGAAATTATGTACTAGAAAGAAATAACTATTTTCTTCACAAAAATAAACCTCAAAAACATCATCTAAATATGGAACTGGAAAAAGATTTCTCTGAGTAGTGAGGGGGAATCAGACCAAGTAATCCTGACCTGTACTAGAAACTGTCCTGGCCCCTAGAGGGCTTCTGCTCTCCCTCAACATTGGATAAACTGCCATAAACTTTCTGCTTTGTGGTGTTTTTGGAGACAAAGCCAGAGTGTTCCAATATGACTGAGATGCTGGGGATGACAAAAGAGGAATAAGAGTACGGAGAGAGAGAGGGAGGGAGGGAGGAAGGAAGGGAGGGAGAAAGAGAGAAGGAGGGGGGAAGGGGGAGAGAGAGAGAGAAAGGGAAAGCTGTATTCTTTCATGACTGAGTCACAAAGCATCACTTCTATCATACTCTTGGCTTGAGAAATCCCAAGTCCCTGCCTAGATGCAAGGTTAGAAAGCATAGACACCATCTCTTCATGGGAGGAGTGTTAGTACCATTGTACCAAGAGCATGTGGGATGTAAGATGCATGTATGTATGTATGTATGTGTATGTGTGTGCTAGAATGGACATCTTTGGAAAGAATAATCTGCCACACATGCACATTGTCTAGTTGTTATAAACATAATACACAGAAAACATCCAGCATAATGCCAGGTGCTCTGCAGTTGCTCCATATGCATTAATTCCTTTTCCTCTTGATTTCCTCCCTTTTATATGAGAAACAAAGGGGGGTTTAAGAGAAATAAGATAGATGAGAAATAAAAAAGGTACTTTTGCATGTGTTATCCTACTGAAAGTTGGTAGGTTAGTAAATCTCCATTTTATAAACTAGGGAATTATGCCTCAAAGGTGTTTAGTAATTTTAGTGTTAAAGTAATTCTGCAGGATGTTTATTAAGATATTCATTTGTTTTTGTTCTCCATTTATGTTTTAAATAAACTTTTAATTGAAGGGTAACATAAGAACACAGTTTGATGAATTTTCACAAACTGAACACATCCATGTAACCAGCACCCCTGTCAGAAACAGGACATTGTCAGCAATCCTGAAGCACCCTTTATAGACCTTTCCAGTCACTAGCCCCCAACTGACCAACCATGAATAACTGCTATCTGACTTCTAACATCAAAGATTAGTTTCCTTGCCTTTGAACTTCATATGAATAGAATCATAAAGTATGCCTTCTTTTGTCTGTGGCTTCTTTTGTTCCATAATAGGTTTGTGACGTTTATCTGTTTAACTTTCATGAAACTTTTTGGCACGTTTTTAGGGTATACATGTGTATACTTATTTTTATTTGGTGTACATCTAGGAGTATAACTGCTGGGTCAAAATGTATGTATATGTCCAAGTTTGTTAAATACTACTAATCGATGTATTGTACCATATACAGCAATATACAACAATATTATACCATGGTACCAATGACTGCAATATAGAATTGTACCAATGTTTTATTCCTTGTTCCTATGTAATTCTTCTCCCCCTATTCCCCTTCCACATACTTCAGGCAGGTAACTATGGTTTTAACTTCATTTGCTTTAGGGTTTTTTGCTAGGTATAAATCAGAAGCAGCCCGAAGTTAATGCTTTCCCACTTTTAAGCCAAAATCTACTGATGAGATAGTACTGGTTGGCCAGGAAGAGTAGGTTCAGGGAAGGAGAACTCTCAAGGGAAGGAGGGTGAAGGACAGAGAGACTCCCTTGGTCAGAAAGTGGATAGAAGTCAGTGGGTCTAGGAGACAGCAGGAGCCAGGGGACCTGAATAGCTGCTTATGCTCTTTTTAGTAGGGTGACCATGTAATTTGTTATCCAAATCCAGACACTTTTGAGAGTGAGAAGGTTTGCTATTAATAATTACACAGGGATAATGGATGTAAATCAGGACTGTTCCAAGCAATCTGGGATTATTTTAGGCAGCTTCAGTGGAAACTTACAAATGTAGTTGCTCACATATCTTTGAATATTTCTTAGAATATTCATGTAACAGATCACATGGAGAACAATTTTGTCATCTGAAGGATGACAGGATTAAAACCTTTAGGTACATCTCCTGTTAATACCTTAGCCTGCACACATCCATCGAGTAACTTTGTAAAGCGGGGTGTGTGTGTGTGTGTGTGTGTGTGTGTGTGTGTGTGTGCGCTTCTATGCATATGTGATGTGATATTTTAATCTCCTCATATATAGTAAAAGCTGGCCTATGGCCCTTAGTAGAGCTGAGGGTAGGTGGTATTTGGGGCGGGGGGTGTCTCCACTGTTCTGAGCAGCTCATGGTGCTAGAAACATTTTGTCTGAGGTGCTTTCCATATCACCTACAAGTCTGACCTAACTTTTTTTTTTGTCCTATTCTCAAAACTCCCTTTGAAAATTTAGAAATAGTGGCTGAAATTAGTTTGGGATCATCCTCTCTTAATGTCAAGTGTAAGTGCCAAGCTTTAATGAAGGACAGGAAAACTGAGGGTCCCCCCTCCAATTCAACACTAAACAACATGAAGTCCTTGGAGATAATGAGAAGTTTGAGTAGAACACCTGAGTCCCAAGATGCTAGGTAAACTTCATCATCCAGGCTGTAAACAATTTCTTCCCTGTAGGGACACATCTCTCAGAAATTCCCAGGGGGTTGAAACTGTATCTAATCAGATCCCTGAGATCATCAAGTAGCATAAAGTTCTTCATGATATGCCAGCTGGGGTTCTGGTGAAAATGAGCATTGCTGTTTTTTTTCTCCTATAGTTGATGTATATACCATCTGGGAAAATCCACAAACAGAAATCTTGGTCTGTTCCTAGAGCACCTTGGAGACTGGGGTCGGTAAAAGCTCTGATTCTCAGCACCAACGGAATCAGAAGAGTTAAAACTTGAGGCTGTCTTCTTTATGCACTAACACCATTTTCTCCTTTGAGATAATGGAAAAAGAGATTGCATAGGGCCCAGGACTTTGGGGGGCAAGGAGGAGGAAGGTGAATGTCTGACTCCCATTTTTCCTGATGGCTTTCTTTTAAACTCACAAATAAGGGGTCTGGGATGTATTGAGCCCTTCCCTACTCTTAACACTGACTCTGGTGTAAAATGCAGTGAAGGGACTGAGAGGAGGAAGGTAGAAGGTGCAAACAGAGGGGACACTCTTGGCTTTCTCCCCATGGCGGGAACCCCGTATCTAGTTGGGAGAGGGAGGCAGGATGAATGGAGACAATGGCGACAGGAGAGCTCCTGTCTCTGAGCCTGAGGCAGTGGGCTCGGGTTGTACTCCTGCTGGCTCTTGGAAGGTCTTTCTGAGAGCCGCTGGGCGGCCGATTCAGGGGCTCCATCCCCTCATCTCCCAGGTGGGGACAGAGCTCTTGCTGCCCATGCTAACAGACTCTAGCTTGGATTCACGATCAACCCAGGGGAGCTGAGATATAGTCACAGACACATTGTCGATAGCTTGGGGGGGCATAGATGAGAGAAGAAAGGCACAAAGGAGGGCATCCATGCACTGACTCATCTTCTAGACCTTTCTTCCATCAGCCATGCTTGTGCCTATAACCAGTCTATGTATTTTGCCCCTTGTTTCCACAGACAGCTCCCCAGAAGAGAATGGCTCTGAGAAACAGCTCCTCAGTGACTGAGTCTATCCTTGTGGGATTATCAGAACAATTAGAGCTGCAGCTCCCCCTCTTCCTACTGTTCTTAGGGATCTATGTGTTTACTGTGGTGGGCAACTTGGGCTTGATCACCTTAACTGGGCTGAATTCTAGCCTTCACATTCCTATGTACTTTTTCCTCTTCAACTTGTCTTTTATAGATCTCTGTTTTTCCTGTGTGTTTACCCCCCAAATGCTGAATGATTTTGTGTCAGAAAACTTCATTTCTTATGTGGGATGCATGACTCAACTATTTTTCTTCTGTTTCTTTGTCAGTTCTGAGTGCGGTGTGTTGGTATCGATGGCTTATGACTGCTATGTAGCTATCTGCAATCCTCTGCTGTACGTGGTCACCACATCGCCTCATGTCTGTTCTCTGATGATGTTCGGTTCGTATGTGATAGGGTTTTCTGGGGCCATGGCCCACACCAGAAGCATACTGAGACTGACCTTCCGTGATTCCAACATCGTTGACCATTACCTGTGTGAAGTCCCCCCCTTCTTGCAGCTCTCCTGCACCAGTGTCCACGTCAATGAGCTGGTGCTTTTTATTGTTGTTGGCGTGGTCATCACAATACCCCTTATCAGTATATTCATCTCACGCTTTGATTCTCTCCAGTATCCTCCGTATTCCTTCCACTGAGGGCAGGTCCAAAGCCTTTAGCACATGTGGCTCCCAAGTTGCTGTGACTCTGTTCTTTGGGTCAGGGGCATTCACCTATTTGAAAACCTCTTTTCCTGGATCTATGGACCACAGTAAATTTGCCTCAGTCTTCTACACCAGTGTGGTTCCCATGCTTACCCTCTGATCTACAGTTTGAGGAATAAGGATGTTAAAGTTGCTCTGAGAAAAACCCTGGAGAAAGTGCTCTTCTGATGGTTCTGTTTGCATCAGTTATGTACCGGTAAGCGTCGTACTCAAGAATCTTTTTATCTACAGGTGTAGGAACTTTAATCTTTTTTCCTTAAGGGGGGCGTTCTCTCTACTTAAAACAATCGCACATCCCTTGCTTATACTCTTTTTGAGGTTTATACTGGGTCACTGTATGCAACTTAGCATCTATTAAGTGCCTACTGTTTATTAAGTGCCTACTGTTTATTAAGTGCCTACTGTTTATTGGACTCTACACTAGGTCCAAGAGATGAGCAAGATGAGGCTCTATGCCTTCCATCCTTTTCTTGGTAGGGTAAATGGGTTTGTCCAAGCAACTTTTCTGGCTGGGAGATGGGGCAGGTGGTGGTATGAAGGTCCAGGAGAGTGAATTTATTTTTTTTCTTCAGTTATGGGAGCAGGCTTACCAAAGACGAAAGGTAGATATACCTTGGGCCATAGGTAAGGTAAGTCTCCCAACTCTTAGAGAGGTTGCTTGGCTAGGAAGATTGTAAATCATTCCTTTCATATGCATCCATGTACACACAAGAGAAAGCCTCACTTAAGAGTTCTTTACATGGCCTGAAACGTAAAGATAAGTCAAACCTAAAATCTTTCTTTTCAAAGTTTCAAAACTCTTAGGCCATGGATTGGTAACCATGGGGTAGGTAGTTTATAACTGAGCCAAATTCTTGGGCCCTGGGCTCTAAGGCTGAAAGCAAAAGAATAAGGGAGAAAGTCCATGGATTTACAAGGTTATGTTAACTGCTACCTCTATCCTGCCTGAGATACTGTGCATATTATAGGCATTTAGGACAATTCTTTTATTATTTACAATAGATTTAGATATTACTGTCTCTGAGGCTGTGTGTATGTACGTGTGTGTGTATTATAGTTAACTATTAGAGAATCAGGAAGAAAGAGGAGTCACATTACACTTTCCACTTGCAGGAAGACTTGGAAGCAATCCTGATTTTGAGTGCCAAAGACTGCTCTGTACTACTCTGTTGAAGATTCTGCTATTCTATAATATAGCTCAGATTTTGAGGAGTACACCCTCATAAACTTCCCTGTGTGTTGGCAGGAAAGTGAACTTAGGGCCAAACCAACCCACATGGAAAGACGGCAGAATGGAGACTCATGGTGAGGTCAGAAGAATGGGACCCTTTCTGTGTAAAGACTAGAACTTGGGGTGTCCATGAGATCATCTGTAAAGAGCATTTGGTACTTTTGGATACCGAAGAGTCATATAAAGTACTCAGTCTATATATTTTGCTTTGCTTATATTTTTCCAACTCACCCATAAAATTGGAGAGCTGCACAGTGTATATTGGTATGAGAAACGAGGAATCAAGAGATGTAAGACCTTTCTCACATTTATCTCTCTGCTGACACTTGTTAGAAGTGGCAGCATCATACTGAGAAGAAAGGTAGTTCAAGTGTTCCAGGTCATGGTCAGAAGCAAGGCATCCTGAGATACAGCCGAGAACAGCACAGAGGAGCACCCGCAGCAAGGAACTGACTAAAGAGGAGACGTGAAATAAAACTTATTTTCTCTAAATATGCTAAAGGGAGGGCGTTTTTGAAGGTAGAAAAATCCAATACTTGGATTATATCTGGATTGTGATAAAAATGATACTTAACCTTTATTGAGCACTCTATGTCTGGGCACTGTTTAAGGTGCCTGACATATATTAACTCACTTACTGCAATTGTGTTAATGCCATGCTGAACCACTGCTAGTCAGTCCTCTGGACTTAGCTGAACTCTACCCTCCAGAGGACTATCTAGGTCTAGGCATGTGGAGACCTGGGGATATTAGTAAGAGTCAAGAATAAGGAACAATAAGGATAAATATAATTTGATATGCATAAAGGAAAAAATTACCACTAGTATAAATGAGTGGAAATAAGGGACAAAGCAAAACCATAAGGATGTGAGTGGAAAGGAATAATTATGAAATAAGTTCATTAAAGCCTAAGAATAACTTTATTTACATTCATCCCATATTGGCATTGGGGTACCTAGAGGTGAAAGCATAAGTATGACTTAATGAGACACGGGCTTGGAACCCTTTGTCACTGAAGATCTGAAATGACAAAAACTCAGAGGCTCTTTTCCTGGTTCTTGTAATAGCCAGTAAGAGCCATTTATTTCTCCCACATAAAAGACAACATTTCATAAATTATGAAGCCATTCACCTCTCTCACAAACTAAGGATGGGTCATCTTGCATACCCTTCTAGGTTGGTGTTGAGGAACTGCTGGTTCATAAATGGTCAACAAATAGGAACAGGTTTGGGGGCTTCTCCTTTACAGTAAGTGAAAAACATGATTTGACGCTCTGTGTCTTATGTCCTATAGTGGGTCCCTCTGCCACAACAGCAACATTCTGTCACCTCATGACATCATGACATTTTGACTTTCAGCAAGTGAAATTTTCTCTCTAGGAAGCATTATTAAAGTCAGGATTCCTCTGGGTTCAGTCTTTGGTCTACTTCTCCTTTTGGCTCTTCCTGGGACACCTTTCCAGCTCCCACGGCTCCAACAACCACACGTTTGACTCCTAAATCCATGACTCTAGTTTGGATCTATGTTTATAACCTACAATTAGTTATAACTAGAAATATGAAAGTATCGTCAGATACCAAACAGAGTTATGTAATAATTTGGTGGTGACGTAGTTTTGGAGAATAGAAAAGAATAAACTACTCTTGATAAACTACAATAAACTACACATTCTCCTACATTCTAAACAGGTAGGAGAACACAGAGGTAAGTGACAGACACCAAGTCCGCGAAGAACTTTCCAGTGGAGCTTGGGAGTGAAAGGCACTGCTCTAGGCTGTGGGGCAGTGATGCCTGTTCAGTGCTAAGCCTTAGCCCACATGTTAGATCGACAAACATCGCCCTCTCTCCCCTCACACTTCCATAAATGAAATCCGTCATTTACTAAATGCTGCAGCTGCTGATAACGTAAGTGTGACTGCAGTGGCTTAAACACATGAAGGTCCATTTTTCTCTAACATAAAAGGCATCTAGAAGTAGGGAGTCCAGGGCTGATATGGCAGAGTCACCAAGAACTCAGTGTCTCTCTCTTTCTTCTCTTCTTAGCAGTGACTTCATTCTCGTGGATGCATCATGGCTTCCATATGGCTGCTAGACCTCATATGGTTTTGTCCACAGTCCAACCAGCAAGAAGACAAAGGGGCAAAGGAGGGCAAAGGGTGCTTTGCCTATTCAATAAGTGACTTTCACTGACATCTCACTAGCCACCCCTACTTTCAAGGGAGACTGGGAAACTTGGCATTCAACTTCAGAAAATTGCCATCCAGGAAAAACTTTAGGATTTTGTTATTAATTAAGAAAGAGTAAATGGCTATTGGGTAGGCAATCAGCAATGTGTACCAAAGGACAGAATTGGTTCCACTTGCCAGGAGGGAGCAGTTCAGAAGTGAGCACCTTCCATCCCTATTATGGCTTCCTTACTTAGTTATACTTGGTTTCAAGTGTAAGGGAGGGAGAGAGAGAGAGTTATTAATATTGCTATATCTCTCACATTACAGTTATCTTTGTCCTTTTAGTATAAAGGGACTTCTGGTAATTGAAGCTCTTATTTTCTTATGCTTTGAGACGCTCCCTCTTGATTTGTAGGTGTTTATTAGAAATGGTAGGAAAGAAAAATAAACTTTCCTCTATCCATCTTAGGTTCATTGACTAGGGCCCTAAAATTAGAATGATGAAAGAGAGATTAACAAGAGAAAAACAAACAGAAGTGTATTAACATGCGTGGTGTACATACACACAGGAGTACTCAGGGATGAGTAACTCCAAGGGGTGGTTAGAACTTGGGCTTAAATAGCATCTTAACAAAGAATAAATTTGTAGAGAAGTTACAAGATAGAGGAAAAGGGTTTTGAGTTTCTGGGGTGGTAAACTGTGGGAAAGTAAATATATGGGGAAAACGAATGGAGGATAAGGTCTAATTAGTAATGTTTTTTAATGTAGGTTCTGCTGGTGAGGTCTCTGGGTTTAGAATGGTCTAGAGTTGTCTCCAGTGATTAACTTCTGTCCCTAACTTCTGTCCCTTCTGGTAGAGAAGAGACATTTATGTGCTGCTTTTAGGTAAATAGGGAGAGATTTTCTTATATCTACTTTTTCTAAATAGACTTCAGTTCAAAATCCTTATACCAGCATGGTATATTTTGGGTAGCATATACTCTGCTGCCATTAGGAACCATACCAAGAACAAAGTTACTGAGGGCACATAAAAATGCAATTCAAGGGCTTCCCTGGTGGCACAGTGGTTAAGAATCCGCCTGCCAATGCAGGGGACACGGGTTTGAGCCCTGGTCAGGGAAGACCCCACATGCCGCGGAGCAACTGAGCCTGTGCGCCACAACTACTGAGCCTGCGCTCTAGAGCCCGCAAACCACAACTACTGAAGCCTGTGTACCTAGAGCCCGTGCTCTGCAACAAGAGAAGCCACCGCAATGAGAAGCCCGCGTACCACAACGAAGAGTAGCTCCCGCTCACCACAACTAGAGAAAGCCTGCATGCAGCAATGAAGACCCAACACAGCCAAAAAAAAAAAAAAAAAAAAATTAAATATATAAATTTATTTAAAAAATGCAACTTAAATAGGGCCACAGACAGCGGGGCTCATTGAGAGCTAACAGAGAAATATGACAAGAAAAATTAGGCTAGGAAATCCATAATTTCACAGAACAGCAAGAAGACTTGCTTATCTTTTAAGATTCACCCAACCATTTATGGGTTCAACAGATATTCACTAAATTCTCACTAAGTCACAGGTGAAGAGTTCAAGATTTCACTTAATGGGATCATTAGGACTTCCAACTGTCTTTTTTCCATTAATATGTACAACCACATGCCCTAATTAATAAAGAAGCTGAGGAGGGTTTGATTGATACTACTTTCTGAAAACTGAGAATCCGAATTAGGACATTTGCCTACTTAGAACAATTTGACATCTCCTTGGAGGAGGGACAAGAGTATTTACAAGCTGACAATTAATAAAAGAATAAGTATATTTAATAGTGTAAAATAGACACTAAGGAAGAATTATTTTTGGCTAAAACTTGATGGTGGAGAAAAGGGAGCAGAGAGGATAAGAAGAGGAAATGTATTAGTTGTATCATTAAATTATAGTGATAATAGACCCAGTAAGCGTATTTTATAAAGTTATTATAAAAGCATGCACCATTACAAAAATACAACCCAAAATTTCACACACATAAGGAGGAAGAAAGGCAAATCACGTAGTTAGTGACATAAAATAATGTAAATATAAAATGAGAAGTCATAACATAAAATACTATGATAGAACTAAAGCAAACATATATAAATAAATGTAAAAGTCTTAACCTCTTTATTAGTTAAAAAAGGATTAGGCTGGATCATAAAGCAAAATACAAATCCATGTTACATACAAAAACCTATCTAAAACCAAGTGATTCAGAAAGATTGATAATAAAATAGTGGCCAAAGACACACTAAGTAAATGCAAACAAATGAACAAGTATCAATAATATGGGTATCAACTAGAATGGAAGTCAGGCCAAAACTGTTAAGCAAGAAAACTATAATGTTACAGGGTAAATTTTACAATGTATATGTGAGCGTTGTGACTCTCTATGCCCTAAATAGTAAAACAGCAGGACCTATAAGAAGACAAAAACACACTAACGGAAGGAAACTTTAAATTACCTTTCTGAGTTCATGATAAAACAAGGTACTGAAAACACAGAAAAAGACATAGAAAGTCCTGTCTAAATATAAGAATCAGAAAAATATAATTTATATATATCATTTACATGATATACTGTATATAAATCATCTGTATGTGTGTGTGTGTGTGTGTGTGTGTGTGTGTGTGTGTGTGTCTAGCTCTGTTTCCTAGAAACTAGAAACACATCTTCTTATTAAGAGGTCAAGACAGTCACATAAATTGAATAGCTATTAGGTCATAAAAGCAAACCTCAATAAATGTTATATATTAGAAATAGCACAATGTCATCTGATCTGTGTAACAAAACTAAAACTTAATTACATAAGTAATTAAGAAAAAAGTCCCCTATTATCTAAATAATAAAAACTAACTTTAAAGGTACTTACACGTGAGAGAAAACTGCAAAATTACAAAACATCTAGAAAATGGATATGAAAATGCAACATTTCACAACTCATGGGATTTGTGTACTGCTAAAGCAGAAATATAACATATAACCTTAAATACTGTATCAATAAAGAGAACAATGAAAATAAATTAAGCACTTAATAAATCAGGAAAAAACATAATAAAACCAAGAAAATGAAAACAGAGGGTAGGAATTAATAAAGTTAAAATAAAAAATACTGAATTAGAAAACATAAAATAGTAGAATTAATAAATAAATAGATCAACTACTATCTATTCTAAACTCAGAAAAAAAAGGAAGGGGAACAAATACTAAATTTAAGAAATATGGGAGAATTAGAAATGGAGGAGATAAAAAACTTCAAACTACTTTGTTTTGCTCTATTCAAATGAATCAAAAAGCCTGGATGAAATAGTCCATTTTCTAGGAAAATGTGATTCAGTAAAACTAATGCTGTAACATGTAGAAAACCTAAAGAGTCCAATTCCATAAAATAAAGTTGTCAAGAGTTATATACCAGTCCCAAATGGTTTCACAGAAGAATTCTACCAAAGAACAAATAATTCCAATACTATTTAAACTGATCTAAAGCCTAAAAAAAGAAGAAAAACTCCAAAATTATTTTTATGAGATAAGTATAACACTGATGCCAAAATCCATAAGATTGCATACAAAAAAGGACCAACCTCATTTATGAAATCAATACAAAAATCCTAAATAAAATATTAGCAGATATTTCAGCAGCAGAAAAAAACAGTAGCTCATCATACTAAGTAGGGTTTATTACATGGCTGCATGGATGGTTCAATATTAGGAAATCTACTAATATAATTTATTTATTAATAGGGCTAAAGAGAAAATCATATGATCATCTCCATAGATGCTGAGAAGATATCAATTCATCATACAATTGTGACTAAATTCACCTTATAAAATAGGTCTTGATAGAGCCAGTTTGAAGTTTGGATCGATCTCTCTCTCTCTCTCTCTCAGCTAGAACTAAAAACCCTATTGGACTTATTCCATTTATTTTTATTTCTAGCTATATATAACACTCATCAAACTGCCTGCCCTCTTTGGACTAAATTCACAGAGACATTTCATTTGTCATATTTCTTTCCTGGCCCTGAGTAACTCATGCTATATTAGGTAAAATGTAACATTTCACTGTCTTATTCATTTGTATTTATAGCTCCTTTTATTTTCTAGCTGTTTCCAAGTTCTGGACAAATATTCTGGGTTTCACAATTTTAAGAGCAAAAACCACAGTATATTGTCCTTAGCTAAGGGCCAAAGGGCTATCTGCAGCATGAAGTTTCTTTGTTTTCTTAACTGTGCAAAACAGCTCCCTAGTGCAAATGAAGATCTTTTATTCCTCTTTGAAAAAGGAAAGAAATGTGGCAGAGAAACTTCCTAGCAGTGGATTGTACCTTTCCATGCAACTCCCACTTGCCTTTAGCTTCTTAGAAGGTAGAAATAATGTGTATTCTCCTGGCTATCATCTTTTATAGAGGAGTAAACTGAATTCCAGAGTTAAGAATCTGCTGAAGGTCACGAGAATGTGGTAGATCCTATTTTTAAACTCCACTTTATTGGACTCCAACTCCTACGCTTTTTTGCACAAATACACATCGCTTTCTAGAAAGGAATGTAAAGAAATAGGAATATGAAATAGAGAAATATGAGAGGAACAGAGAGCGTGACAATCTGGAGAAATGGTTGCAAATCAGCATGAAAGAGAGGATGGACACAGTGTTGGTGCCCCAAATCCCTGTGAGTGAGATATAGTTTACTTTGGTTTAAGAGTCCAAAATAGACACTTACACATATTCTTAAAAAGTTTGTCTCCAGGGCTGGACGAAGAAAGCCAGCTACAAGGGAACACTTAACCTTGCTTTGTTTTCAACAATAACTCTAATGAGACTGGAGAATGGATCAACCTCATTCTGGGAATAGGTCAGAATCTTCAGGGACACCGTGTATAGTTAAAAAAAAAATTATTGTCACATGATTTTGTATATTTGAAAGTAAATTAAGTACAAATAATGTCATAATGCAATTTAGTGATATAAAATACTCTGGTGAGAATACCTAAAAGAATTTATCTTCTTAACACCACTTATTCTAAAGAATGGCAAATAAAATTACTCCTTGGAGGTATATATCAGAACCTTGGGATTTGTAAAATTTAAATTTTTATCAAATGGTTTTAAGATGGTTAAACACACTGTTTTATAGGAATAAATTTAGATCATAAGTTATATTGGTGAGCATTTAAAACTAGATTTTATGTTCATGACACTTTCTATAAATATACATTATATAATCACTAACTTATAAAATCTTTCTTTCACTCAACTTTTTATTGTATTCCTACTATATTCCAGGTTTGGGGGAGAGAGCAGTAAACAAAACAAAACAAAAAATACTCGGAGCTTAGATTCAACTTATTTGTTAAATTGGAATAATTAGTTTATATTTGTATATGTTATTTATATTGTGATTACCATGTCTCATCCATTCTTTCTTCACCACATAACGTAGTAAGCATCCAATAAGACTTGCAAATTGAATATATTCAACCTGCTTAATTTAAATTTTGCTCTAAAACACATCTTTTTTTAAAGTTTATGTGTTTTAACAATGAATTGAAAATTTTATATAATGAGTTATGTAAAATCTCTGGTTATACATTTACGGGCCTAAAAATATGCAAAATATAAATTTTAAACTAAATTCACTTTTTTAAAAAACAACTTCACTGAGTCACCAGCACAACCTGGTGGCTGCTTAAATAATTACTTGGTTCAGTGTTTAAAAGTTTCTCTCCTGAGTTGTGTCTCCATTCCTGTCCTGACCTGGCTTTTTCTTTTTTTGTATTTAAAAATCACATTAAGAAGCTTATAACTATGATAATTAAAATTTCACAATTTTTTGTAAAACAAATATAGGTATTTCAAAATCCTATACATACTGGTCCTCTAATAGCAATGTGATTGGATGATTTGTCTCCTCGCCAAGTTAATTAATTTCTAGAGGGCAAGAACAGCCTCACAAAGTTTTAAATTATAATCCTGCTCCCCACAGGAACTTAATATTCTGCAAATTAAAAGCAATTATTGTTTTACTGCTTTGCAACATTTTAAAGGGTTTGTGTGTTTTGCAGGTGATTTATACCCATTTAATAGAGTCTGGGGTCTTGTCAGATTCATGATATCTATAATCTGAGATGGCTCTTCTTCCAAGTGATCATGACTAGAAATAACTGGGAAGAAGCTGAACGATCATTTGCCAGAAATGTCTTAAAAGGTATTTCACCATGGATGGGGGTGGTTGCACTAGATGACCTCTAATTCTAAGATTTTAAAACTACTAATGATTCATTAAAATAGATCATTTTTGTCTGCTTCCACTTCTGCTTTTGTACTTCCACAAGCTAATGCAGGAATTCAACTCCTGTGAAATTTCCTCAAGAATTTCTGGGAATCTCCAGAAAGATCTTGTTGTGCTCAGGAACCAGTCGTCTCACTGGCAGCACACTAATCCCTCCCTGTACCCCAAGACTGGAGGATACACTGCTCTGCAGAGCAGAAGATCAGCTGCTCCCGCCCCTGAGTTTCTGTCAGATGTGCCTGCTGCCCTCTCTTGCCACAGCTCAGAGACCAGCCCATGGGAGTACAGACACATTCTCCAAGGCTGTTACCAGGCCCTGACACAGAATTCCCCTTCCTTGGTCCCTCGTTTCCCACCTCCCACACACATCTGCTGCTTTGGATGGTGGCCACTTTCATTGCTTTTATCCTTTTCCACATATCCCTGTAAGAAGCATTTAAATGAGCATCTATAATGTACTGGGCCCTGCATTTGGCACTGGGGATACAGCACTGAGCTATGCAGATATGGTTCTAGTCCTCATGAAGCATTCATCCCAACAAATAAATATGGAGCCAAATCAGATCATCTCACCATGAATTAATGAAATCCACAACTTCATCAGACATTATGAATCTCCTCTGGGTTCATCTGAACTCCTGCTAAATAAGTATTGATTTTACTTGCTTTGGTAAATAACACAATCTTTATTGAGTTTTAGATGAAATTGTAGGCTTAATCTAAATAATAAAAATCCAAGTGAATCACAGATTAAAAACATCTGTGATTCACTTGAGTGAGTCATATCATCAATCACTGTGATATGTGATGTGTGATATGTGATATGGAGATGATGGAGTTCCTAAATCTTTAAGCAGCCCAGAAACTGAGTCTTTTGAAGCCTTGGTCTTCCTTTCTCCTTTATGTACAGGATTGTATGAAGCTTTCGTTGCTATAAAGCTGGTAGAAATCTTCCCTGGAAAGGAAGAGTATGGATGCTTTTGGGAATGGAGAGAATTGAAGAGAAATTTCTGGAAGGATAGTCCAGGTGAAGAATAACTAAAAAGTTATTTGGATGCAGAAGTAGTGGAAGGGGTAGGGAAGAAAGGTGGATTTTGGCCGTGTTGGGCATGGGCAACCTCGTACACACAAGGAGAATGAGTCATAAAAGCATGTAGGGATCGGGCATATATTATCAACTCTTTGATTTTGAATACTGAGCCTAAGTTGTTTGAATGTAACTTTATTTTCATCAACCTGTACTGATGTGAGATGAAAAACACACACTTCTAGTGGGCCCATTTTGAATCTTTGGAATCCCTTGGTGTGTTGGGTGGCTTTATTAGTGGGGAAATTTATTCAGGTAGGAGCAACATGCACATAGGATGCCCCATAACAACATGTGCTAAGGACACACTAAAGTTTAAGAAAGCTGTTCTAGTACACACAACGTTGATTACATTGACATTGTTCATCTCAAGTTAAATTCAAGATAACAATAAAATTAATCTAAATGGGCGATATCCTAAGATTTTAGTTTCAAGGAGAATAAAATTTACAAATTCCCTTAAATGCCTTAATTTCTCTGTTTCTGAGATAAAAGCCTATATCTTTTATCTTTTCAAAAAAATTAAACCTTTTAAATAGTAGATTAACATGCAGTTTTTAAAATAATGCAGGGATCCCATGTATCCTCTATTCAATTTCCCCCAATGGTAACATCCTAAGACTACAGTATAATAGCACAACCAGGATATTGACACTGATACAGTGCGTTGATCTTATTCAGATTCTCCCAGTTTTACTTTTATTCATTCATGTGTGTGTGTGTGTGTGTGTTTGGCTACGTTGCATCTTCCTTGCTGTGCGCGGGCTTTCTCCAGTTGCAGCGAGTGGGGGCTCCTCTTCATTGCGGTGCGTGGGCTTCTCATTGCGGTGGCTTCTCTTGTTGCGGAGCACAGAATCTAGGGCATGCAGGCTTCAGTAGTTGTGGCTTGCTGGCTCTAGAGCGCAGGCTCAGTATTTGTGGTGTGTGGGCTTAGTTGCTCCACAGCATGTGGGATCTTCTCAGACCAGGGATTGAACCCATGTCCCCTGCATTGACAGGTGGATTCTTAACCTCTGCACCATCAGGGAAGTCCCTGTGTGTGTGTTTAATTCTGTACAATATTTATCACATACGTAGGCTTGTGTATTCGATACCACAGCCAATATGCAGAACAGTTTTATCACCACAAAGATCCCTTGTGGGGCTTCCCTGGTGGCGCAGTGGTTGAGAGTCCGCCTGCCGATGCAGGGGACGCGGGTTCGTGCCCCGGTCTGGGAAGATCCCACATGCCGCGGAGCGGCTGGGCCCGTGAGCCATGGCCGCTGAGCCTGCGCGTCCGGAGCCTGTGCTCCGCAACGGGAGAGGTCACAACAGTGAGAGGCCCGCGTACCGCCAAAAAAAAAAAAAAAAAAACTCTTGTGATGTTCTTAACTTATGATGTTCATCTTCCTCCTTAAACTTCATTCCCAGCCTTAAACTCTAATCCTTAAGCCACTAATCTGCTCTCTACCAGCATTACTCTTTCATTTAATATTATAAAAATGGAACGATACAATACGTAACATTTTGGGATTGACTCTTTTCACTCAGCATAATTCCCTTGAAATTCATCTAGGTTGTTGCCTGTATCAATAGTTCACGCACGTTTTTGTGTGAAGAAAGTTTTCCTTGCTTTGGGATATATGCCCAAGGTTCTAACTGCGAGGTAATCACATGTTCAGTTTTAGAAGAAACAAACTATTTTCCAGAGTGATTATAATACTTTATATTCTCACCAGGAATTTATGACTGATCCAGTTTTTCTATATCATTGCCAGCATTTGGTGCTGTCACTTTTATTTTAGCCATTCTGATAAATATGTAATGTTGTTTCATTGTGGTTTTAATTATGTTTCCCTGATAATGCTGAACATCTTTTCATGTGCTCATTTGCCACCTGCATGTCCTCTTTAGTGAAATGTCTACTCATGTCTTTTTCTCATTTTCTACTTGTTTCTTTTTTTTTACTTTTAAGTTTTTGAGAGTTCTTTATATAATCTTGATACGTGTGAGATATATGCTTGCAAATATTTTCTCCCTATCTCTGTGTCTTTTTATCCTTTTAACTGGGTATTTGACAGAGCCAAAACATTTAATTTTGGTGAGTCTAAATTTACAAATTTTTCCTTTTATAGACTGTGCTTTTTGATGTCAAGTCTTAAAAATCTAGGCCTAGCCCTAGATCATAAAGGTTTTCCCCAAATCTTTGTTCTTTCAGCCAGCTAAACAAGTTTAACATTATTGGGTTTCTGTCTTAACCTCCAACTCTGTCCATCCTACATAGAAGAGAAAGTTTTAGAAACAGGTGTTGGAAGATCAAAATCTTCCAGGCAGGTTTTCTCAGTGATCTTAGCTAAGAGTTTACTTTTCCTCTTCTACTGTTATCAGGAGACTCTGTGAGTCAGAGTAAATCCCATCACGAACATTTTCATTAGCAAACACCCATTATCATTAGCTTTCATAATGAAATAAATTATTTGGTGCGTTTCATTTGTTAATTACAATTGTAATTCTGATGATACTTGGGAAAGATGGGGTGATACCAAAAAAACTTCTCTCCTTTAAAAAGGAACAATATTAATCACAAATGAAAAAGGGCCATTTTTCTCTGAGTAAAACCAAATTACTCCCTTCATGGGTTGATTTTTCTTAATCACATTTTGACCTATTTTCTGTTTGATAGTCAATCATAAAAATTAGGAGAATAGGATATTTCATAACTACAATTCCTTACCATAGTGTGAGTTCATGAGTGTAGGGAACTCTGTTTTGTTCTGTATTATATCCCACACGTAGCACCTACTATGATAGGTGTTCAAAAATTTTTTGTAGAATGATTGAATTAATGAATCAATGAGTATTACCCCTAATTATTTCTTCAGGCAATTTAGGAGAGTCATCACTGAAAGAAAGATCAGAGCAGTGAATTCCTTTAGTGTTCTACTTCTAAATAACAGAGGTATGTAGAAAACAGCAAGAGTTTCTCAGACTGGATACCTTGGAGAGGGAGGTGTCTTTCTATGCCTCCCCAGTAATACACAGTCACAAGTTCTGAAGTCTGTGTTCTGTTGGTTCATCTATATTCCTTCCTGAGCTGAAAGTAACCAAAATGGGCAATATGGGTATCTATGCCCATCAAGCAGAGATATCAGCCCTATTCCTAAACTCAATATTTGGTGGGCATATGCTAAATCTCTGTGAGCCTTCATCCTCTTTGGCCTGCTGCAATCTCCCCTAGCTTCTTCTATTGGTGCCCAACCTTAGTTTTGGACACCTGATTACATTCGAGCCCCTGCGGGGACTGAGTAGATCCTCACCCTAAATTCTATGCCACACCTTAGACATCATCCAAAATGTACTGCTGTTAACATTTGGTTGTAATTCCTTACAATCCTAATTTGTAATTTCCAAATAAATTCCACTGCATGCTTATGCTCTCCCTGAAGTGCTTCATGCTCTGTCATCTTTGGCCCTTTCTTCATGCTTTTCCTTGTTGAATTTTCCTCACTCTCCCTATTGTGCCCCCACACTTCTCACCTGACAATACACACTTCTACTTTTGTTCAGGTAACTCATATCCTTCTTCTGTTCTCCGTTGAATCATTACTTTCTCCATTAAGTCTCCCAGCCTCTTAAATCAATCTTATATGCTTGGATACAAATGTACCTATTATCCTCACTGTAAGTATAAATATTTGTCAGATTCCACCACAGACTTTCAGTTCTTCCGGGACAAGGGACATGTTTAAATTATTTGCCATTGTGTCAAGATGTCAGGGGTGTTTTTGATATGTAGGCAACAGGTTTCTAACCTTGGAAATACATAGGAGAGAAGAGTGTGGAGCTGAGAGACAATGAGCATTATCTGGGACTTGCTGTCTTGTTTATTCTCTTCTGTTCCACATTTAATCCTGAATAAATATTGTGGGTTCTAGAGTACGCAGTGAGTTAAATTAACATTATGCTGAATTTAGCTGGGCACCAAAGTGCCACGGTATTATCACCAAATATCTTGAGAATGTGACTTGAGAGTAGCTTAAATTAGACAATTCAGGTGAACTAAGTCTTTTTGATCCTGTCTTCCTCATACTTTTTAATAGAAGGAAAATTTGTGTGTAACATCTCTAACAGTTTCTAGAGGCAAAACCCCAAAATCATAGCAGATGAGGTTGATGTTACATGAAAGAGGATTCATTATTGGCAAAGCCAATAATGACATTACTTGCCAGAGGAGGAAGCTAGAACTTTCTCTTTTGATAAGTGAGGTACAGAGGAGGTTACAAAAACTACCACTTTCAATCATTAATCATGAATCAAAACACCCTAAAACCAGTTTTCACAATGTTTAATTTTTCATGTACATATCTTTGGCCAGTTTGTCCATGATTTGGCATATATGGACGCAGGGGAAAATCCTATCTCAGGATTTATGTTGATAAGCAAGTCACTCTAGTAATTTACAGAAAGAATACTGGGGATGCAGGCACTTGGTGTGAGCCTGTAAAGCTATACTTGGAGAAAAGGCAGAACCGAGGCAACCCAGAGGCTGAGAGCAGGGCGTATTCAGCAGGAACAGTCTTGCTACAACGCCACACCCCTGCTCCATACAACTGGCACGGCCCCTGGACATGCTGCAGCCACCAAAATGGTTCCCAACTGTCTCACTGTGTTCACATCATTCCCATCAGATTAATTTCTCCGGTGGAAGCATGCAGTTGGCTGCGTCTAGGTCAATGTGCCTCTTTTCTGTGAGCCTAGGGACATGGGGGAGGTGTTTCTCTCCTACCTGGATTCTCCAGTGGGAAATTGGGCACTCAATCTCATCAACATGACACTGAATGGAAGATTATCCTCCAAGATACATGCCCACACATTTGTTTTTTTCATATCTACTGAAAGAGTGAACCTATATTTTCAACTCTGGTTAGTTGTTTATTTACATAATATCCAATATGACATTTGGGAGTGGAGCACTTGCTGTTTTTTCCTTGCATGTGATTAAATCGATGCCAAGACGATTCAGGTCATCTTCCTGTAACCTGTTTCAATTTGTTTTCATATTTTTAAGATGCTTTTTATTTCTGGCATCGACATTGAATACTGGTGGAACCGAATAGTAAGCCAGCTGGCAAAGCAGAAATATAAGCTCCAGAGGCTTAGCCCCAGTATCGTGAAAAAAAGTACAGAAGGGTGGATTTGGACTGAGAGGTAATTTAAACTTACATGAATCAAAGAAACAGGTCTATTAGGGCAACTGGACAATATTCATCAAATTTACATATATACATATCCTTAGGCTTAATAAATGCACTCTAAAAACCTATACACATGCCTAACGATTTATGTACTGGTTTACTAATTTTAACCTTTTTTCACAATAACAAAAAACTGGGATTAACCTAGTTATCCATCAAAAAGAGACTGTTCAAATACTTTTTTGGACATTTGTACAAAAATTTTATGTAGGTGTACTAAAAACTAAGACTATCTTTATATATATAAGACATATATCATATATGACTATCTTTATATATATATATATATATATATATATATATGATATGATATCCAAAATGTATTGTTAAGTGGAAAAAACCCTCCTAAACCACTGTTCCAGTCTGGACTGGTTGCTTTTAGGCTAGCTACACAGCTGTCATCCTGGGACTTCACTAGCCTTCTGAATTTACTCTTTCCTGGATCCTAAGTCTTACTCGTTCTCTAGCTGTGTCTCAAGAAATGGTATATATAAGATAAAAAGCAGGTTAAACCAGTGTGCACACAGAATGCTACCATTTATGTAAAATCAGTGGGCTAATATATATGAACTTTATTATATGTGAATAAAATGTCACTGACAGCACTGACAGTAACTGATAGGACTGCCTGCCTCCTGGGAGAACAAGTAGGTAACTGGGGGTATGTGGAATGTAAGGGAGACTTTTCATTGTATACCCTTTCTGTAGCTTTTGAATTTTGAACCATGTGAATGCATTATGGACTCAAAAACTAAATAATTAAAAAGGACCCCAATACTAAGAAGCCATATTTCCCTTATATAATGAGTTATTAATTCTATATATACATATAGGAAAGGAGAAAAATCTAAACAGATATGGTGGTGGTGGTAAAAGAACACAGTAAAAGTAAACTTTCCAGAGGAAATACCACCCTAAGAAGAAATATCAGTAAGAAGTCTAAAAGGCATGAGAGAGCATGGCATCAGGAACAGTGCTTTCATAGAAGGAAATATTTACTGACACAGGAAAATGCTCATGACAGAAAGGGATCAAAAAACAGAGAGCAGGAGCAAAGGACATAATCCATATAATGAAAAGGCATCCTATAGAATGGGAAAAAATATTTGCAAACCATAGATCTGATAAGGGTTTAAATATACAAGGGACTCAATACAACTCTATAGCAAAAAAAGAAAAAACCTGATTAAAAAATGGAGAAAAGAACTGAATAGATATTCTTCCAAAGAAGACATACAAATGGCCAACAGGTATACGAAAAAGTGCTCAATATCACTAATTATCAAGGAAACGAAAATCAAAACCACAATGAGATATCACCTCACACCTGTTAAGATGGCTTTTACCAAAAAGACAAGCAATAGCAAGTGTTAGTGAGGATGCAGAGAAAAGGGAATCCTTGTACACTGCTAGTGGGAATGTAAATTGGTTCAGCCACTGTGGAAAACAGTATGGCGGCTCCTCAAAAAATTAAAAGTAGAACTGCCATATGATCCAGCAATTCCACTTCTGAGTATATATCCAAAGGAAATGAAATCAAGATTTTGAAGAAATATCTGTAATTCTATATTCATTGCAACATTATTTACAGTAGCCAAGATATGGAAACAACCAAAATGTCCATCAATGGATGAATGGATAAAGAATATGTGATACACACACACACACACACACGCACACACACACGTTGGAATATTATTCATCCATGAAAGAAGGAAATCCTGCCATTTGCAACAACATGGATGGACCCTGAGAACACGGTGCTAAGTGAAATAAGCCAGACATAGAAAGACAAATACTGCATGATCTCACTTATATGTGGAATCTAAAAAAAGTCAAACTCATAGAAGCAGAGAGTAGAATGGTGGTGGCCAGGGGCTAAGAGGTGTAGGGAATGGAAAGATGTTGGTCAAAGGGTACAAGCTTTCAATTATGATAGGAATAAGTTCTGGGGATTTATACTTTAAATTTACTAAGGGAGTAGATCTTAAGTGTTTTCACCACACACAAAAAGTGGTAACTATGTGAGCTGATGGACGGGTTAACTAGCTTGATTGTGGTAATCATTTCGCAATGTGTGTGTGTGTGTGTATATATATATATATAAAATCATGTTTTATACCTTAAATATATACAATTTTTATTTGTCAGTTTTATCTCAGTAAAAGTGGGAAAAAGAATGCATAAATTTATGTGTAATATCACTCCCATTTCCCCCTAAATATATCTGCAGATGTAAAGAGAAAAGACTTGAAGGTAACATACCAATGATGAAGGGTAGTTTTCTCAGTGTGGTATCTGATACCTAGCATTCTAGCAGCCTAAAATTTAGGGCAAGGCAACTGTCAATCCTACTGAGGAAACTGAAATGCAATCCAATTTAGCCACGGTTCAAGCCAAGCATGGGGACTGTGCACAACAGCAGGGATATGTCTGTTATACTTCTGCTGCCACCCTTAGAAACAAAATTTTACCTACCATGATGCATTTTGGGGTTCTAAAAATGCCACAGCCGCTTTGCAGGCACACCTAATTTATTTACTTGGTTTTATTATCTTCTACTAACACATGCATAGGTTACATTTTGGAGACAGGTTTTATTTTATTTTATTTTATTTGTCTTCTTTTAACATCTTTATTGGAGTATAATTGCTTTACAATGGTGTGTTAGTTTCTGCTTTATAACAAAGTGAATCAGTTATACATATACATATGTTCCCATATCTCTTCCCTCTTGCGTCTCCCTCCCTCCCACCCTCCCTATCCCACCCCTCTAGGTGGTCACAAAGCACCAAACTGATCTCCCTGTGCTATGCGGCTGCTTCCCACTAGCTATCTATTTTACGTTTGGTAGTGTATATATGTCCATGCCACTCTCTTGCTTTGTCACAGCTAACCCTTCCCCCTCCCAGTATCCTCAAGTCCATTCTCTAGTAGGTCTGTGTCTTTATTCCTGTCTTACCCCTAGGTTCTTCATGACCTTTTTCTTTTCTTAGATTCCATATATATGTGTTAGCACACGGTATTTGTTTTTTTCTTTCTGACTTACTTCACTCTGTATGACAGACTCTAGGTCCATCCACCTCACTACAAATAACTCAATTTCGTTTCTTTTTATGGCTGAGTAATATTCCATTGTATATATGTGCCACATATTCTTTATCCATTCATCTGTTGATGGAGACTTAGGTTGCTTCCATGTCCTGGCTATTGTAAATAGAGCTGCAATGAACATATTGGTACATGACTCTTTTTGAATTATGGTTTGCTCAGGGTATACGCCCAGTAGTGGGATTGCTGGGTTGTATGGTAGTTCTATTTGTAGTTTTTTAAGGAACCTCCATACTGTTCTCCATAGTGGCTGTATCAATTTACATTCCCACCAACAGTGCAAGAGTGTTCCCTTTTCTCCACACCCTCTCCAGCATTTACTGTTTCTAGATTTTTTGATGATGGCCATTCTGACCGGTGTGAGATGACCCACGTCCTAGAGAAATGGAAGTAAAAATAAACAAATGGGACCTAATGAAACTTAAAAGCTTTTGCACAGCAAAGGAAACCATAAACAAGACCAAAAGACAGCCCTCAGAATGGGAGAAAATATTTGCAAATGAAGCAACTGACAAAGGATTAATCTCCAAAATTTACAAGCAGCTCATGCAGCTCAATAACAAAAAAACAAACAACCCAATCCAAAAATGGGCAGAAGACCTAAATAGTCATTTCTTCAAAGAAGATATACAGATTGCTAACAAACACATGAAAGAATGCTCAACATCATTAATCACTGGAGACAGGTTTTAAATTTCATGTATATAATAAGTAGTACAACAAATCCTGATTTTATCTTAGTTTCTGAAGGTAAAACTGCATGCTTTTCCTAATTTATTTTGTAACCAAACCAAACAGTTCTTCTTTTTTCCAAAAGGGATCCAAATTCTTCAGGAGGAACATGCTAGTTTGCAAACAGGAGTGCTGTTTACCTGAAACAGTCAATTTGAAAGATACCTATGTTATAATAGACCCAGGAAAACCCAAAAGCTGAGGGATTCCATCACCACTAGACCTGCCTAATCGGAAATGCAGAAGGCTATACTTCAAACTGAAAAAAGAATGGCATTTCCTTCTATTGTATCAAACCAGACTCTTCACCGTTTTGAAGATTTATGGCCACGAATTTTAAGAAAACTCATTTTCTGAAAAAAAGGAAGTTTTTACTAACAAAAACTTTTAGTTTGCTTTAGAGAAAACATCTGTATCAAACAAGTTCAAACTATTAATTTCATGAATATTTATTTTACCAGATTCTAGTCTAACCATATAGGAGAAAGGAGTAAACACTAGGTGGTCAAATTCTATTTGATTAGGCAGAGATGTAAACAAAATTATGGACATGTACATTACATATTATGTACATATCTGATACATGTATATATACATATACATCATACCCCTGATGCTATTACAACGAGTCAGACTAAATCGATTTAAAGTAACTAGGTTCATTTCTCTCAGTTCCTAATTGGTATTAACACATTCCATACTTAGAAGCTAACACTTGTGATCCCTGTTAACTAAGCATAAATATCTCATAGATACTATTGAAGCTTTGCTGAGTATGGAAATGCAGTACTAAAGAAACCATGACTAAAAGAGCACTGAAATTCTAGAAAATTTATAACTTACACAGAAGGAACTCCTCAAATGGTTAAAAAAACAGAAAGGGCTATATTAACATTGTTTTTAGGGAAAACAAAGAGGGGTGGCTGCATCAGACCACATTCATGCTGATGTATGAAAAGTACATGGAAAGAGGCAAAGTGGGAGGTGGTGTGAAAAGGAGCAGGAATCAAGCTGAGTCTCTGGAGCCCACTGTTAAGAATAAAGCTCATTCAGTGAGTAAGCATGGAACTGAGAACAATCATGAGACTCAATAATACTTGCATGTTTAAATGGCATGATTAGACAGAAAAAAGGATCTAAGGCAAAAACCTTGTTCTGAAGAAAATTACGGGAAAACACATTCACACACACACACACACACACACACACACACACACACACACACACCCGACAACCCAGCAATACTGGTTCTGCTTAGTTCGCAACTCTTTAGGGTTTTCTTCAGAGCAAGTTTGACATCCTTGTTCCTTAGACTATAGATGAGGAGGTTCAACATGGGGACTACATTGGTATAAAATACTAAGAAGAACTTCCCCTGGCCCACAGAACCATCAGAAAAGGTCTTGAGATGTGTAAACAACCCAGAACCATAGAAGAGGGCAAACAGTTATTATGTGGGAGCCACAAGTACTGAGGGCTTTGGACCAACCCTGAGCTGATGAGATGTGGAGGATACTGGAGACGATCAAAGCATAAGAAACAAAAATAATGAACCTACATATTATTACAACTGTGCTCACAATAATGGAATCCACCAGCTCGCTGGCATCAGTGCTGCTGCAGGACAGCTGGAGGAGGGGGAAGATGTCACACATGTAATGGTTGTTGATGCTGGAATCACAAAAGGATAATCTGACCATGTGCCCTGTGTGGACCATGGCACCGGCAAACACCATTACATATGAACCAAACATCAGCAAAGAAGAGACCTGAGGGGACATGGTGACTGTGTACAAAAGGGGCTTACAGATGGACACACAGCGATCATAGGCCATGGCTGTCAACACATAGCATTCAGAATGGACAAAGAAACAGAAAAGAAAAACCCAACAGAGTCATGCACCCCGCAAAGGAGATGATGTTCTCTGACACAAAGCTCATCAGCAGTTTAGGCGTAATGACCAAGGAGTGGTAGAGATCCATGAAGGACAGGTTGAAGACCAAAAAATACATGGGAGTGTGAAGATGAAAGTTCAGGCATATCTGATGAATTAAGCTCAAATTCCCTACCACAGTGACCATACAGTTCAATAAGAAGAGGAAGAAGAGGGGTATCTGGAGTTGACTTTGGTCTGTAAGTCCTACCAGGATGAACTGAGCCATTTTCCACAGACATTATCGGCAGGGGTGTGATCTGTGAGGAAATGAGAAAAAAATGTCACATCAAGAAGAGACTGAAATCCTTTCTTTCTAGACCGAGGACTTGTTCCATGGGGGCTCAAGGGTGACTGCTGGGACAGCACTCTAGAAGAGCCAGAGTGACAACTCCGTATCTTTCAACTTTCTTCTCTCATCTGTCCTTCCCTTCCATGTTTTCAAATCTCAGCTGCAACTCCTCACCTCCCTTGGGCTGACACGATCCAGGATAAAGTCTTTCAGCAGGGGTCCAAAGTGATGTCCACATCTGAGAGCTAAGGAAAAATATCTTGAAGAGATGAGTAGGCTGGCCAAGGCCATACAGCAAGAGAGGAAAGGAGTCCAGAGTGGTACCCGGGACTCCTTGCTATGGAAATTCCTGAAGCTTGGGACAGTGAGGTCACTGTGATCCCCACTGTGCCCACTGCTCAACCTATTCTCTTCCTCCTACCTTTCAGAAACTCAGCACCAGGCTTAGCAAAAGTACTGAGAGTGTCCCCTATGATCCTGCATTCCTCCCACCCATTCCCTTTATCCAATCTTACCTCAAAATCACAATGGATTGTTTAAGAAGGGCAGGTGACCTCCCACATCTCTCCACTGCTGTAGCAGTGGGAATGAAAACATCAGAACAGAGAAGACTCGCCACCCAACTTCCTTCAACCTGGAGACTTCACTACTACCAGGCCTTATGTGCTCTTTTCCCTTCATTGGCGGGAAGGAGACAGAGGTTTTGACAAAGGAGGAGACAACATCCCTTCTGTCTGTAGATTCACATATGTCTTCAGGGCAAGGCAAATGCATCAGCTTTATGTCTCCAAACCATCAGCGGGCTAATAGTGTGAACGCATCTTGTTCTCTGTGGATCTCAGCAACTTGTTTGGAAGCTTGGAAAATGAGCCTCATTTAGGATCACAGTTTGATCAGGCTCCTTAGGGAAGAAATTACTGAGCCTGTGTTTACATCTTTTGTTAGTAAGTTGATATTGGTACATTTGGGACTCAATGTTCTTCTCCAACTATCAGTTCACATTAAGAATTTATTGATATGTAATAAATTATCATAAACTTAGTGGCTTAAAAGAACACCCACTTATTAGTCATAGTTCTGTAAATTAGAAGTCTGGTATGGAATCACGTGGCTGGATTCTCTGCCCAGGCCGAAATCAGGGTGTAGGCAGGGCTGCATTCCCTTCTGGAGGCTCTGGGGGAAGAATCTGTTTCCAAACTCATTCAGGTTGTTGGAAGAACTCAGTTCCTGTAGTCGTAGAACTGAGAGCTCCATTCCCTTGCTGGCTGTCAGCTGGGGGTCACTCTCAGCTTCTAGAGGTTGCCTGCATTCCTCATTATGTGGCCCTCTTGTCTTCAACCTGGCGGTAAATGGAGAATCCTTGCTGTGCTTTGAATCTCTCCAACTTCCCCTTCTGCCACTAGCTTGAGAAAAACTCTCTTGTTTTCATATGCTCATGTGATTACATTAGGCCTGCCCTGATAATCTCCCTAATTTAAGGTCAACTGTACCATATAACATGCATTATCCCTAAAGTGATATATCATTATATATATGGTTCCTTCCACATTCAAATAAGAGGGGATTATACAAGAGGAAAAGACATTGGGGGGCGGGTCATGTTTCAGAATTTTGCCTGCCATATCTATCTTCTCTGGAAATCTATTCTTCACACATTTTATATGGAATTACTTGTGAAAATGCTGTATTCCCTTGTTTGGCTTCTCTCTCAACACAGATGCAAATTCCTCAGAAAGAGCCTTCTAGGGTCTGCTCCCCAAATTTGGCGTCCACAGCCTCTTCTCCCGTGTGTCTACTTCTTGAATTTTACTCTCTAGTAGTACTTCTCACGCATTTTGATGATTTCTTGGCTTCATGCCATTTCATCTGCCTGAAATGCCTTCTCCCTTGTTCGCATTGGATACCACTTACTCATTCTCCGAGACTTGTTCTGTCATCATTTCTGATAGAACATCTATTCTGACCTCTTCTCCTGTCTCTACTCCCGGAACCTAAAGTGCCTTCTCTGTGTGCTGCTGAAGCATCTCCTGCATTTATCTTCTCCCATTTACATACAGTGAGTTTACATGCGGACCTTCGTTTAAACTGTAAACTCCTAGAGGGCAGGAAGTCAATCTTATTTATTTTTATTCATGCTGCTATTAACAGGTCTTTCTATTTTTTCTTTTTTTGTTGTTTTGGTCTTTATATTTCTAAATAATATGCGGTTGTTTCTTGATTTTTCACTATTATGTCTTGTCAATCGACTTTAAGTCTGGGAAACGAAATCTAGCCAATTTTCACCTTCTACCACTGCAAATGTACTTCCTAATGTCTTCATCTTCCCAGGACAGCTAATTTTTAAAGTTCCATTAATATTCAGTGTTTACATGATTATGAGGGTGTAAATGCTTTGCACAACTAAGGAGTAAAATATGCTGATTACTTTTCCTTCACAAGCCTGTTTTCTCTAGAGTAAATAATGGTCTCGGTGGATTTAAGCTGCAAGGTACTCTGAATACAAAAAGGAATAAGATGCAGATCCTGCCCCTTGGTTCTCTCATTCTAATTAGAGAAGCAACAAAAGAAAGTGAGAACTGCACAATTTATAGATATCTGGCTCTAGCTACAATACTAAACTCTTTCATTAACTTATCCTTTATAATCTTCAGAATTATTTGAGAACAGTATTTCTGTTTTACATATGAAGAAACCAAAGCTTATGTTAAAAAGAAATTTGCCAAAGTCATAACAACTAATGGCAGAGCCAGGATTTAAACACAGATCTTTCTTAATATAAAATTAATTTCTCTTACAATGCTATACAGAAAAAAGGGAGTAATTACTATCATAGAACTTTGTACAAGGTACAGTAGTGACATGGATTAATTAAAAACCTTTTCATTATAATAAATAATTACTTTTCATTGTAAGTGAAATGATATTGAGACAAACAAAAAAGTTCACTTAACTGGCAAATCCAGGGATGCATTAGGCTTCAGAATTGAATGGATCCGAGGAATCCAGAGGGTTGTGTCTCTTTCTTTCAATTACTTGAATATGCTTGGTTCTACCTGGCTTTTTTCTCAGACAGACTTTCTCCTTGTGTAGACCAGAAGACTCTACTCTGTTCCTCACGAATATGTATCTCCACCTTTATTATTCTGACTCATGCAATGAAAAGATCACTCCTTTGCTTGATCTTATTTTAGCTGAAATTTCAAAATGGACCTTACTAAGAGTTGGGGTATAACTCAAGGGGAAAATGGCTTACCATGAGACCATATAGGACTAGCTTGTTCTGTGGGGCTCCACCACCCTTTTCCATATACTCAGATCACATGAAATTGAGTAGCTCTTATCTAGGTACCTACTTTTGTAACTTCCAGTGTCAACATGTGGCAGGCATCAACATTATCACCCTTCACCCAAGACTACCCAACAGGTATTTTGAGCTTTTATAGTCCAAAATGAGGAGAAGAAATAAAGAGAAAGGAAAAGACTCAATATATGCTGCTCAATGCCTGTACTTTTAATTTCAGTATTCTGTTAAAAGAGATGCATCTTTCAACCATGACTGATGCCAAGAAAATGATCTCACCCTCAACGGCTTAACTCTGGGTGAGATTTCAAGAGAATATCATTCCCAGGAAGGGACTGGAGAGAGACCAACCCAGTGAAGAATCTCATTGCTTGCTTGATTTTGCCTATTTTTCTTCTTTTCCGTGTTCTAATCTTTAAGATTTTATTTTTAAAACCGTTACAACACAAATTTTATTCTGTATTTGACCTCTCTGTTGTTAGTGTCTATTACTTCTTTACTCCACACATAGTACTTTTATAATTTTTTTTTTTTTCTTCTCTCAAGGTACCAAGAGGTGACACTTCAAATTGCACATCCTTTCCCTTCCCTTCCTGTATATCTCACTCTCATCTCTCGAGACAGATTCTTCCTTTCCACATTTAGTGTGAACTTAACTCTTTCTGACCGTGGTTTTGGATCAAACTAGATCCATCACAATCACAACTCTTCTCTCTTACCTAAGCTTTTTCCACCTGCTCTTGCTCATTGCAAAAGCTTGAGGTCTCTAGAGCAGGAGTGAGAGAGATTGCTTCCTGGGATTTTCTTTCTTAATTTATAGTTATTTTGAAGTTCGGGCATATTTTTGTCTTTGGATTATGCTGTAGATATTGTTTTTACAGATTTTTATTTGTTCATCTTATTCTTCTGTATTGCTTTTACCAGAAATATTGGGAGGTGCGGATCTAGGCAGCTGTCATTTTTTCTGGCTTCCTGAAAGTCTTCTCAAAAATAACACCTGGGGCATATATCCAGAGAAAACCATAATTCAAAAAGATACATGCACCCCAATGTTCACTGCAACACTATTTACAACAGCCAAGACATGGACGCAACCTAAATGTCCACTGACAGAGGAATGGATAAAGAAGATGTGGCATATATATACAATGGAATATTACTCAGCCATAAAAAGAAATGAAATTGAGTTATTTGTAGTGAGGTGGATGGACCTAGAGTCTGTCATACAGAGTAAAGTAAGTCAGAAAGAGAAAAACAAATACCGTATGCTAACACACATATATGGAATCTAAGAAAAAAAAAGTTATGAAGAACCTAGGGGTAAGACAGGAATAAAGACACAGACCTACTAGAGAATGGACTTGAGGATATGGGGAGGGAGAAAGGTAAGCTGTGACAAAGCGAGAGAGTGGCATGGACATATATACACTACCAAACGTAAAATAGATAGCTAGTGGGAAGCAGCCGCATAGCACAGGAAGATCAGCTCGGCGCTTTGTGACCACCTAGAGGGGTGGGATAGGGAGGGTGAGAGGGAGGGAGACGCAAGAGGGAAGAGATATGGGAACATATGTATATGTATAACTGATTCACTTTGTTATAAAGCAGAAACTAACACCATTGTAAAGCAATTATACTCCAATAAAGATGTTAAAAAAAGGACATTAGGTAAATACTAAGGAAATCTGTATCAAATATGGATTTTAGTTATTGATAACATAACAATATTGGTTTATTAATTGTAACAAATGTACTGTAAGATGTTAATAATAGGGGAAACAGAATTTGGGGTATATGGTAATTCTCTGTACTGTGTTCTCAATTTTTCTATAAATCTAAAACTGTTCTAAAAAATAAAATTCATTTAAAAAAATGAAGAAGGAAACCAAGAAACAGGAAGATATAGGATCCAGAGAATAGGGGACCTAACATAGGTACAGGGACCTAACATAGGTAAGAGGTGAAGAGTATCCCCAGAAAGATGGTGAAGGGGGATCTCAAGATGTTAAATCTTCAACAAAGTAAGAGGGCATCCTGTCGTCCCTGGAGTGGATCATAAATTTATTGGAAAGACATCTTAAAGAAGATAACACTTTCAGACTACCAGCTAACATCATATAGCTACAGCTGTACATACTGAGAGGAGATCTGTACAAATGGGCACGAGTTTAGGGATAAATCACAGAAATCCATAGAATATTAAGCAAATGAAAGCACCTAAAATATTCACTTCAAGGAAAACAAAATAGGAAACGAAAGCAAAAATAGCATTTTATGTACTATCTATAAATACTGTTTAATAATCTAACTGCCAAGATTTATCTAACAATTTACAGTTATAACCATATTGCAAGAAAGAGAGGCGCGCGTGTGTGTGTGGGGGTGGTGGTGAGAGGGAGGTAAGATTCCACAGGAACTCACACTGGAAACTATTAGAGTAATCTAAACATGAGATGAGGAGAAGCTTATCAAATCAGTATAATTGAGAAAGAAAGGCCAGACCAGGATCTCAAGGAGATAAGTTCTCTGGGACTTGGAGGCTGGATGAAGAAGTTGAGTGAGAAGATGTTTACAATTCATTTGTTGCCTAGGTGGTAGTGAAAAAAAGCTTATAAATTGATGACCAGAGGAGGAGCAGTGCTGAGAATCGCCAAATAAACGCTGACTGCAGTTTGGGGCACTTTAACTTGAGGAACATAAACAGACATAAAACAGAACCGTCCAGGAGGCAGGGAACAGGTTCAGGCTGTACATTCAGGTGAATATGAATGAGGAGAAGAAGAACAAAAACTTATCAGACTCTATGTTCCAGGCAGTGTTCTAACATTTTACATGTAGTAAGTCATTTATGCCAAAAGACAATTATTCTCATCTCACAGATGAGGATACCAACGGTGAAGGAGGTCACATAAATTGTCTAAAATTTCACAATTAGAAAGTGGAGAATCCATCTGGGTTTAAATTTCAGAAAGTCTGACTTGACGACCCGTTCCCTTAAACGCTTTGCCGCAAGTCAAAACCTCAGACTAGCAGAATCATTGACCTGCTCTGCTCTCCTGACACTGAGAGAATAACATATCCACAACTACACTACATGATGTGGGTGTTGCCAACTGCTCAGAATTGGGTGAGCATCCTTTGTCAGTGGTAGCACAGCTGCCAGTCCTTTTGGCCTGCCCCACCTTTGCAGAACCTCTGTCTACCAAGCTGTCTATAAGATGTCTTATAGATGCGGATACCTGCCACATCTGCCTATTCTCCAACCCTGGTTTTAGAACTTCAAACCAATTGTCTGAATTCCCAATCTTCTTTATATTAACTCTTTTCTATTTGAAAGAGCTAGCCATTTTTTTCTAGTTTTATTGAGGTATAATTGACATACAGCACTGAATTAGAGTCACTTTCTATTGTTTGTGCACATAAACCCTGATACAATATTTCTCCCCCACATGTATCAGCCAAAGTATGATCTAACTGGCAAAACACGTATCTGTCAAATGGGTTAAATTCTAAGTTAGAAATATGGATAAGGTGTACAAGATTTCAGGGTGTTTTAATTCTCAGCTAATCACTGAAATTTGTGTAATCTTTGTACCTCACTTCTCAAAAGAGAGAATATTCTAGCTTCTTCTTTGGCAAACAATGTCACTATTGGTTTTCCCAATAAGTCCTGTTTCATGCAACATAAACTCATTTGCTACAACTTTGGATTTTTCCACAGAAATATTAGAAGTTACAAACATAGTTTATATTTCCTGAAAAATATGGGTAAGTCAAATCAAAAGGACCTTCTTCAGTGGAACTTATGGTTGAGTGAGGTCAGCAAATCTTCTCCACAAGAACATCCATAAACTTGGCCAAAATCGACAAACACAATGATTTCAACACTCTGGAAATCAACCAACGCACACAACAATCAGAAATGTTGATGCTTCAGAAAGTGCTGAAGTTTATGTAAGAACAATGCGAGTCTGTGATATTTTACACAGGACTCCTCCCAAGGCCAAATTCTGCCTGGCTCTTCGAACTGTGTATAAACACCGTACTCTAGTTGCTGAATTTGTGTCTCACAGGGCTATGTGTTTCCAACTCTGAAACCCTACTCCACGTATACTGGGGTTGACGGAATAATAATAAATTGTAGATAAAAGAAATTTTGTTACATTCAAATGCCTTTTCCCGGCTGATTTGCTTATGAAGAATAATATTGATCTGGGGAGCCAGCGCCTCAGCAGCGAGAGCGGCCGGCTCCACCCGCTCGACTCCTCCCACAGCCGCCGCCGCAGCTTTGCCGCCGCAGCTTTGCCGCCGCAGCTTTACCGCCGCCGCTTGACGCGACGCGCGGGCCAAGGTTGGCTCCACCGCAGCCTCCCGGAGCCCAGGGGCAGCCCGGAGGCCTGTGCCCTGTGCCCAAACGCAGGCGCAGCCTCACTCTTACCTTCTCCGGAGAATCTCTGAAGACCCGGCGGGCGCAGGAGGCGGCTAGCGGACCCTGCGAGGTCCTGCGCGAGGGCTCCCTGGTCTCCGGCATCTGCTGGGCCCCGAAGTAAGCGGCGCTAGAGAACAGGCAGCCTGAGAGCCCCGGGCGGCCGGCTGGGCCTGGGTGACCGCTCGGAGGCTGTCACGGGAGACGAGTGGGGCCTGCGGGCACGCGTGGCCTGGGCCACCGCCAAGGCCTCCTACGGCAGCAACTGCGAGATGGACGGCACGGAAAGCACCCTGGGGCAAATCAGCGGCTAGCACCAGAAGTGCCCTGCAGCCCACGCCCCGGCCCACTGCAGCCCCCAGTTAGGCCGCCCACCAGCTGCCCGTGGCCTGGCCCCTGACGGTCCCGCAAGGACAAAGCTTCGTCCGTCCTCTCCTCTGCAGCATGGGGACCCCAGGCCCGCCGAGCTGCACACCCGCCTCGTAGGAGCCGGCGGCTGTGGCGCCGTGTGAGGAGCATGCGCACGAAGAGCCCGCCCGCTGCCGCCTCGGGTCTTCCGCAAAATGGAGAAGCAAAGCCCTACGGGGCCGCCGGGCCAGGGCCTGGCCAAGAAGGACACCAGGGGCAGCAAGCTGGGTAAGTGCCCGTCCATAACCCTGGATATGTTCTAAAACAAGAAGTGCGTCTCCCGGGCAGCTGCTCAGGCCGGGGTTCCCGCGTCACTGCCGCCCGTCAGACGGGCACCTGGCCCTCGTGCCGAAGCAGCCTGGAAGCCGCTGAACACGGCGGAGCGCGGCTCCCCTTGAGGCCCACCGGTGGATGCCCTGCCTCTCGCCCATCGGCCTCTCCGGTCTTGGGGCTCTGGGCCCCCACTGCCCCAGGCCTTGCTCCCCCAACTCCCATCTTTTCTCACACTCAGTGTCTGGGCTCTCAGCCTCCCCTTCTTACGCATCTGCCTCCACTGTCTCTTTGGGCTTCCGGCCCCCTTTGGGCCCTCATTCACTTCAGGGTCCCATCGCTTTGTGCCTCAGTCCCCCATTTGTAGGGGTCACCTTTTTGTACTTCAGTTCCCCATTCTTTTCAGGCCTCCTGTCTTGGGCCTTCCGTGGTCTTGGGGTTCCCCTCTGCTCACGACTTCCCGACCTTGCAGCTTCCTTACTCTGCTGCTGCATTGCTGTCTCTGGCAGCCCCCGTCCTCTCTGTCCTCCTCAGACCCTTTCTCTCCCACCTGCATCTCAGGCAGCTGGGGGCTCACTTCCTGTCCTGCTTGTATTCCGGTTCCTTCACTGCCTCCCTCCCTGCCTCCAGACACCTTTCTTGACGGCCCATCCTTTTGCTGTGAGGAAGCGAGCTGGTTGCAGGCAGTTTGGGAGGGAGGGCTGGAGCCAGCTTCAAAAAATGCCTTTCTTGGCAAGTGTGATAGGACAAGCCCTTGAAGCAGACCTGGCCCCCTCCTCCAGCAAGGCTGTGGCCAGCATCTGGTGAGGAGTGAGCGCACTAGGCTTTGTACACGATAAAACCTGGTCTGGATGGATGATGCCCCAGCCTCACGAAGAGTCCCTGGCATGCCCCACAGACACGTGTTCACAGGCACCATCCCCAGCTATGCCCGGAAAGGGGCTGAATGTGGAGCGCTTGTTCTTGAACAGGTGAAGGCAGAGTATGGTGGCTGCTGAGCCCCAACCCACTGCTCTGGAGGGGTCCTGGCACCCCATGGGGTGGGAGTGGTCCTTGCTCTACAGGTGCCCAGCAGACCCCATCTCTACCCTGTTCTTGGAGCCTTTCCTCTTTGTTACCAACCTGCAAAATCTGTCCTCTTAACTTTCTTGTATTTTTTCACCTCCAGAGAGTAACTTTGATTTGGAATGATACCTTTTGGTACCAAAAGCCAATCCCCCCCCTCAACATGTAGGTGTTAGCATTGTGAAATTAGTGTTTCTGCTATATCATTACAAATAGATTTTTTTTTGTTGTTGTTGTTTTGTTTTTGTTTTTAAGTCTAAGAAATCCCAAGAGAGAAAGAGTTTAAGAAACAAGGCCACTGAGCAAAGGCAGCAGTTCTGACTCCCAGCATGGAGAAGGGAGAATGGTGGGGCTTGGGGGACACTGTCACTTTCACTCCCTTTTATCTCTCTGTCCACCAAAGCCACTGCCCAGCGAGTGGTGACACCAGGGACTTTTGTTCAGGTGGAAAAGGTCACTGGGGAGCTGGATGAACTTGAGCATTTCTTGGCCTTAATATGCTTGCTCCTTAGTTTGTTTTCATGTGGCCTGGTGTGTCACTGTTCTGAACAGACCATTCCAGGCCTGTTGCTAAGGGAAAACCCTAACAGGCATTCTGCCCATGGAGAGGCCAAAGACTGGGACCCCAGCCAAGACTCTTAAGAGCCTCCTGTCTGTATCCTGCATGCTGCATAAGACACCATGCTGCATAAGACATCTCCTAAAGTGAGATTCTGCACATTTTGTTGTTAACAAGAAAACACAATACATACACAAACACAGGCACATAATGATGATGTTGTGAATTTTCACAAAGAGTTAGTAGTGGGACATACCCTGTCTTTGACTGATTATAAGACCAACTCAAATTCTGGCCCAACTGCACAGGCCTGGGAGAAACCACAAACTTGAGCATGCAGCACCACCCTAGGGAAAGCAAAAAGGAGGCTATCAGTAACTGAACTAGTTTTGCAGCATTGAAAGAAGGCATACAAGCATAAGAACTCTGCTGTAAGTTGAAACAAGTGTGGAGCACCATAGAAAAGATCTGAGAAAGCCTCAGAATTACTAGCAGAGCTGACAGAAGGTAATTCTCTCCTGAAGCCTGTCAGAAAGACCAGAGGAGGTGACTGCTTCTCCAGATTTGAAGACAGTAGCAAAGTCTTCAAGGAATTTGAAAAATCAGTGTAGCATGACATCACCAAAGGAGCACAATAATTTTCCAGAATCAGAGCCAAAAAAATGGAGATCTGCAGTTTGCCTGATAAAGAATTCAAAATAACAGTTTTAAGGAAGCTCAGTGAGCTACAAGAAAACAAAGAAAGACAATTCAATGAAATCATGACAAACAAAATGAGAAGCTTAATAGAATCATAAAAAAGAACCAAATAGAAATCCTGGAGCTGAATAATTACAATGAATGAAATTTTAAAATGTGATAAGAACAGCAGAAGCAGATTAGATCAAGCAAAAGGACAATTCTATGCAGTAGAAGACAGGACATTTGAAATTATGCAGTCAGTAGAGAACAAAGAAAAAAAATGAAAAAAAGTGAAGAAAGCCTATATGAACTGTGGGATACCATTAAGAGAAACATTGTAGACACTATTGGAGTCCCAGAAGGAGAAGGATGGAGAAAGGGGCAGAAAGCATGTTTAAAGGAATAATGGCTAAGAACTTCCCAAATCTGGGGAGATATCTGGACATCCAACTTCATAAAGTTAATAGGTCACCCCAATACTTCAACTCAAAATGATCTTCTCCAAGACACATTATAATTAAGCTGTCTAAAATCAAAAATTCAAGATCATCCAGAGGAAAAATAATACTCAAATACAAGTGAACCCCCATTAAACTATCAGATTTCTCAAGAGAAAGCTTGCAGCCCAGGAGAGAGTGAGATAATATACTCAAAGTGTTGAAAGAAAAAACTGCCCTGCCAATCAAGAATACTTTACCCAGCAAAGCTGTCTTTAAAAATGAAGGTGAGATAAAGACTTTCCCAAACAAACAAAAGCTGAGAGAATTAATCAGCATTAGACCTGCTCTAAGAGATGCTGAATGGAGTTCTTCAAGCTGAAACAAAAGAACACTAATTTGTAACATGAAATGTAAAAAAGTATACAGTACACTGGTAAGTATATAGTCCCATTCAGAATATAATACTATAAGACGGTGGTGTGTTAACCAGTCAACTGTAGTAAAGGTTGACAAAACTAAAGAACAAAACTATTAAAAATAACTATAACTTCAATAACTTGCTGATGGATGCACAATATTAAAAGAGGTAGATTGTGACATCAAAAACATAAAATGTGGGAAGGGAGTAAAAGGGTAGTGTTTTTGTGTTACCAAAGTTAAGTTGTTATCACCTTAAAATAGAGTTATATCTATAAGATATTTTTTGTAAGGCTCATGGTAATCACAAAGCAAAAGCCTACATTAATATAAAAAGATAAAGAGAAGGGAAATAGAAACATACCATTATAGAAAATCATTAAATCACAAAAGAAGACAGCAAGAGAGGAAGAAAAGAACAAGGGAATTACAAAACAGCTAGAGCACAATTAGGATGGAATTAGTAAGTCCTTACCCATCAATCATTATTTTAAGTGTAAATGATATAAATTCTCCAGTCAAAAAGAAAAGAGTGGCTGAATGGATTAAAACAAAATGAAATAAAAAACAAGACCCAATTATATGCTGTCCATAAGAGACTTACTTCAGCTTTAAGGACACATACAGACTGAAAGTGAGGAGATAAAAAAAGGTGTTCTATGCAAGTGGAAACCAAAAAACAGCAGTGATAAATATATCAGACAAGATAAACTTTAACAGCTGTAACAAGAGACAAAGACAGCAGTGATATCATGATGAAGAGGAAACATTACAACTGATATCACAATAATACAAAAGATCATAAGAGACTACTATGACCAATTATACACAAATAAATTGAATACTATAGAACACATGGATAAATTCTTAGAAACAAACAATATACCAAGACTGAATTATGTAGAAACAGAAAAATCGAAACAGATCAATAGGGCTTCCCTGGTGACGCAGTGGTTGAGGGTCCGCCTGCTGATGCAGGGGACATGGGTTCATGCCCCGGTCCGGGAAGATCCCACATTCCGCGGAGCAGCTGGGCCCGTGAGCCATGGCCACTGAGCCTGCACGTCCGGAGCCTGTGCTCCGCAACTGGAGAGGCCACAACAGTGAGAGGCCCGCGTACCACAAAAAAACAAAAAAAACAAAAAAAAACAAAAAACAGATCAATAACGGGTAAGGAGATTGAATCAATAATCAAAAACCTCCCAACAAAGAAAAGCCCAGGACCAAAAACTAGATGGTTTCACTGGTGAATTCTACTAAACATTTAAACAAGAATAAATGCCAAAACTTCTTAAACTCTTCCAAAAATGGAAGAAAGAACAGCTTTCAAACTCATTTTACAACCAGAATTACCTTCACACTAATGTCAGGTAAAGACAGTATAAGAAAAGAAAACTACAGGCCAATGTCTGATGAATATAGATGCAAAAATTCTCAATAGAATTCTAGCAAACCAATTCAACAGCACATTAAAAGATCATACACCATGATCAAGCAAGATTTAACCATGGGATGCAAGGATGGTTCAACGTACACTAATCAATAAATGTGCTATACCAGATTAATAGAATGAAAGATAAAAATCATATTATTTCACTAGATGCAGAGAAAGCATTTGACAAATTTCAACATCCTTTAATGATAAAAAAGGGGGTGGATTGCAAAGGGAGATGAATATACTTTTGGGGGTGAGGGAAATGCTCTAGATCTTGACCATGGTGGTCTTTACATGACTATTATTTTTGAAAGTCACTGAACTGTACTCTTAAAATGAGAGCATGTTATTGTATCCAGATTATGCCACAATAAAATTGATTAAAAAGAGAATATTATAGGAAGAGCCAATCTGAACTGTGATCTTATATCCCCTGCCCCTTAAACATTTTCCATTAATAAAACAGATTTAGTTTTGCATTAAACAAGAACCTAGTAGTTTTAAAATTACTACAGAAGTTCGAATAAATGTGGGTTGTATAAAATGGAATGCAACTCAGCAATAAAAGGAGCAGACTGTTGATACATGCAACAACTGGGATGGACTTAAGGGCATCATGCTTAGTGAAAAAAGCCAATTTCAGAAGTTATATATTGTATAGTTTCATCCGTTGTCTTCCTAATGACCCAAATATAGAGATGAAGAACAGGTTAGTGGTTGCTGCAAGACAGATGAAGGTGGGAGGGGATAGGTGTCACTATAAAGAGGTAGTGTAAGGGGTTCCTTTATGTTAGTGGAAGAGTTCTGTACCATGATGGTGGTAGTTACATGAATCTACACAAGTGATCACATTACATAGATCTACACACACACACACACAAACACACACACACACACGACAGAAACACATACTGCATATAAAATTGCTCAAAGCTAAATAATGTCTGTAGTTTTGCTATTATACTACAGTTGTCAAAGATGTCACCATGATAGGAAGCTGGGTATATTTCAGGGGACTCTATCCATTATTTTTGAAATTTCCTGGGAATGTATAATAATTTAAAAATTTTTTTAAACTTAGATTTTTTTTCTCATAAGCATGATCATAAGCTAATACATACATAGGAATTTTAAAGTCATATTTCCTTGTAATAGTAGCTTATTTACAGTGATTTTTCTTATACATTTGATTTTAATCTATTAAAAGCATATTGAATCAGAACAACTCAAGGTAATTAAATTTCCATGGAATAATTTTTATAGTAAATAGTGTTTTATTAAACAATAATCTCTGAAATCAATTAAAAAGATTCTTTGGTTCATGTCTATAAAATTTGCATAAACACTGATTATTTAAAGAGACTCCACTATTATAAAGGGCCATAATAAACTTTTCTGAAATGGTCATATATCTTTATGAACTTAAATTCTTGAAACTAATGTTACCTAGAATTATAATTAGTGAATTTTCAATGACATTAATTATTTGCATCTTTATAAGAGACAGCAGAGGAGCCTTTCTCCTATGCTCTGGGGAATGATGGGAAATTAACATTTACTGTAACAATTAGGGTGTAAACACAGACACATTTCTCCCCTGCAGAGCGTATCATGATGGGAAAGTCCTGGGGGACCCCTATACCTGAATTTCTAATCAGGTCCAAAAGAATTATAAGCCTTAAGCAAATGCTGTGTGCTCTATGACATTGTGGCTCAGATGTGAAGCCTGTGGTTACCCTTCATGGTCTCTTAGTAAATTTATAACCACAAGTTTGATCTAAATCATAGACTGACTCTTGGAACATTCATACTGTGAGATCTATGCTATGACTCTTTTCCAGGGAAGGAAGAAGATTCTGTGACTACATCTGCTCAGCTTTGATATCTCCAAGGCCAGTTCTTCTTTCAGGACAGCAGAGGTAAAACACGTATAAAGGGTCAGCACTGAGTTCCCTCAATGGATGGAGAGTGAGATAACCAAGTTTGTATACTTGCTCATTCCCTCTGTTGCTGAAAAATGAGAAGTATTTATATTGAATAACAAGAAACTCCAAAGTCTGAAGCTCTGACTCTACTGCCTGTATTGTTCGCAGCATACACTCTGTGTTGACTCCATCTTCATTCTGGGAGCAGGAGAACTGTAGCAGTTCCAAGTGACAAATCCAGACAGCAACATCAGAAGAAATTTGTGTTTTCTTTCTAAAATTTTTTTATTGACCTGTATAAACAGAGGAAAGTTGATATATCATAATAAGTATACAGCTTGAAATGTTTTCACAAACTTAATAACTAACTTAATCAGCAGTCAAATTAATTTCTCATTCATGCCATCCTACAAAACCTAGGAAAGCACATCCACCTTCCTTTATTCATTCGCTGTCCAGCTAGGTTAGAGCAGAGGAGGAGAATGTGTGGAAACACTGGAATATATGGTTAAGTATAAAACTTAGGTTACTAAGGTTCACCTCAATACCTGTTATCAATTATTAACTTCCTGGATTCTTATAGTAAAGTATCTGAAAACCTTAGAGACTATGAGAGACTTCCTGGTAGCAGAATATCTGTATGGTCTCTTCCCTGTAGGGATCCTTTCTTTCTTGATGGTCAAAACAGGGGACCTGAGGTACCTAGTAGGGTAATGGAAACATGAGTAGGAACTAGGAAGTGATGAATCAGAGGAATAGGGGGGAGAAATGGGGATACATTCCCACCACTGAAGCCCATCAGCAAGTAGGCTTGTTCCTCAGCTACCCCATCCCTCTATCTTCTAGTAAGATAGAGCAGTTGTTTGTCACATGCAGTTCATGCAATGAAAGACAGTGATTTAAATGTTGAGGGGTGTGTACCTTCAGACCCTATGAAGCAAAGGAGGACTTATGTGATTTCTGCCAGTCTGAGTCTCTTTCTCATAAAGCTCATATAAAAGAGAGTTTGTAAGAACAGAGCTGGGTTCCCTGTTGATGGAGTTTTCTTCTATTCTCACAGATTTCCAAAGTTGAGAATGCTGGCTAGAAATGACTCCTTAGTGCCTGAATTTATTCTTGCTGGATTAACAGACCGTCCAGAGCTCCAGCAGCCCCTCTCTTACCTGTTTCTAATGATCTACATTGTCACCATGGTGGGCAACCTGGGCTCGATCATTCTTATTGGTCTAAATTCTCACCTCCACACCCCCGTGTACTATTTAGTCTTCAACCATCCTTCATTGATCTCTGTTGCTCCTCTGTTTTCACCCCCCAGATGCTGATGAACTTTGTATTCAGGAAGAATATCATCTCCTTTGTTGGGTGCGTGACTCAGCTGTTTTTCTTTCTCTTTTTTGTCATCTCTGAGTGCTATATGTTGACCTCAATGGCCTGTGATCGCTATGTGGCCATCTGTACTACAATGCTGTATAAGGTCACCATATCCCATAAGGTCTGTTTGGTGCTGTCTTTGGCTGCGTATGTGATGGGGTTTACTGGAGCCTCTTCCCACACAGGGTGCATGCTTAGATGAACCTTCTGCAGTGTTAATATCAACCATTACTTGTGTGACATCCTCCCACTCCTCCAAGTCTCTTGCACTAGCACTTATGTCAGTGAGGTGGTAGTTCTCATTGTTGTGGGTATTAATATCACAGTACCCAGTTTCACCATCCTAGTTTCTTACATCTTCATCCTTACTAGCATTCTTCATATCAGATCTGCTCAGGGAAGATCAAAAGCCTTCAGCATGTGTAGCTCCCACATCATTGCTCTTTCTCTTTTTTTTTGGTTCAACAGCATTCATATACCTTAAATATTCTTCTCCTGGATCTATGGAGCAGGGAAAAGTTTCTTCTGTTTTTTATACTAATGTGGGACCCATGCTCAGTCCTCTGATTTAGTGTGAGGAACAAAGATTTTAGAGTTGCACTGAGAAAATCCCTGTTTAAAATCCAGAGGAGAAACATGTTCTAATTACAAACAACAATAATGTAAAGATATTCAATTTTTATTGTCTTCCAAGATGATATTTGTTCATAACTGTGTTTCTTCTACAGATTGTGTTATATGTGGTATAATAGACTTGTCTCATCACTTTCCTTATAGCTTGTCTAACTTTTCCTACTTATCTCTTGCACCTTGTACCAGTTTCCTAAATAACTAGTAGCATCTTTATAAGAGGAAAATATGAACTGATTTTTTTCATACCATCTTTGTCTCCTGGGCTATTCCTAATCTGGACAAATATGGTGAGTTTCATAAATACATAAAGTTAAAATTAGAGCTTGCTGTTCTAGACACAGAAGTGCCCAAACACTGCAGAATAATTGTCTTTTAAAACAATATTGTTCCTGGTATAGGAAGAAGAATTCAAAGAAATGTCTTCATTGCAAATTGCATATATAGCTTAAAGTAGGATCAGATCCTTCTGATATTATCATTTTGTTCTATTTTTCATACACTTTTCCTTTTATTATTACTACTTTTCTTGTTCCCTTTGAAAATGGCCAAATCTGTTTTACATGCCACCTGCTTCTGAGAACCTCTATAAGGCAAATGCCTTTAATATTGAAGAGAATACATATAACACCACCATTTATTGCCAAACATGGTATTAAGAGAGGATGATTAGAAGAATAATACATATGTATCTCAGGATCCCAGTAAGCATAATGGGTGGTTTATTATAAAATTTGTGTTTATTACTCTCTAAAATGACACCAGATATTTTGAAAAAAGCACATGGTTTTACTGTCAATTTCGTTTTTTATCACTTTAGGAAAATACTACACATGGTGTTAGGAGAAACATTTTAGCCATGTTTCACTTATCCAGTGAAGTATCATGAAAAAAGTTGTGTATTAATATAGTAAACCATATTCCTAGCAACATTTTTTGAACATACTTAAACTTCGTCTCACCAGTAAGGCAATAAATATATTTACCTAGATGCTTCTCCCTATAATTTCCCTATTTCTCCAATGCTTTTCCCATTCATATATTTAGAGTATCAAATATAGTTGTAGGTCAAAAATATTCTTGTTGAATTGGATTATCTTGTTTGAATAATAACAGTAATAAATTTAATGTTATAAATAATAATTAATAAAATATAGTCATAAATGACAATAACAAAAAATAAGTCAGAAAGAACTTTGGGGTAAAATTTCTTTTGAGGAGTAAAGTGTGGCAACCATAGAGAGGTGCTGCTAACTCCCTTTCAGTAGAGCCACCTGTGGGGAGCATCATTGACTGTCTATAGCCAATACTCCTTTGTATCCACCATAGTGTTCAGGCAGAGTCCATGCTTACTCTAAGATGGCCTCAGCCAATGGCTTAGCATGGTGGGTCATACCGGACCTGGCCAATTTCTGTGTAATGTGAATCTCTTCTGATAGGCAGTCTTTGTTTAGGGACTTCCTATCATCCTATTTGAGATTTTTTTGAACTGCACTGTGGTCTGAGGTTTTCCTACCCAATCCTTTCTTCTCTCTCTCCTTTCGTAGGTATCACACTTTCATCCTGGTCTGAAGGCTTTCTCACTGACTCCCACTCATTCCCATTTTATCCTTCACAGGCACTTACCACAATAAATGTCTTGGAAGTCTAATCATTTCTTAGCATCTGTTTCTTGGAGAACTCTAAAATGACATAGAGGACTTAACACTAACTGATTTTAAACCTTAGTTTTAGGATATGGTAATCAAGACAGATTGGTTTTGTTATAAATATAGATAAATCCATGGGACACAATAGAATATTCAGAGACAGATCCTCACTTATATAGTTGATTGATTTTTAACTGAGCAACTGTGTAAATCCGTAAGTAAAGAAAAATCATTCTAAGCAATTGATGCTGGAAATACTACTCATGAGGAAAACAATGAACTTTGATCTCTACCTCACATCATACACAAAAATTAATTTTAAATAGATCAAAACTATACACATGAAACTTTAACATAAACCTTCTAGAAGAAAACATAGAAAAGTATGTTAGTGTAGGCACAGATTTCTTAAACATATTCTGGAAAGCACTAAATCTAAAAGAGAAAATGAGTTTCATTTAAATTAGAACACTCTGTTTATCAAAAAAATATTTATAGGCAAGACACAGACTGGAAGAATATTTGCAAAACATATATTTGATAAAGGTATCCAGAATATATAACAAATTAATTAAAATGTATCTCAGTGATAAAAAGATCATATCATATATTGGCAAATGATTTGAAAGACACATCCCAAACGAACATATGTAAATAGCCAGTAAGCACATGGAAATGTGCCTAACTTGGTAAACCCCCTTATGTATAGTGAATAGCTGGACAACAGCTCCTTAACAGCTGTAGTATCCTCCCTCACTTTATTGCCCTGACTTTGCCCCTTGAGTGGCTCAAGCACTTGTCAGGCCTTCTTCTTGGTCTCCCTCCATGTTGGGCCTTGCACCCTCTTGGAGCCTCTATTGCAGAGGTCCAAGCACCAGCTGTGGGGCATCTCCAAACCCTCCATTAATCCAAGCACCAATCCTATAGAGCTTCTCCTCTTAGATTCTAGAATCTGGTTATGCTTCTTATTCTTTCTGTTTGTTCTATCAGTTCTGGGTAGCTATTTTTTATAGGTTATTAGTCTTTATGTTTTCTCTGCTTCATCTTTTGCTCTTTCCTCCTTGCAATGTCTATATATCCAATTATCTTTTTTTTTTTTCTTTTTTTTGCGGTACGTGGGCCTCTCACTGTTGTGGCCTCTCCCGTTGTGGAGCACAGGCTCCGGACATGCAGGCTCAGCGGCCGTGGCTCACAGGCCCAGCTGCTCCGTGGCATGTGGGATCCTCCCGGACCAGGGCACGGACCTATGTCCCCTGCATTGGCAGGCGGACTCTCAACCACTGCGCCACCAGGGAAGCCCTGAAACAGGGAACACCTTTTATGTGATTTTGTTGGACTGACTTGCCCATCTCACAAGACATATCCTGTCTAATTAGCACATGCCAAACCCTGATGACAGTGATTAGTCAGAAATAGTCATTTGACTACAGTCTTTTCTGCCAAAATTATTTAAACAAACTTTTCTTCTTGCAGTTACTGAATTGGTAAGATTAAATCTAGGGATTCTAGTAGTCCTGTTTTCACTACATGGGGAGAGTTTATCTGAGGTTAAAATGCAGTAGAACCAAGCAGACAAAATGCGTGGAGAGAGACACGCCTCCATGAATTGTTGGCCCTGTCCAGCCAAATAAAAGGCCATGTATATTCATGACTTACCAGTTTCACACACTTTTTGGGATTATGTTGGTTTATGTAGGCAAAATATAGTTGCAGGCATGACACATGCCTTGTAGTCTGAATGTGATATCCAATTTCCCAGCATACTCTGCTGGCAGTATGAGTCAGTAAAATGCCTGGCTCGGTCTGTGAATCAGGTTGACTTTATATTCTTTTGATCAACATGGCAAAAATGATCATTTAAAATTATTAAAATCACAACTCATGTAAAACTAAAATGATTAAAAATTCAATTGTAGTGTTTTAAAAATAATTATAGAATTTGAAGTAAAAATTATTTCAATATATCAAGCGTTTTTAAAACACCTTTAGGATATTTGGAAGTATTATGTCCATAACTTGATGAATTTCTTGAAGATATGGGTAGATATGGCTTTATTATCCTTCTGTATATGCTGCATAAATACAATTTTAATTGGGAAAAATATTTGTTTTCTTCATGCGGAATCCCCAGATGAATTCACATTAAAGGCATCGAGCCTAGAGTATATCCTAGACAGATGCTCTCGGAAGGGTAAGAATAGAATGTGTCTGACGTGATGGCATATACCGTACTTTGGCCAGCGTCAAGAATGGTCAGCCAAGTGAGGCACTCACTGCTCTATTTCAACAGCCCGACCAAAAAGGCACTCCACCACCTGCTTACCAGCTACAGCAGCCACACACAGAGGGTTCAGTGCCTGTGGTGGACCAGAGTCCCACAGGGATGCTGGGGGAGTCTGTTTCAGGTGCCCAGGAGCACAGTGCTTGGCCTGTGGTGGATGCCAGGCAAGGAGTCCTGATGTTCGCAGCTCCAGGCAGATGCCCTAGTCTCTGGCTCCCCATTTCATGTACTTCTGTCCATCTCCAGCCAATTTATCCTTTTCGTGGCATCTAAACTAGTTGAAGTGTGATTGCTCTAAGAATGCACAAGCCTTCTGCAAATTGGGTTTCTCTGTTATTTTGAAATACTTGAAATGAAAAAGCGAAATTAGTTCCAAATTTGTTGAACATTAAATTTGTCAGTAAAAAGAAAATAACTCACATTATTTAAATATGATTTCAATGGCAAAGTTTTAAATGGTGGTAAGAATGATCTAAACTCTACCACTGTGCATACAAAATTTCTCATTGATGATGATTATAAAAGAAATTGGAGATATGGTCATTAAAAATTCTTGCTCAAGAATTGCAAATAACTATTTCAAGCACAAAGCCTGTTAACAAAGAAATTATATTCCAGAAGCAAGTACCAATTTTCATTTAGAATTATGAGTATATTTAATTTGGGAATGTTATTTAATAAAAAATGATAAATCTCATTTAAGAGAGATTTTTGATGTTTGAATAATTTACATTATTATAGTAGTTAATGAATATACCAACTTTTCTGATTTTACCATCAAATATATCCTGAAAACTTCATAATACATACATTTTCAATTTAATAAATAATGCAAAATTTATGTAATCACAAACCAGTTCATAAAATAGAATATTGTAGAATATTTTATTCAGTATTTTTAGCTGTTTTGAGTGGGTGGTAGACCCAATAGCCTAGCCCAACAATACCAGAAATGACAGTTGTTAAATAGCTTATTTAGTCAACTTTGTTCTCAAATTCGATTAGGTGGTAAGGGGGCATTCACTGTATAGTGATACTTTAGGTGGATGTCTTCAGCTGTTATGTCTTCAAATATTTTTCTACCACTCCTCCTCTCTGCTGTCTGGGACTCCAATTACATATGAGGTTACTCCAATTACATAATACGATGTCTTAGGGCTCACTGATGCTCTGTTCATTCTTTTCTAGGCTTTTTTTGTTGTCTCTGGATATCATCTTGGTTACTTTCTATTGCTGTTCTTTAAGTTCATCGTTTCTTCTGATGTGGTGTTAACTCCATTCAACACATTTATTTTTACATAAATTGTTTAGAATTATTTTAGATTTATAGAAGAATTGTTAATATAATACAGAGAGTTACTATATACTTCATATCTTGTTCCTCTTGCTATCTTACATTAGTGTGATACATATGTCACAGTTAGTGAACCAATATTGATAATTATTGTTAAAGTCCATACTTTATCCAGATTTTCTTAGTTTTTACCTAATGTCCCTTTTCTATCCTAGGATCCCATTCGGGTTACCACATTGCGTTGATTAGTAATGTCTCATTGGGTTCCTCTTGGCTGTCACATTTTCTCAGACTTCCCATGTTTTGGATAACTTTGACAGTTTTGAAGAGTATTAGTCAGGTATTTTGTAGAATATCCCTCAATTGGGATTTCTAATGTTTTTCTCATGATTATTTTTGGATTCTGTATTTTTTTGGATTTGGTGTATTTTTCATTTCACACGTTGTATTTTTCAGATCAAGGAAGTCAATATGGGCCTTGTCATGCCTTGACATTTTTTTTCTTGAATATATAGAATATATTAATAACAGCTCTTTTTTTTTCTTGTCTGCTGATTTTAAAATATGTTATTTTCAGTATGTTTCTACAGATTGAGGTTTTTCCTCATTGTGGATTGAATTTTCCTGCTTTTTGCATGCCAAGTTTTAAGCTAGTTTTTAGTTGGATTTCCTGTTATTTTAAACATGAAATGTTGCCATATTTTTAAACTGAAATTACTCATTTGTAAATTTTTTATAAGAAAGATAAAAAGAGATTGAAGCTTGGCTGTCACTATTGGTGATAGAAACACAAACACACTGTAATAATTGGCAGGGCTCATGGAGCACAAGCTTAAATGGGAAGTGATTAATGTCCCAGTTGTATCTGATTATTTTTTTTCTCGGTTTTCTTTCTTTACATCAACTTCATTGAATTTCCCCAGGTTGGAGACATGGATTCAATATAAGTCAGAATATTCTTTATGGAAACACCCAAGCCCAATCCTGTGTAAGACTACTGACCCATCTGGTCCAGTATTAAGACTCTAAGGTTGGTATGGAAAGGTGTGGATTGGCTTACCCATACTGATAGTAGATATTAGAGATGTGTTACAAAAACACAGACTAGTTTTCCATAGTAAGTCCTGAGAGATCTACTGAATAGTTTAAACTATTGAGCTGTATAAATTTTTACACAAATAAATTTTCCTTATAAAGTTTTATAAAAACATTTCAAATTATATTTTATGAGGTCTAGTTTACATATAGTAAAATATACAAATATGAGGTCTACAGCTTGATGACTTTTTACCTAAGTATAAATTCATTTAATCACCACCCAGAAAAAGATACAGAACATTTCCATGACCCCAGAAATTTCCCTTATGTCACTTTCTAGTCAATAGACAAATCCCATACACCAGTTGAGGTAACCATTGCTCTCATTTCTATCACTTTAATTTTGCCTGTTATTTAAAATCTTATAAATAAAGTCATACTGTTTATACTCTTTTGAGTCTGCCATCTTCATTCAACATAATGATTTTTGTATTTCAACCGTATTGGTGCATGTATCAGAACATTGTTTTATGAGAAATATCTCACTGAATGTATTTTCTACAATTTTCTTATCTATTCTCTTATTGATGGAAATTTGGCTATTGAAATAAAACCTCAGTGAACATTCTTGTACAAGTATTTTTTCTGACTTATGCACTAACTTCTCTGTATATGTGATAGCCGTGGAATGTCTGGATCAGATGCTACATATGGTGCAACTTTATTAGAAAATACCAGTTTGTTTTCCAAAGTACCTATATAAGTTTACTCTTCTAACAGCAGTGTATGAAAGTTCCAGGTGTTCCACATCCACATGTTCACTTGGTATAGACAGTAATTTTAGCCATTCTAGTGTGTATGCAGTGGTATCTCATTATAATATTAATTTGCATTTTCCTTAGGACAAAGGATGTTGAGATACATTTTTTCAAATTTATTAATATTTGAGCCTGTATTGCTTCTTGGAATGATAACTTTAAACCATTTTAAAATACATATTGGAAAAAAAGAAATACAACTGTCTGTGTTCTCAGATGACATGATTGTCTCTGTAGACAGTCCCTCAAAATTGACAGCAACAACTACAAAACAAACAAATGAACAAAAAAACCTCTTGGAACTAATAAGTAGCTAGAGGAGAGTCACAGGATACAAAGTTAACATACAAAGGTTAATAGCTTTCCTATATACCAAGCACTGGATGATTGGAATTTGTAATGAAAAACTCAATACTATTCATATTGTCACCCCACCCCTACCCTCCAAAAAGAAGAAGTACTTAGTTATAAGTCTAACAAAATATATAAAGGATCTATATGTGGAAAACTACAAAACTCTAATAAAAGTAATAAAAAATCTGAATAAATGGAAAGATACTCCATGTTTGTGGATTAGAAGACTCAATTATGTTAAGATGTCAATTCTTCTTAACTTCATCTGTATCGTCAATGTGATCCCAATCAAAATCCCAGCAAGTTTTTGTGGATATCAACAAACTGATTCTAAAGTTTATATGGAAAGGGAAAAGACCCTAAATATCAAATACAATACTGAAGGAGAACAAAGTTGTAGGACAGATACTGTCCAACTTCAGGACTCACTATAAAACTACAGTAATCAAGTCAGTGTGGTAGTGATGAAAGAAAAGACAATGGATCAGAAGAGAGAACCTGATGTTGACCGACAAAATATAGTCAACTGATCTTTGACAAAAGAGCAAAGGCAATCAATGGAATAATGGTAGTCTTCTTCACAAATGATTCTAGAAAAATCAGATGCCCATTTGCAAAAACATGAGTTTAGACACAGACTTTACACCTTTCAAAAACAAAACAGGGCTTCCCTGGTGGCACAGTGGTTGAGAATCTGCCTGCCAATACAGGGGACATGGATTCGAGCCCTGGTCTGGGACGATCCCACAGGCCGCGGAGCAACTAGGCCCGTGAGCCACAACTACTGAGCCTGTGCTTCTGGAGCCTGAGCCCCGCAACAAGAGAGGCCGTGATAGTGAGAGGCCCACGCACCGCGATGAAGAGTGGCCCCCGCTTGCTGCAACTAGAGAAAGCCCTCGCACAGAAACGAAGACCCAACACAGCCAAAAATTAAAATTAATTAATTAATTAATTTTTTTAAAAAAAGAGTAGAGGCTTCTTCCTTCAGCTCTACCATGCTGTTTATCCATTGAACTTCCAGTCAGAAGACCTGGGTTTACCTCAGGTTCTGTCACTAACAGTCAAATCTTGCATGGATCACTTCACTTCTACTGACTTTTGTTTAAAACAAACAAACAAACAAACAAAAAAAACCAGAATCAGGACCAGAATCTAAGACCCCACCCAAGATCTGCTGAATTAGATTTTGCCTTCCCATTTTCTTCCTGACACTTGCAGATTTAACTTTCTTTCCATTATATATTTACATTTAAAAATATATTATTAGCCAGTGATTCCAGATGCTTGCAGCAGCTTAGCTCAGTGTGACATAATACTGCAAATTAAAATTCTATTTAGTTAAAAAAGGTTTACATTTTTTGCATCTTTATGATAGTATAGTATGGTATAAAACTTAAATTACCACTGACATTGATAAATTAGAACCTATTGGGCTTGAGTTACTTAAAAAGGAGCCAGGAATTAACAAAAGATACCATGGTATATCTCAGTGAAAAGGATCAGGCTACTGTGACCATCATGTAGGTAGAAGAAAGGAGGGTAATAGGTAGTTTTGCAATGTAAGAATAAGCTCAGAGTATCTCTACACTCATTCTCTGCCTGTATTTAAACTGGTTGTGTTAAAAGTGAAAGAATGACCTTTAATTCTAATTTAGTACCTTGCTATAAACTTTTCTTGTAATGTGATTTGATGTAATATAAACTTAAAGGGAGTGTTTCTGGTTCTTGCATCACCTAAATAAGAGTTCTTAACATTTCCAGGAAATAAAATAGTTTTAATGAATCTCTAAGGTCCTCATCAAGGCTAAGCCCAAGAATGTCTGTCTTGTGAGACACATTTCAAGTTTGCCCTAAGGAATTTTTAGTCCCCTTGTAATTTCTAAGGGTCTGAGGATAATAATTGGGACTCATTTTTGTAATGATTAGGTTTTCAACTATCCTACATGTAAAACCCATATGAGGGATTTCCCACATGTATTTCTTGCCTCTCTGCTCTTTTTCTTTTTATTCTTTCTCATTGAGTTCACCTGATTCCATGGCTTTAACCTCTGTGGAAATGGTCCCCAAAGCTTTTTCTCAGATTCTGGTCTTCCTCTTGAGCATTATTTAGCCTTATTTAGGTTGTATACTTCTACTTGCTTGTCCAGCTGGCAACTAAAGATCACCATGTTCAAAGCTGAATGCCTATTGTTTATGAATATTTCCATTCTTTCTGAATTCTCTCTGTAGTTACCACCATAATTTAACCAAGCACCTAGGCTAATATCTTTGGGATTTTTTTGGTCTACTTCTATCCCCTTTGTGAGAAGTTCTGATGACTCTTTCCTTTCAGTGTCTTTTGCATGTGTTTGTTTCTTGGAATTGCTCACAGTAGCACTGTTAATTCAGGGCATTTTTATCATTCATTGACTATTGTAATTGCCTCTTGCGAGTCACCTTGCCTCCGGTCTCTCTTATGCCAGTCCATTCTGCCAGCCATTGCCATATTACTCTTTCTAAGCTTGCACTTAGATTAGTTCAATCCTTTGTCAGAAAAGAAGTAAAAATGTCAAATGGTTCCTAATGGCCTCTCATAGTGAGCTGACCTTGATTTTGGCATTTGAAAACTTCCTGTATTGACCCAAATCTGCCTTTTGATCTGAGCCTAGGCAGTCAGGGAGAGACATTGAGACCTTTCTGAGAGTCTGTGGAAGTCCTCTTTGTGACATTCAGGGAGGATGGAAATTATATTCTTTTCTCTGAGCTTAGCAACTTTGATCTGAGTCTGTGTTGCATTCAGCAGGGACCTTTCTGAGAGCTTGTGGAAGTCTGACAGTCTGGGAGGATGGAAGTTACTTTATTTCTCTGAGCTCAGTTAATCCAGCAGGATTGAGGTCCCCATGTAAAAGGGTGAGTGTTGAATTTTATCTGTCATGTTACTCTTCCAAACCTCATCTCAGAAAGCCAAGGACTCCCTGAAATGACACACCTTCTCTCTGCTGAGACAATCATTGATCATTAGGTGGGCCTGGTAAGCTATCAAAGCAGAAGTGGAGCAGAGATGCTGTAGTCATGAGTGGTCACAGGGTTACTGAATCTTATCCCTGTAGAACTTGCCCGTTAGTGTTTTTGATATATACTATCTTTAAAAATTCCCTCAGCCTTTACACAAAGGAGAAAACAAAGGCACACAGAGGGTTGGCTTGGGTTCATTCTCCTATTCTGGGTCTCAACCTCATTATAGTGGGATTGGGTGGAGAGAGCTGGGTACTCATTTTAATGTTACCCTTTGTCCTGTTCCCACAGATATGTCCTAGGGAAGAATGGCCCCAGGGAACGACTCTTCAGTGACTGAGTTTATCCTGCTGGGTTTAACACAACAGCCAGAACTCCGGCTGCCTCTCTTTTTCGTTTTCCTAGGAATATATCTGGTCACCGTGGTGGGGAACATTGGCTTGATTATTCTGATTGGTCTGAACCCTCACCTGCACACTCCCATGTACTACTTTCTCTTCAACTTTTCCTTCATTGATCTCTGCTGCTCCTCTGTCATCACCCCTAAAATACTGATGAGTTTTGTAAACCAAAACGTCATCTCTTAAGCAGAGTGCATGGTTCAGCTTTGTTTCTTCTCCTTCTTTGTTATTGAAAAGTGCTGTATTTTGACATCAATGGCCTATGATCCATATGTGGCTTTCTGTAAGCCCCTGCTTTACAAGGTCTCCATGTCCCATCAGGTCTGCCTCACGCAGATGGTGGGTGCATACGCGATGGGGCTTGTGGGTACCATGGCCCACACTGGGTGTATGCTGAGACTCTCCTTCTGTGACAGTAACATCATCGATCATTACACGTGTGACATTCCTCCTCTCCTCCAGCTCTCCTGCGCATGCACCTACATCAATGAGCTGGTGGTTTTCGTTGTGGTGGGTGTCAATGTCATAGTGCCCAGTCTCACCAACTCCATTTATTATACCTTGATCCTCTCCAACACCCTCTGCATCTGTTCTACAGCGGGTGGGTTCAAAGCCTTCAGTACCTGCAGCTCTCACATAATTCTGGTTTCTCTTTTCTTTGGATCATCAGCATTCATGTAACTGAAGCCTTTTCCTGCTGTGTCTCTGAATCGAGATAAAGTATCCACAGTTTTTCACACCATTGTGGGGCCAATGATGAATCTTTTCATTTACAATATGAGGAACAAAGATGTCCAAGTTGCACTGAGTAAGACTTTGCATAAAAGGGTGTTCTGAATGAAATCTGTGTTAGTTATTGATGCCAAATCCTCATAAGGGCAAACAACATATAAAGCTATGGAGATAATAGTAAGAAATCAAAAAAAGAAATGTAAATGATTTAAAAGTGTAAATTAACTTAGTTATATGAATCACTTCTCAAGAAAATGTAAGGAAGAGGAGGATCAGCCGTTCACTCTCACCTTCTGATATTCCAATTATGCATATTTTTTCACTTTTGAAGTTGTTTCAGAGTTTTTGAATGTTCTGTTTTTCACTCTTTTTCTCTTTGGATTTGATTTAGGGAAGTTTCAATTGACTGATCTTCAAGCCACTGGTTCTTTTTCTAAACTGTTGGGTTTTGATGAGCACATAGAAGGAATGCTTCATTTATGTTACTGTGCCTTTAATTTGTAGCATTTTCTTTTGATAGTTTTTGTTAGGGTTTCCATCTGTTTACCCATCGATTCTTATACGTTGTCTACTTTTCCCTTAGAGTCCTTAACATGTTCATTATAGACATTTTAATTTCCTGTTCAATAACTTCTACATCTCATTCTTATCTGAGTCTGGTTCTGTGGCTTGCATTACCTCTTAAGACTGTTTCTTTGTCTTGTAATATTTTGTTGAAAGATAATGTGCTGTCTCAGGTACTAACCACTTAGTTAATGGCCATTAGGGTGAGAATTTTTGGTATCCTGGCTAGGATTTTGGCTATGTTTAATTCTGTAGTGTCTGTGGTTGCCAGAGTTATTTGCATGGATATATGTTAATATAAATGTTTCAGACCTTACATGAAATTTCTAAAAATCTTATATGTTCTGGTATAATGTTATAAGTCATAATTCTAGTTATTACTTTAAAATGTATATCTCAGAAATAACTAAATTTCCTTGTCAATTGCATTATTATGAACTTTCATCAAATCTTTAACCATGGTCATTTTTAAGTCTTTTGTCATTTACAGACAGTTCTGGGTGTACTCTGATGCTTTCGCAAAAATGTTCCTATAAAAGGGTTTCATCTTCAAGGAATTCATGGAAAAGACTCTGACAAGTACAGGTTTTTGGTAACTGACTATACTGCTGAACTGAATGAATAAGCATTTTCAGAACTCTAATGGAAAACTGATGAATTCATAAAAGTGCTAACAAAAGATCGAGATAAAAAAATTAATTACATGGGACTGAGTGAACTGCTGAGGATGATTACAATTTTTGTGACTTTCTGTTTGTATAAAAGAAAATCCCACAAGGACTCAGAGGCAAAAAATATACAAATCAATTTTCACTGCAAAGTAAAGGAGCTGTTACAGTGGAGGATCACTGGACTGAATGTCAATATTATGACGTAGTATGAGTGTGTTTCGTGTTTGGTAATTGCAATCATTGTTTGCATCCATTTACAATACTTGGTGTCAGTTTATTTATCTCTTGTAAAAATAAAATACAGTGTGGGGAAAAAATTTTTTTGTCAAAATATATGTACTGTACAAGTTTACATGTCGTAATAAGTATACAGCTTGATATATATTTACTAACAACAGATAATTTAATCAGCACCCAAATTAATTTATTTCGCTTTCATGCCATCCTACAAAACCTGGGAAAGCACATCCACCTTCCTTTATTCATTCTATGTTCAGCTAGGATGGAATAGAGGAGGAGAATATGTGGAAACAATGCAGTATATGGTTAAGTATAAAGTTTAGGCCACCAAGGCTCTCCTCCATACCTGTTATCAATTGTTGACTTCATGGAATCTTGTAGTAAAGTACCTGAAAATCCGAGAGACTCTTAGCAACTCCCTTCTAGGAAGGAGAATATGGTTATGGTCTCTGCCCTGTGGGAATTCTCTCTTTCTTGAAGGTCATCACAGGGGAACTGAGATAACTCGTAGAGTGATGGAAACATGAGTAGGAACTAAAAAGTGACTGGTCAGATGAATAGGATGGAGAGATGGGGATACAACCCCACCACCAAAGCCCATCAACAGGTAGGCTTGTTCCTCAGCTACCCCATCCCTCTGTCTTCTGGTAAAGATAAAGCTGTTGTTTGTCCCATGCAGTTCATGCAACAAAAGACAGTGATTTAAACGTAGAGGGGTATGTGTTGCAGTACTTACAGACCCTATGAAGCAAAGGAAGATGTGATTTCTGCCAGTCTGAGTCTCTTTCTTGTAAAGCTCATATAAAAGAGAGTCTGTAAGGACAGAGCTGGGTTCCCTATTAATGTAGTTTTCTTCTATTATCACAGATTTCCAAAGTTGAGAATGCTGGCTAGAAATGACTCCTTAGTGACTGAATTTATACTTGCTGGATTAACAGACCGTCCAGAGCTCCAGCAGCCCCTCTCTTACCTGTTTCTAATGATCTACATTGTCACCGTGGTGGGCAACCTGGGCTCGATCATTCTTATTGGTCTAAATTCTCACCTCCACACCCCCGTGTACTATTTAGTCTTCAACCATCCTTCATTGATCTCTGTTGCTCCTCTGTTTTCACCCCCCAGATGCTGATGAACTTTGGATTCAAGAATAATATCATCTCCTATGTTGGGCGCATGACTCAGCTGTTTTTCTTTCTCTTTTTTGTCATCTCTGAATGCTATACGTTGACCTAAATGGCCTATGACCGCTATGTGGCCATCTGTACTCCATTGCTGTATAAGGTCACCATGTTCCATAAGGTCTGTTTGGTGCTGTCTTTGGCTGTGTATGTGATGGGGTTTACTGGAGCCTCTGCCCACACAGGGTGCATACTTAGACGAACCTTCTGCAACGTTAATATCAACCATTACTTGTGTGACATCCTCCCACTCCTCCAAGTCTCTTGCACTAGCACTTATGTCAGTGAGGTGGTAGTTCTCATTGTTGTGGGTATTAATATCACAGTACCCAGTTTCACCATCCTAGTTTCTTACATCTTCATCCTTACTTGCATTCTTCATATCAAATCTGCTCAGGGAAGATCGAAAGCCTTCAGCACGTGTAGCTCCCACATCATTGCTCTTTTTTTGGTTCAGCAGCATTCATGTACCTTAAATATTCTTCTCCTGGATCTATGGACCTGAAAAAAATTTATTCTGTTTTCTATACTAATGTGGTGCCCATGGTCAATCCTTTGATTTACATTTTGAGAAACAAGGATATCAAAGTTACACTGAGGAAATCCCTGTTTAAGAATCCAGAGGAGAACCATGTTCTAATTTGAATCAGCGATATTGTAAAGAAATTCAACTTTTTATTTATTTTTACTGGTGTCTTTCAAGAAGAGTGTATTTATCACCATGTTACTTCTACAGATTTTTTTAATATGTGGTATGGACTTGTCTTATCACTTCCCTCATTGCTGATCTTGTCTCATATTTGGCCTCTGTATCTCCTGCACCTCATATCAGTTTACTGAATAACAACATGTTTATAAAAGGTATAAATATGCTGACCTTTTTAAAAAATAATTTTTTCATACTTCCATCTTCTGAGCTATTCCTAATCTGGACAAATATGGTGAATCATAAATCACAGAAAGTTAAAATTATATCTTACTCATCTAAACAGAAGTGCCAAATACTGTAGAAATATTCTCATTCTTGTCGATACTCTTGCTGGTATAGGGAACAGGATTCAATAAAATGTCTTAATACAAACTAGTATATAACTTGAAGTATCATCAGATTCTCTGATCTTTTCCTTTTGTTCTATATTTCTTATCAACCTTTTTATATTTTGCCCTTTCTTGTTCCCTTTGAGAATGGCAAAATCTATACAATTTACCACCTGTTTCTGAGAGCCTGTATCAGCCCAGTTCATTTAATATTGAAGAGAATACATGTAGCTCCACCTTTTACTGCCAAAGATGGTGTTAATAAAGTACCATTAAAGGAATAATACATGTGTACTTTAGGATCCTAGAAAGGGGGCTGACTGGTTTATTATAAAACTTGCATTCGTTATTATCTACAATGACAGCAAATATTTTTAAAAAGAGCATATAGCTCTTACTGCATAGCTTGTTATTTATCACTTTAAAGGAAAATAATGCACATTAAGTTAGGAGAAATATGTTAGACATTGTTTTACTTATCTAATGAGATTTATCATGAAAAAAGGTGTATATTAAAGATAATAAACTGTATTTTTTCAACATTTTTTGCGATTATTTAAACCTGTACCTCAGTCCATTCAGGCTGCTGTAACAAAATACCGCAGACTCAATGACATAAACAACAGAAATTTATTTCTCACAGTTCTGGAGGTTGGAAGTCCAAGATCAGGGTATCAGCATAAATGGGTGAGGGCACTTTTCTGGGTCGCTCCCTTCTCATTATATGCTCACAAGGTGGAAGGGGCTAGTGATTTCTGTGAGATGTCTTTTATAAGGTACTAATCCCAATTATGAGGGTTCCATCTTCATGACTTAAGTACCTCCTAAAGGCTCCATCTCCCAATATCATCATCTTTGGGGGGTTTAGGATTTCAACACTTGACCATAACACCTTGTCTACCCAATAAGATAATAAACAGATTTAAAGTAGATGCTGTTTTCTCTAATTTCCCTATTTCTCCAGCACTTTTCTGTTTGTATATTTAGAATGTCAGATGTATTTGGAGGGCAAGAAGAATAGTGGTTACCTCTGGCGAGGGGATGGGTATTGACTGAGAAGGGGAACAAGGGAAACTTTCTAGGAAATGTGTATCTTGAATTATATTTTATATGGGCATATATATATATATATATATAGGTAAAATTCATTGAGCCATACACTTAAGATTTATGTTTCCTTTTTAACGAAGTATAGTTGATTTATACTATCATATTAGTTTCACTTGCACAACATAGTGATTCAATATTTTTATAGATTATACACCATTTAAAGTTATTACAAAATAATGGCTATATTTCACTGCACTGTACAATATATCCTTGCTGATTATTTATTTTATACATAGTAGTTTTTAAGCCTTAGTTCCATACACGTAACCTGCCCCCCCCTCCTTCCCTCTGCCCTTTGGTAACTAGTAGTTTGTTTTCTATATCTGTGAGCATGTTTTTGTTTTGCATATACATTCATTTTATTATTTTTTTAGATTCCATATGTAAGTGATATAATACAGTATTTGTCTTTCTCTGTCTGACTTATTTCACTAGATCCATTCATGTTGCTACAAATGGCAGAATTTCAATATTTTTATGGCTGAGTAATATTCCATCTTTATCTATGTATCATATCTTTATCCATTCGTCTATTGATGGGCCTTTGGGTTGCTTCCATATCTTGGCAATTGTAAATAGTGCTGCTATGAACATTGGGGCATATGTATCTTTTTAAATAGTGTTTTTGTTTTTTTCCCAGATATACCTCCAACAGTGGAAATACTGGATCATATGGTAGATCTATTTTTTAATTTTTTTGAGGAGCCTCCATACTGTTTTCCATGGTGGCTGCACCAATTTACACTCCCACAGTGTACAAGTGTTCTCTTTTCTCCACATCTTCTCCAACATTTGTTATTTGTAGAGTTTTGATAATAGCCATTCTGACAGCCGTGAGGCGATATCTTGTTGTTTTGATGTGCACTTTCCTGACAGTTAGCGATGTTGAGCATCTTTTCATGTGTCTGTTGGCCATCTATATGCCTCCTTTTGAAAAATGTCTGTTCAGGACTTCTACCCATTTTTAACTTGTGTTGATCTGGTTATATATGTTGGATATTAACCCGTTATCAGTCATATTATTTATAAATATTTTCTCCCATTCAGTATGTTGTCTTTTCATTTTGTTGATGGTTTCCTTTGCTATGCAAAAGCTTTTAAGTTTAATTAGGTCCCGTTTGTTTATGTTTGCTTTTATTTCATTTACCTTAGGTGACAGATGTAAAAAAATATTCCTACAGTTTATGTCAAAGAGTGTTCTGCTTATGTTTTCTTCTAGGATTTTTATGGTTTCATGTGTTACATTTAGGTCTTTAATCCATTTTCAGTTTATTTTTGTATATGGTCAGGAAATGTTCATCCCATTGTTTTACAAGTAGCTGTCCAGTTTTCCCAGCATCACTTGTTGAAAAGAATGTCATTTCTTCACTGTATATTCTTCACTTCATTGTTGTAGATTGACAATAAATGTGTGGGTTTTTTTCTGGGATCTCTATTCTGTTTCATTGATCTGTGTGTCTGTTTTTGTGCAGGCACCACTCTGTTTTGATTACTCTAGCTTTGTAGTATAGTCTGAAGGCTGCTAGGGTAATACATCCAGCTTTGTTCTTCTTTTCTCAAGATTGCTTTGGCAGTTTGGGGCCTTTTTTGGTTGTATGTGAATTTTAGGATTAATTTTTCTAGTTCTGTGAAAAATATCATAGGTATTTTGTTAGGGATTGCATTAAATCTTTAGATTGCTTTGGGTGGTATGGCCATTTTAACAACATTGTTTGAATCCAAGAGCACAGAATATCATTTCATTTCTTTGTATCATATTCAGTTTCCTTTATGTTTTATATTTTCCAGATTATACATCTTTCACCTCTTTGGTTTAGTTTCTTCCTATGTATTTTATTCTTTTTCAAACTATTTTAAATGGGCTTTATTTTTTACTTTCTTTTTCTGATAGTTTATTGTGTATGGAAACTCAACAGATTTCTGTATGTTAATCTTGTATCCCGCAACATTGCTGAATTCATTTATTCTAATAGCTTTGGGGTGGAGACTTTAGCATTTTCTATATAATGTATCATGTCATCTGCAAATAGTGGCAATTTTACTCCTTCCCTTCAAATTAGGATACCTCATTTCTTTTTCTTGTGTGATTGCTGTGGCTAGGACTTCCAATTCTGTGTTAAATAGAAGTTGCAAGACTGGCATCCTTGTATGGTTCCTGAATTTAGAGGAAAGGCTTTCAGCTTTTCACCATTGAGTATGATGTTACATGTGGATTCATCATAAATGGCCTTTATTATGTTGAAATATGTTCCCTCAATACCCACTTTGCTAAGTGTTTTTTGTCATGACTGGATGTTGAATTTTGTCAAATGTTTCTTCTGTCTATTGAGATGATTGTGTGCTTTTTATTCTTCTTTTTTTTTTTTTTTTTTTTTTTTTGCGGTATGCAGGTCTCTCACCACTGTGGCCTCTCCCGTCACAAAGCACAGGCTCCGGACGCGCAGGCCCACTGGCCATGGCCCACAGGCCCAGCCACTCCGCGGCATGTGGGATCCTCCCAGACCGGGGCACGAACCCATATCCCCTGCATCGGCAGGCAGACCCCCAACCACTGCACCACCAGGGAAGCCCATATTCTTCCTTTTCTTAATGTGGTTTATCACATTGATTGATTTGTGAATGCTGAACCATCCTTGTGACTGTAGAATAAATCCAACTTGATCATGGTGTATGATCCTTTTTATATATTGTTGGATTTGGTTTCCTAATATTTTGTTGAGGATTTTTGCATCTATATTTGTCAGAAATATTGGCCTCTACCTTCCCTTTTTTGTAGTGTCTTTGCTTGATTTTGGTATCAGGGTAATGGTGGCCCTGTAGAATGAGTTTGATAATGTTCTGTCCTCTTCATATTTTGGAACAGTGTGAGAAAGATAGGTATTATTTCTTCTCCATATTTTTGGTAGAATTCCCCTGTAAAGCTGTTCAGTCTTGGGCTTTTTTTTTTCCCCCCTGGGAGACATTTAATTGCAAATTCAATTTCACTGCTAGTGATTGGTCAGTTCAAATTGCCTGTTTCTTCTTGATTCTGTCTTGAAAGGTTGTATGTTTCTAGAAATTTGTCCATTACTTTTAGGTTGTCCAACTTGTTGGCATATAACTGTTTGCAACATTCTCTTATGATATTTTGTATCTCTGTGGTATCAGTTGTTCTTTCTCTTTCTTTTCTTATTTTGTTTATTTGTGTTTTCTATATTTTCTTCCTGGTGAGCTTGACTGGTGGTTTCTTTTTTTTTTTAATCTTTAAAAAAAATAGCTCTTTGTTTCCTTGATCTTTTCTGTTGTTTTTCTATTTCTATTTTATTTATTTCCTCTCTGAACTTTATTATTTCCTTCCTTCTCCTGGACTTTGGGCTTTCTTACTTCTTAATTCTTTTAGGTGGTAGATTAGGTTGTTTACTTGAGATTTTTCTTCTTTCTTGAGGAAGACTTGTATCACTATAAACTTCCTTCTTAGAACTGCTTTTGCTGCATCCCACAGATTTTGGATTGTGTTGTTTCCATTTTCATTTGTTTCAAAGTATTTTCTGATTTACTCTTCGATTTCTTCATTGACCAATTGCTTTTTTAGTAGCATGTTGTTTAGTCTCCATGTGTTTGTGGTTTTCCCATTTTTCTTTATGTAACTGATTTTTTGTTTTATACCATATGGTTGGAAAAATGCTTGATATAAGTTCCGTCCTTTAAAATTTGTTGAGACTTGTTTTGTGCCCTACCATGTGATCTATCCTATGATACACAGAACACAACAAAGAATTATCCACTTCAAAATACCATTAGTGCTAATTTGAGAAATCCTACTATAATGAATATGGATTAATAGCAATGGGAACACTTCTCAGGCTCCTATTATATGTCAGGCATGTTCCTAATAAACTTTGGGTGATTTAACTAATTTAATCCACAAAACAGCCCTATGAGGTAGCTCTTTTGCTAGCCTCATTTTATAGATATACATAGGGATAAGTATATAAAAATATGCAAGGATCAGAGAGGTTATATGATTGTCTATGGTCTTACAATTAAGAAGTTTAACAGCCAGATTTAAACTAAGTCTGACTTAAGGGGCCCATTCTTTTAACCATTTTGCTACAACACATCTTTACAGAGGTGAAATCCATAAGCATGGACAGTGCTAAAGCTATGATACACTATTTCACTAATGCAATCCCAGAGGCGCTAGGAAAGTGCTAGTAAAGGCAAGTGATTATGCCCCAAATGTTCCTTTTTTAGAACTGTGCATAGACACCAGGAGATGATGAAGAAAGTACAAAAGGGGCACCCATTTTTCTGCATTGGGGGTTAAGAATTCTCATTGTGAAATTATAAACTGAGTAGAACATTGTGTCTCCAAGGATCTATGATACAGGATGGAAACACAAACTCAGTAATTTCTACCCTCAGTGGGCTCACTTAACTTGAAAGGAAATCATGAGGGAGAGAATAATTTTCTGTGCTCCCAATCAATTTTCCCAGAACTATAGGGCATGGAATAGAATCTCATTTGAATCAACTGATTGTTTTGGAGCTCATATAAGGTTGCTTTCCTCCTTGCAATTGAAGAGGACCTTCTGGGTAAATTCTCAAATTATGGCTTGTTCCCCAGCATACCTCTTTTAGCAAGTCAAAGACTGAGGACCGTGCTGGTGGATATTGCCTCCTTCATTGTCAGAAACTTTGACCCTCTCAGGACTGTAAGGCAGAAGGGGCCTTAAGGTTCAATGGCAGTGAGGCATTCAGAAAAAAGGTGAGGGTTGAATCAACCCCCCCTTTTCTTTTCAGACCCCAAACTACATAAATCAATGGTTGTGGGGAACACTACCTGTTTAATTGCTCTTTTCAGCCCTGATCCTTAATGGACACAGGGGAGAAGGGAGAAAATGACATACAGGGACACTGGGAGTCTACCAGCATGATTTCTGAACAGAGACAAACAACGGTAGTAAGGGTAGAAAGGAGAAAATGAGGAATCATCAGGATTAATCATAAGTCTTGCTTTTTGGATGTCTTAATGTATGTCTTTATAAAAGTGAGATTATAAACAAGCAGATCCAGCTCTCCCTTGGAAAACAAAGAGGAAAAGTCCATTATTAATGTCAGTTTCTACCCCTGTTCCTGCAGATCACAATTGTGCAATTAATGGCTACGGAAAATGCCTACTCTGTGACTGAGTTTATCCTTATGGGATTCACATACCAACCTGAACTCCAACTACTCCTGTTTTTCCTGTTTCTGGTGAACTACATGGTCACTGTGGTAGGCAGTTTGTGCTTGATGAATCTAATTTGTCTAAATTCACACCTTCTCACACCCATGTATTTTTTCGGCTTTAATCTGTCTTTTATTGATCTCTGTTACTCATGTGTCTTTACCCCAAAATGCTAAAGAGATTTATTTCAGAGAAGAACATCATCTCCTTTACAGGATGCATGTCTTAGCTATTTTTCTTCTGATTTTTTGTCAACTCTGAGTGCTATGTGTAGACAGCCATGGCCTGTGATCACTATGTGTCCATCTGTAAGCCACTGCTGTACACAGTCACCATGTCCCCTCAGGTCTGTTCTCTGCTTATGTCTAGTTCATATGTGATGGGGTTTGCTGGTGGTGTGGTCCACACAGGGTGTATGATCAGGCTGATCTTTTGTGATTCCAACATCATCAACCATTACCTGTGTGACATCTTCCACCTCCTCCAGCTCTCCTGCAGCAGCACCTATGCCAATGAACTTGTGGTTTCTGTTGTTGTGGGTACAGTTGTCATGGTATCTAGCTTCACTATCTCTGTTTCTTATACCTTCTTTTCAATATCCTTCACATACCATCAGATAAAGGTTGGTCCAAAGCCTTCAGCACCATGGCTCCACATAATAACAGCTAGTCTATTCTATAGACTTGGGCTGCTCATTCATGTCAAGCCATCATTTGCTGGGTCTGTGGGTCAGGGGAAATTTTTCTCAGTGTTTTACGCCAATGTAGTACCCATGTTGAACCCTCTCATTTATAGCCTCAGGAACAAGGATGTCAAAATTGCTCTGAAGAAAACCATGAAGAGAATTACAAACTGAGCTGAACCATTTATACCTCCATTTTTGTCTTTTCCTTCTCTTCCTGCTCCACTTTATCTTCTTCCTACTATTCGTTTTTTTTCTTCATTTGTCTTTCTAAATTCTTCTTGGCAGGATTTCTTCTCTAATTTCTTTTTTCTTTTCTTGCCACATGATGTAACCCCATGGGCCTATTCTTGGACTAGAGGATCATTCTCAGCCCTTAGTAACCCTACACAAGTTGGAGACAATGGGCCAATAACCTTTCCCATCTAAGGATAACACTACTTACTTCTTTTCTTGTGTCTTTCCCATCCAAGGTAAGCCATGGAGGGGTATGCTGTCTAATCAATTTTTTTTCTTTCTTGGTTTCATTACACAGCACCCTTTCCTGTTTCAATGATTACATACAATTTCATAAAACAGAGAATGACAAAAATTGTGGGTATGGTAAACTTGTAAATATTTCCAGAATTTTTCAGAGTTTATTAATCACTCTTATTCTAGATTTTCAGTATGCATATATATAGCAATTGAATACTTTGTTGAACTAAGGTTCTTTATTCTTGAGAATGTATCAGCTACACTATTCTGCTCACCTTTCACAATACACACCAATAACAAATGCCTCTGTTTATGGTATTGGTCAACTGATATTTTGTCAGAAATGTAATTGAAATTGTTATCAACTTGTCTACATATCTGTGGATTGTGATTGTGATTAAAAATTAACAAATAGTATTTTTGGCTACAGAATAGATTGTCACATGTAATGTCAGGATTCTTTGTCTAACTGCAAAACAGGGGTTCCCCTTTGCAAAGGAAGATTTATTTCCTGCTTTCAAAACACAAACAATAATATATGACAAAACCTTGTCCTACTGGGATTTACTCTTTCAACATGGTAATTTGACTCCTCCCTTTTGTCTCTCAGAAGGAAAATCTGTACTCCATAACAGATTACTCCATAATCTGTACTTTAATTCCTATTAAAAGGTAAGTCTCCTCATCCTGTTTTATAGATAAGGAAATAGTTATGTGACTTAATCAAAATCCCACAGCTAATGATGCAGAGCCCAGTTTTTGAACCCACTGTTCATCTCACAAAGAAATGGAATGAAAGAAAGAATTGTGAAGGGACAGAGAGAGCTCCTAGAGCATTGTTTCTGAATGAGCTTGGAAGTGGGAGTTTTCCTCAGCCATGATTGCTGTAGCAGAGGGATGTTCTACAAGGCTCTGGTACCTAACTAAAGTGTACCTGCTTTTATGCCAATACCATACTGTCCTGATTACTGTAGCTTTGTAGCTTTGTCTGAAGTCAGGGAGCCTGATTCCTCCAGCTCCGTTTATCCTTCTCAAGATTCCTTTGGCTATTCAGGGCCTTTTGTGTTTCCATACAAATTGTGAAATTTTTTGTTCTATTCTGTGAAAAATGCCAGTGGTACTTTGATAGGGATTGCATTGAATCTGTAGATTGCTTTGGGTCATTTAGTCATTTTCACAATATTGATTCTTCCAAACCAAGAACATGGTATATCTCTCCATCTGTTGGTATCATCTTTAATTTGTCAACAGTGTCTTATAGTTTTCTGCATACAGATCTTTTGTCTCCCTAGATAGGTTTATTCCTAGGTATTTTATTCATTTTGTTGCAATGGCAAATGGCAGTGTTTCTTTCTCTTTCAGATTTTTCATCATTAGTGTATAGGAATGCAAGAGATTTCTGTGCATTAATTTTGTATCCTGCAACTTTGATACCAAATTCATTGATTAGCTCTGGCAGCTTTCTGGTGGCATCTTTAGCATTCTCTATATATAGTATCATATCACTTGCAAACAGTGAGAGCTTTACTTCTTCTTTTCCCATTTGGACTCCTCTTCTTTTTCTTCTCTGATTGCCGTGGCTAGGATTTCCAAAACTATGTTGAATAACAGTGGTGAGAGTGGACATCCTTGTCTTTTTCCTGACCTTACAGGAAATGCTTTCAAGTTTTCACCATAGAGAATAATGTTTGCTGTGGGTTTGTCGTATATAGCCTTTATTATGTTGAGGTAGGTTCCCTCTATGCCCACTTTCTGGAGAGTTTTTATCATAAATGGGTATAGAATTTTGTCAAAAGTTTTTTCTTCATCTATTGAGATTATCATTTGGTTTTCATTCTTCAATTTGTTAATATGGTGTATCACATTGATTGATTTACGTATATTGAAGAATCCTTGCATCCTTGGGATAAATCCCACTTGGTCATGGTGTATGATCCTTTTAATGTGTTGTTGGATTCTGTTTGGTAGTATTTTGTTGAGTATTTTTGCGTCTATATTCATCAGTGATATTGGTCTGTAATTTTTTTTTTTCTTTTTGTAGTATCTTTGGTTTTGGTATCAGGGTGATGGTGGCCTCATAGAATGAGTTTGGGAGTGTTCCTTCCTCTGCAATTTTTTGGAAGAGTTTGAGAAGGATGGGTGTTAGCTCTTCTCTAAATGTTTGATAGAATTCATCTGTGAAGCCATCTGGCCCTGGACTTTTGTTTGTTGGAAGATTTTTAATCACAGTTTCAATTTCATTGCTTGTGATTGGTCTGTCCATATTTTCTATTTCTTCCTGGTTCAGTCTTGGATGGTTATACCTTTCGACGAATTTGTCCATTTCTGCCAGGTTGTCCATTTTATTGGCATACAGTTGCTTGTAGTAGTCTCTTAGGATGCTTTCTATTTCTGCAGTGTCTCTTCTAACTTCTTTTTCATTTCTAATTTTATTGATTTGAGTCCTCTCCCTCTTTTTCCTGATAAGTCTGGCTAATGGTTTATCAATTTTATCTTCTCAAAGAACCAGCTTTTAGTTTTATTCATCTTTGCTATTGTTTTCTTTGTTTCTATTTCATTTATTTCTGCTCTGATCTTTATGATTTCTTTCCTTCTGCTAACTTTGGATTTTGTTTGTTCTTCCTTCTCTAGTTTCTTTAGGTGTAAGGTTAGATTGTTTATTCTAGATTTTTCTTGTTTCTTGGTGTAGGCTTGTATAGCTATAAACTTCACGCTTAGAACTACTTTTGCTGCAGCCCATAGGTTTTGGATCGTCGTGTTTTCATTGTCATTTGTCTCTAGGTATTTTTTGATTTCCTCTTTGATTTCTTCAGTGATCTCTTGGTTATTTAGTAACGTATTGTTTAGCCTCCATGTGTTTGTGTTTTTTATGTTTTTTTCCCTGTACTTGATTTCTAATCTCATAGTGTAATGGTCATAAAAGATGCTAGATATGATTTCAATTTTCTTAAATTTACTGAGGCTTGATTTGTGACCCAAGATGTGATCTATCCTGGAGAATGTTCCATGTGCACTTAAGAAGAAAGTGTAATCTGCTGTTTTTGGATGCAATGTCCTATAAATATCAATTAAATCTATCTCATCTATTGTGTCATTTAAGGCTTCTGTTTCCTTATTTGTTTTCATTTTAGATGATCTGTCCATTGGTGTAACTGAGGTGTTAAAGTCCCCCATTATTATTGTGTTACTGTTGATTTCCTCTTTTATAGCTGTTAGCAGTTGCCTTATGTATTGAGGTGCTCCTGTGTTGGGTGCATATATATTTATAATTCTTATCTTCTTCTTGAATTGATCCCCTGATCATTATGTAGTGTCCTTCCTTGTCTCTTGTAACATTATTTTAAAGTCTATTTTATCTGATATGAGTATTGCTATGCCCAGTTTCTTTTGATTTCCATTTGCATAGAATATCTTTTTCAATCTCCTTTCAGTCTGAATGTGTCCCTAGGTCTGGTCTCTTGTAGACAACATTATATATGGGTATGTTTTTATATCCATTCAGCATGCCTCTGTCTTTCGGTGGAGCATTTAATCCATTCACGTTTAGGGTAATTATCGATATGTATGTTCCTATTACCATTTTCTTAATTGTTTTGGATTTCTATTTGGCGGTCCTTTTCTTCTCTTATGATCCCACTTAGAGAAGTTCCTTTACCATTTGGTATAGAGTTGGTTTGGTGGTGCTGAATTCTCTTAGCTGTTGTTTGTCTGTAAAGCTTTTGATTTCTCCATCGAATCTGAATGAGATCCTTGCCATGTAGAGGAATCTTGGTTGTAGGTTCTTCCCTTTCATCACTTTAAGTATATCATGCCACTCCCTTCTGGCTTGCAGAGCTTCTGCTGAAAAATCAGCTGTTAACCTTATGGGAGTTCCCTTGTATGTTATTTGTCATTTTTCCCTTGCTGCTTTTAATATTTTTACTTTGTATTTAATTTTTGAGAGTTTGATTAATATGTGTCATGGTGTGTTTCTCCTTGGATTTATCCTGTATGGGACTCTCTGGTCTTCCTGGACTTGATTAACTATTTCCTTTCCCATACTAGAGACGTTTTTGACTATAATCTCTTCAAATATTTTCTCAGTCCCTTTCTTTTTCTCTTCTTCTTCTGGGACCCCTAATATTTGAATGTTGGTGCAGTTAATGTAGTCCCAGAGATCTCTGAGACTGTCCTCAATTCTTTTCATTCTTTTTTCTTTATTCTGCTCTGCAGTAGTTATTTCCACTATTTTATCTACCAGGTCACTTATCCGTTCTTCCTCCTCAGTTATTCTGCTATTGATCCCTTCTAGAGAACTTTTAATTTCATTTATTGTTTTGTTCACCAGTTTTTTTGCTCTAGTTTTTCTAGGTCCTTGTTAAACGTTTCTTGTATATTCTCCATTCTATTTCCAAGGTTCTGGATCATCTTTACTATCATCATTCTGAATTCTTTTTCAGTTAGACTGCCTATTTCCTCTTCATTACTTAGGTCTGGTGGGTGTTTGCCTTGGTCATTCATCTGTTGTGTGTTTCTCTGTCTTCTCGTTTTGCTTAACTTACTGTGTTTGGGGTCTCCTTTTTGCAGCCTGCAGGTCCGTAGTTCCCGTTATTTTGCTGTCTGCTCCCAGTGGCTAAGGTTGGTTCAGTGGGTTGTGTAGGCTTCCTGGTGGAGGCGACTAGTGCCTGTATTCTGCTGGATGAGGCTGGATCTTGTCTTTCTGGTGGGCAGGTCCACGTCTGGTGGTGTGATTTGAGGTGTCTGTGACCTTATTATGATTTTAGGCGGCCTCTCTGCTAATGGATGGGGTTATGTTCCTGTCTTGCTAGTTCTTTGGAATAGGGTGTCCAGCATGTAGTTTGCTGGTTGTTGAGTGCAGCTGGGTCTTGGCATTGAGATGGAGATCTCTGGGAGATTCTTGCCATTTGATATTACGTGGAGCTGGGAGGTCTCTTGTGGACCAGTGTCCTGAACTTGGCTCTCCCACCTCAGAGGCACATCCCTGATGCCTGGCTTGAGCACCAACAGCCTGTCATCCACACAGCTCAGAATACAAGGAAGAAAAAAAAAGAAAGAAAGGAGATAAAATAAAATTAAAATTAAAAAATTTTTTTAATTTTAATTAAAAAAAACAAGAGAGCAACCAAAGCAAAAAATAAATCCACCAATGATAACAAGCGCTAAAAACGATACTTAAAAAAAACAAAAAAAGCCGACAGATAGAAACCTATCGTAAAAGCAAAACTACACAGACAAAATCACACACAGAATCATACACATACACTGAAAAAGGGGGAAAATATCTATCTATATTTATATATTTATATATGCAAAATACAAATTATATATTTAATATATATATTAAATATATACATATATTATATATATGTGTGTGTATATATATATGTGTGTATATATATATATATATATATATTTATATATATATATATATAGCTTCCAAAGTCCACCTCCTCAATTGGGGAAGATACATTTTCTATTCAGGTATTCCACAGCTGCAGTGTACATCAGGTTGACTGTGGAGATTTAATCTGCTGCTCCTGAAGCTGCTGGGAGAAATTTCCTTTTCTCTTCTTTGTTCACACAGCTCCTGGGGTTTAGCTTTGGATTTGGCCCTGCCTCTGCGTGTAGGTCGCCTGAAGGCATCTGTTCTTCGCTCAGACAGGATAGGGTTAAAGGAGCAGCTGATTTGGGGACTCTGGCTCACTCAGGCAGGGGGGAGGGAGGGCTATGGAATGCGGGGCGAGCCTGTGGCGGCAGAGGCCAGCGTGATGTTGCACCAGCATGAGGCGTGCCATGTGTTCTCCCGAGGAAGTTGTCCCTGGATCCTGGGACCCTGGCAGTGGTGGGCTGAAGAGGCTCTCAGGAGGGGAGGTGTGAATAGTGACGTGTGCTCGCACACAGGCTTCTTGGTGTCTGTAGCAAGCATACATATTGTCTCATGCCCGTCTCTGGGGTCCGTGCTGATAGCAGCAGCTCGCACCCATTTCTGGAGCTCCTTTAAGCCGCGCTCTTAATCCCCTCTCCTCACGCACCGGGAAACAAAAAGGCAAGAAGAAGTCTCTTGCCTCTTCGGCACCTCCAGACGTTTTCCCGGACTCACTCCCAGGTAGTTGTGGCGCACTAGCCCCTTCAGGCTGTGTTCACACAGCCAACCCCAGCCCTCTCCCTGGGATCCGACCTCCGAAGCCCAAGCCTCAGCTCCCAGCCCCCACCTGTCCCGGCAAGCGAGCAGACAAGCCTCTCAGGCTGGTGAGTGCTGGTCGGCACTGATCCTCTATGCGGGAATCTCTCCGCTTTGACCTCTGCACCCCCGTTGCTGCGCTCTCCTCCGTGGTTCTGAAGCTTCCCCCCTCCGCCAACCCCCGTCTCCGCCCGTGAAGGGCCTTCCTAGTGTGTGGAAACCTTTCCTCCTTCACAGCTCACTCCCACTGGTGCAGGTCCCGTCCCTATTCTTTTCTCTCTGTTTTTTTTTTTCTTTTGCCCTACCCAGGTACGTGGGGAGTTTCTTGCCTTTTGGGAGGTCTGAGGTCTTCTGCCAGCGTTCAGTAGGTGTTCTGTAGGAGTTGTTCCACATGTAGATATATTTCTGATGTATCTGTGGGGAGGAAGGTGATCTCCACATCTTACTCTTCCACCATCTTGAAGCTCCTCCTATCACTCACTTCTTTTAGAACAAGTTCCCACAGGTCAACAGCCTGCAGACACATGGCTGACAGGAGCGTCCTAGATCACAACCCACCTTCCTGCCTCAAGCCAGACCACCTCTCTCATTTCATTCTTTTAATATTATCTTTCTCAGAGGAAAAGTCTTTAATTTTGATAACATCCAGTTTATTTTAAATTTTATGGACCATTTCTTTTCTCTCACATTTTAGAGTGAAAAATAATTACCCAATTTTTCTTCCACACTATATGTATAATATCTTTTGCAGTTTTAAAAATAAGATATATGTATATCTCAAGGATCTTTTTTTTTTTTTTTTTATCTCAAGGATCTTAATTTGATATTTTTAAATGTTCTTAAAGCCTTCTTGGGATATTCCAAACAATTTTTTTTCCTTTTAATTCAAATATTGTCTAATACAAAAGTCCCCATCAGAGGGAGCTGTTTACTAAGATTCTCACTGAAGCAATTTCCAATTGATAATAATTCCCTTCACTGATAGAGACCTACTTAGACCACATAACACTGTGGCCTAATTAATTCATAGGGAAAATTAATATAGATTAATTTTTCACACTGTTCCAGTACTGATATGAAAGAAAATTATTATTTTAGGACAGTTAAAATTATAAGAAGGCTTTCTCCTAAAGACCCAGTGTTCCTTTTCTCCTTTACCAAGAGTTATGTTCTAGACTGTTTAGAGAATTTATGAACTAGCAAATCTCAGAGGGAACATTTTTCCTTAAGTGAGTAATTGATAGGAGAGTTAATAGCCAAAATAAGGTAAAGTCCTGATTCCTGCATTTCTCTTTAAATAATAAATGTACTGTCCCATTGTGGGATTTGCTGGGATATATTTCTGAGTTCTATTGTCCAGAAATGCAATTGTTCATTGCCTTTGTACCCAGCTTCAATATGTCTGGCTTCACCATGAACTGAGTGAAAGGCCCTCAACAAGTTTCAGAATTTCCTACAAATTCTCTACATAAATTGTTTTGACAGAGAAATTAAAATCTTTACAAACAAGCAAAAGTTAAGAGAATTGCACAACACCAAACCAGCTTTACAACAAATGCTAAAGAAACTCTTCTAGGGAGGATACACAAGAGAAGGAAAAGACCTACAATGACAAACCCAAAACAATTAAGAAAATGGTAATGGAAACATACATACTGATAATTACCTTAAATGTAAATGGATTAAATGCTCCAACCCGAAGACATAGACTGGCTGAATGGATACAAAAGCACGACCCGTGTATATGCTGTCTACAGAGACCCACTTCAGACCTAGGGACACATACAGACTGAAAGTGAGGAGATGGAAAAAGATAATCCATGCAAATGGAAATCAAAAGAAAGCTGGAGTAGCAATTCTCATATCAGACAATATAGACTTTAAAATGAAGTCTATTACAAGAGATAGGGAAGGACACTACATAATGGTCAAGGGATCAATCCAAGAAGAAGATATAACAGTTGTAAATATTTATGCACCCAACACAGGAGCACCTCAATACATAAGGCAAATGCGAACAGCCATAAAAGGGAAATTGACAGTAACACAATAATACTAGGTGACTTTAACACCCCACTTTCACCAATGGACAGATCATCCGAAATGAAAATAAATAAGGAAACACAAGCTTTAAATGACAAATTAAGAAAGATGGACTTAATTGATAATTATAGGACACTCCATCCAAAAACAGAATACACTTTCTTCTCAAGTGCTTATGGAACATTCTCCAGGATAGATCATATCATGGGTCACAAATAAAGCCTTGGGAAATTTAAGAAAACTGAAATCATATCAAGTACCTTTTCTGACCACAACAGTATGAGACTAGATATCAATTACAGAAAAAAACTAAAAAATACAAACACATGGAGGCTAAACAATGCACTAATAAATAACCAAGAGATCACTGAATAAATCAAAGAGGAAATTAAAAAATACCTAGAAACAAATGACAATGAAAACACGATGACCCAAAACCTATGGGATGCAGCAAAAGCAGTTCTAAGAGGGAAGTTTATAGCATTACAACCCTACCTCAAGAAACAAGAAAAATCTTAAATAAACAACCTAACCTTACTCCTAAAGCAACTAGAGAAAGAAGAACAAAAAAAACCCCAAAGTTAGCAGAAGGAAAGAAATCAGAAAGATCAGATCAGAAATAAATGAAAAAGAAATAAAGGAAATGATAGCAGAGATCAATAAAGCTAAAAGCTGGTTCTTTGAGAAGATAAACAAAACTGGTAAACCATTAGCCAGACTCATCAGGAAAAAGAGAGAGAGGGCTCAAATCAATAAAATTAGAAATGAAAAAGGAAATGTTACAAGAGACATGGAAGAAATACAAAGCATCTCAAGAGACTACAAGCAACTCTATGCCAATAAAATGGACAACCTGGAAGAAATGGACAAATTCTTCGAAAGGTATAACCATCCAAAACTGAACCAGGGAGAAATAGAAACTATGAACAGACCAATCACAAGCAATGAAATTGAAACTGTAATTAAAAATCTTCCAACAAACAAAAGTCCAGGACCAGATGGCTTCACAGGTGAATTCTATCAAATATTTAGAGATGTGCTAACACTTATCCTTCTCAAACTCTTCCAAAATATAGCAGAGGGAGGAACACTCCCAAACTCATTCTACGAGGCCACCATCACCCAAACCAGATAAAGATGTCACAGAGAAAGAAAACTACAGGCAAATATCACTGATGAACACAGAAGTACAAATCCTCAACAAAATACTTGCATACAGAATCCAACAGCACATTAAAAGGATCATACACCATGACTAAGTGGGGTTTATCCCAGGGATGCAAGGATTCTTCAATATAGGCAAATCAATCAACGTGATACACCATATTAACAAATTGAAGGAGAAAAACCATATGATCATCTCAATAGATGCAGAGAAAGCTTTCAACAAAATTCAACACCCATTTATGATAAAATCCCTCCAGAAAGTAGGCATAGAGGGAACTTTCCTCAACATAATAAGGGCCATATATGACAAACCCACAGCCAACATCGTCCTCAATGGTGAAAAACTGAAAGCATTTCCACTAAGATCAGGAACAAGACAAGGTTGCACACTCTCACCACTCTTATTCAGCATAGATTTGGACGTTTTAGCCACAGCAATCAGAGAAGAAAAAGAAATAAAAGGAATCCAAATAGGAAAAGAAGAAGTAAAGCTGTCACTGTTTGTAGATGACATGATACTATACATAGAGAATCCTAAAGATGCTACCAGAAAACTACTAGAGCAAAATCAATGAATTTGGTAAAGTAGCAGGATACAAAATTAATGCACAAAAATCTCTTGCATTTCTATACACTGATGAAAAATCTGAAAGTGAAATTAAGAAAACACTCCCATTTACCATTGCAACAAAAAATAAAATACCTAGGAATAAACCTACCTAAGGAGACAAAAGACCTGTATGCAGAAAACTGTTAAGACACTGATGAAAGAAACTGAAGATGATACAAATATATGGAGAGATATACCATGTACTTGGATTGGAAGAATCAACATTGTGAAAATGACTATACAACCCAAAGCAATCTACAGATTCAATGCAATCCCTATCCAACTACCACTGGTATTTTTCACAGAAGTAGAACAAAAAATTTCAAAATTTATATGGAAACACAAAAGACCCCGAATAGGCAAAGCAATCTTGAGAAAGAAAAACTGAGCTGGAGGAATCAGGCTCCCTGACCTCAGACTATACTACAAAGCTACAGTAATCAAGACAGTATGGTACTGGCACAAAAACAGAAAGATAGATTAATGGAACAGGATAGAAAGCCCAGAGATAAACCCACACACCTATGGTCACCTTATCTTTGATAAAGGAGGCAAGAGTATACAGTGGTTAAAAGACAGCCTGTTCAATAAGTGGTGCTGGGAAAACGGGACAGCTACATGTAAAAGAATGAAATTAGAACACTCCCTGACACCATACACAAATATAAACTCAAAATGGATTAAAGACCTAAATGTGAGGACAGACACTATCAAACTCTTAGAGGAAAACAAAGGCAGAACACTCTATGACATAAATCACAGCAAGATCCTTTTTGAGAAAAAAAGACATGGAAATAAAAACAAAAATGAACAAATGGGATCTAATGAAACTTAAAATCTTTTGCACAGCAAAGGAAACTATAAACAAGAGGAAATGACAACTCTCAGAATGGGAGAAAATATTTGCAAGTGAAGCTACTGACAAAGGATTAATCTCTAAAATTTAGAAGCAGCCGTTGCAGCTCTGTATCAAAAAATCAAACAACCCAGTCCAAAAATGAGAAGACCTAAATAGACATTTCTCCAAAGAAGATATACTAATGGCCAACAAACACATGAAAGGATGCTCAACATCACTAATCATTAGAGAAATTCAAATCAAAACTACAATGAGGTATCACCTCACACCAGTCAGAATGGATCATCAAAAAATCTACAAACAATAAATAATGGAGAGGATATGGAGAAAAGGGAACCCTCTTGCACTGTTGGGGGAATGTAAGTTGATACAGCCACTATGGAGAACAGTATGGAGGTTCTTTAAAAAACTAAAAATAGAACTACCATATGACCCAGCAATTCCATTATTAGGCATATACCCTGAGAAAAGCATAATTCAAAAGGAGTCATGTACCACAATGTTCATTGCAGCACTATTTACAATAGCCAGGACATGGAAGCAACCTAAGTGTCCCTGACAGATGAATGGATAAAGCAGATGTGGTACATATATACAATGGAATATTACTAAGCCATAAAAATAAATGAAATTATTTGTAGTGAGGTGGATGGACCTAGAGTCTGTCATACAGAGTGGAATAAGTCAGAAAGAGAAAAACAAATACCGTATGCTAACACATATATATGGAATCTAAAAATTAAAAAATGGTTCTGAAGAACTTAGCGGCAGGACAGTAATAAAGATGCAGATGTAGAGAATGGACTTGAGGACAAGGGGAGGGGGAAGGGTAATCTGGGATGAAGTGAGAGAGTGGCATGGACATATACACACTACCAAATGTAAAACAGATAGCTAGTGGGAAGCAGCCGCATAGCACAGGGAGATCAGCTCGGTGCTTTGTGACCACCTAGAGGCGTGGGATAAGGAGGGTGGAGGGACACAAGGAAGGGGGACATGGGGATATGTGTATACATATAGCTGGTTCACTTTGTTATACAGCAGACAGTAACACAACACTGTAAAGCAATTATACTCCATAAAGATGTTTTTAAAATGTCACAAGACACGTCAAATGGAAAGGTAAAGAACATTCTGAAGACATCAAGGAAACATGAGAACCCCACTCAGATATGGTAGAAATATTGGAATTATCAGAAAGGAAATTTTAAACAATTAAGAATATTTACTCAGGCACAGCGTTTTTTTTTTTTTTTCTGCTTTTTTTTTTAAAAAAATCTGTTTAATAAAGGTCTGAAACAGAGTATTTATTGAGGTTTCTTTATACTAAGGTCTTTGACTATGAACACTTAGAAAACTGATTGACTTTGAAATCCATATTATACGTTGTGGCATTCTTCTGTCTTTCACTAACAGAAGTCATAGAAACAATGATCAGTGAAGGTGAGTCAGGATAGTTCTTACAGATGTCAACTGACAGCTTGATAGTTTCCAGGCATTCTTTTTCTTGAACAATATAAATGGATATCTAGAGAATAATGCTGATCCATGATTTTCTGTTAACTCTTAGGTGGGCTTAAGAGTTTCACACATGAGGTATTAAAAGCTGTATTCTTCACAAATAACAGATCAACATGAAAGGGTAGATGTTTGCAATAGGAAGTGTATAGCCCACAAGAGCCTTCCAAAGCCTGGTGAACGAGCCTAGGCAGAAGCATAGCCAAGCCAATCACTTCCTTGTTCAAAACTTTGCAGAATGATCCCAAGAAGAAGGAAAAAAAATCCAGAGTCTCAGTCTGGCTCTGTCTTATTTATTATATTCTTTATTGTATATTGCTATGGACATAGAAGAATGAACTTGTTACCTCCAAAGTTCTTTCTGTTTATTTCAAGCTTTAGGAAAATTGGAATCTGCAGAAGAAGGGATTATATTATACATTTAAGGACTATAACACATGGTCTAGGTGACTAACAAAGAGTATCAATGTCTTTTGGGGAAAACTTGAAAAGATTATAGTTAATGATTTCATTTTCATTTCTGCCTAGAGACAACAATCTGATGGCTTCTTCTTCGTTTTGTGCTTCTAGGATTTTTTTTCACCTTCCATCATCCCTGCTCTGTGGTCTTTACCACAACAGTCTCAACTCTGTTATTTCCTGGGACTGAAAATGAACTCTTCCTGGAATCCACGATTCATCTGCAAGGCCTGTGCTTCAAAGAGCTCACTGCAGAGCTTTGCCTTGGCTTCTCAGGAGACTAGGAACTGTGAGATTTATTATAAAGTTGTATAGTCTACTTGAATTCTTAGAGGATGCTAAAGCAGTTAATCATTGAGGAAAATTAAATCTGGAATGTATTAGTCATAAACTCACAGGCTTTAATCCTCTCAGGGTATGAGTTCAAATCAGGAAAGGAGTATTTAAACTGAGTCTAAATTATTCTCAGTTCCTATCATTATGCAACAATGATGTCTTCATTTTGACTCCTTTTCTGTTCTTGAAGGATGATTTACATTCGGTTCCATTGTAGCCATCTAATTTCTACACCTAGAACAAACCTTAGAATATCCATTCATAGTAATATAGATGCACTCTTTCTTGCTCCTGGACCCACTCACTTCCTTGTTATGGGTAGAAAGGAGACTTTTTCATTCTCTGTTATTCTCTGTTTTAGTTGGGTGTTTGCCCAGCTGGAGTAGCCAAGAGTTTGCATTTCATGTTAACATCAGGCCACAGGCTGACCTCTACCATCCTGTACATACTGAGTCTTTATGTTCAGGAATAGGTCTGCCTGTGACAGGAAGGAATAAATTATTCCTGACTTGACATAGATACTACATATTCCCAGGCTCTGAGTTAGCTCTGCTTCTTCAAAGGCTGTATGTGGTGATGGGCTGCTCAGTCACTTGTTTCCCCTCATTTGTATAGAACTTTACCATTTATAGAAACACATTCTCATGTATTATCTAATTTTATTTATTTATTTTTATTTTTTTCCGGTACGCGGGCCTCTCACTGCTGCAGCCTCTCCCATCGCGGAGACGCGCAGGCTCAGCGGCCATGGCTCACGGGCCCAGCCACTCCGCAGCATGTGGGATCTTCCCGGACCGGGGCACGAACCCGTGTCCCCTGCATCGGCAGGCGGGCTCTCAACCACTGCGCCACCAGGGAAGCCCTGCATACAAAGTAAGGTGTCTATAAATAATAATCTTCATACTACTGAACCAAAGACAGCAAGGTGAGGCACAAATGGGTGAAGAGGCTATTTAAAACAATGAAATACAGACAGTCCCCAACTTGCAATAGTTCAACTAATGATTTTTTGACTTTCTGATGATGCAAAACCCACATGCATTTAGTAGAAACCCTGCTTCTAATTTTGAATTTTGATATTTTCCCAGGCTCACGATGTGTGGTGGGATACTCTCTCGTGATGCTGGGCAGCAGCTGTGAGCCCCAGCTTGCAGGCAGCCACATGATGCCGAGGGTAAACAACAAACGTAGAAAGTGCGTGCTATTATCAGTATCACAAATCATACATTGGATATGAGAGGCAGTAGAGCAGAGCTGGGCTTGGAAGTGTCTTACTTTTCCAGGACTTTGGCAACAAAATATCACAAACTTGGGTGGCTTAAACAACAGAAATTAATTTTCTCACAGTTCTGGAATCTAGAAGTCTAAGATCAAGGAGACAGAAGGGTTGGTTTCCACTGAGAGGACAAGGGATCTGCCAACCTCTCTCCTTGGCTTGCTGCCGGCCACCCTCTTGCTGCCTCCTCACGTGGTCATTCCCCCGGCAGTGCATCCCTGGTGTCTCTTTGTGTCTGCAGATTTCCTTTCTTATAAGAATACCAGTCACATTGGATTGGGGTCCACCCTAACAGCCTCATTTTAATTTAATTATCTCTATAAAGGTCCTATCTCCAAAAACAGCCATTCTGTGATATGGGGTCTGGAGGGGGTGTTTAAGCCTTCAACACATGAATTTGGGGGAAAAACACAATTCAGCCAGTAACAGAGTAAGACAAACACAGGGATGAATGCTAGCCAAGGTACCCACCACATGTATGGTTTTGAACAAGTCTCCCATGCTCTCAGTTGCATTTTTCTAACTGTAAAAGAGGGATAATAATGATAAGCATTTACCTCATAGGGTCATTAGGAGAATAAAATTAGGTAAGAATGGCAAGAACCTAGCGTAGTGCTCAGCACATGATATATGCTCTATAAATCTCAGGTAATCACAACAAAAAGTTACATTTTCTTGGTATCACAAACATTTTCTGGTGGTAGCTTCAGTTTATCCTTTTCCATCTACAGTTATGATTTGGTAGCTTCAGTTTATCCTTTTCCATCTACAGTTATGATTTAATGTCTATCAGCTTGCTTCTTTATTATAAGTCCTTTTCAATCTAATATAACGTTTAAGCTTGTATTTTTGCTTCTTTTAAATGGCTTTGACAAAGTCTCAAATTTTGGTAGCAGTTTTAAGCGGCAGCAGCATTTCTGATATTTCCTAAGAATTTTTATCTTGTCTACTTTTTTTGGCAAATTGGAAAAATGGTCTTTTTTGGCTTTTTTTCTAAGTCTTTGTTCACATCTCTTTACAATTTGTTAGCTGTAGATAAAACAAATAGAAAGTAAGTCAAGAAGAGAAACAAATACCTTATGCTAACGCACATATATGGAATCTAAAAAACAGTACTGATGAATCTAGTGGCAGGGCAGGAATAAAGGTGCAAACATAGAAAACGGAGTTGAGGACACAGTGGGGGAAGAGGAAGCTGGGACAAAATGAGAGTGTAGCATTGACATATATACACTACCAAATGTAAAATTAGATAGCTAGTGGGAAGCAGCTGCATAGCACAGGGAGATCAGCTCAGTGCTTTGTGACTACCTAGAGGGGTGGGCTAGGGAGGGTGGAAGGGAGGCTCAAGAGGGAGGGGATATGAGGACATGTGTGTATGCACATAGTTGATTCACTTTATTGTACAGCAGAAATTAACACAACATCGTAAAGCAATTATACTCCAATAAACATGTGGAAAAAAAACATAGATGTTGGGTTGAGATAAAATGTATAATTCCAATATTCCAACATCTATCATATATTTGTGGGATCATATATTCAAGGGTTCAGCATTTTAGTGACTAAGTGAAGGAAAAGTAATTGTGAGAACTATCACAGGAAACAGCCTCATCCAATTTTGCCTCAATTCAAAATATTACATAATTATAAATTAATGTATAAAATAGTGTATATTAAATTAAAACATTTTATTATACTTACTACTGGCTAACATTTACCATGTACTCATTACATGCTCAGCCCTGTACTAAGCCCTTTACAGATAATATCTATTCTTCACAGTGACCTGTGAGTTGGGTACTTGTATCCTTCTCATAGTGCATTTGAAGAGCGTGTGCTCAGAGAGCCTGCCTAACACCACACGAATGACCAGTGGGAACTTAAACTCTGTCTGGCTATGAAGCCCAGCACACTCTTAAACAGTGTTCTTTGCCCCTAATATTCTTGAAGAATTATATCCAAAGGAAAACCTTGTAAACTAAATATTGCCTTTCTTTAGCTTTTTAAAAAAATTATTACTTAAAATGTATTTCTTAAGAAACAGAGAAGAGAGGAAGATAACATTTGCCAAATCCCTATTATGTTCAAGATACAGTGTGAATTGCTTTAAAGAAACATCCAAGTCAATCTTTACAATTCAATGATGTAGGTTTAAATATCTCCATTTTGCTAATTAAAACATAGCAATTTAAATTAGCTAAGTAACTTATCGCAAGTCATAAAATGCTTACATGTTAAGATCAAATTAAAACTATCTCTGATTCTATCACTTCTCTTGGCTTAATGATTACTACAGTTTATTCCTCTCAAAGAAGAACACGAATCTGTTCTTAACAGATGCTTAATAACATCTGACAAATGTATAGACTGAGGTTCTGGCCATCAACAAAGTGTCATTGAGAAGTCACACTTTCATTTATTGTTAACAAATGAAGGGCTGGACAGTTCTGAACTGTAAATATTGTCTCCTTTTCTTCACTTCCCTGCATCTAGTTAACTGTTACTCTTGAGGTTCACTTTACCAATCTTATTTTCACATGATTAATTGATACTGTATGCTATGACGTTAAATTGGAACACAAAGAAATAAGAACTTAACTATGTCTGAGACGGGGATATTCCACAATGAAAATGAATATTTAACTTGGGTTTTGAAGGATGTATAGAAGGTTTTCCAGCAGAAGAATCAGGGAAGGGCATCCCAAGTGGCGAGAGTAAAATTTTTAAAGGCACGAAATTGTGAATGAATCTATTTTGAATGCTTTTTGGAAACCTTCTCCAACATCTGTACAGGATTAATCATTATATATTTTACATATTTCTGTTAAATATTTATTACCTTTTATTTTCATCAAGTGTATATTTACCTCCCATGCTCAGGTATGAGCTTCTAAAGAATAGGACTTCTAGATCTTTGTAACTACAGTGCTCAACATAGTAAACGCTCAATAAATCTGTGTTTCTTCAAAGAACAAGTCAATGAATGAATGAAAAATGAAAGGGGTGTCTCTAGGCAATGGTGAGGACATTTTAGCTAAATAGTAGACTGTGCCTGAGAGAGATGTGTGTGCTACTGGGTAAACACATGGCTTTGAGGGGACTACAGAGGTAGGCTGGGTCTGAGTGTTAGTTCCATAATACTATGCAAAGTTATTAAGTTATTTTAATGCAACGTATAAGCAATAAATTATTGAAGATCCTAAAGAAGCAGAGCAGTATTACATGGTTTGCATTTTGGAAAGATAATAGTTTAAGAAGTGAATGAATTATGACCATAGCATTTCTTAGGACCTCTGTTCACACCCTTCCAGCCCACTCCAGAGGTCACCTTCAGATAATGTCTTTATGTCCTGAGGACTCCCCACATCCTCTGCCTGGCAGTAGTCTCTGGCCAAGGACTTTTTTTGGTTTACATATATGAGGCAGGCCACGAACCAATGTGGGGCAGGAGTCAGTACAAAAATACCCCAGCTTCCTTTTCACCCTAGTGGGACAACTTGGAGGTGTTTAGAGACCATTTTTCCAGAAAATCTCCAGTGTGATTGAGCCCCGTTCCCCACAGCAGTAAACTATTCATTGACACTTGCTTAATTGACTATCCTTTCCTGACTCACTTTCACATTCCCTTATCATGTTTCTTGGGATCATCTTTCAAATAAATTGGGTTATACCCAAACCCTCGTCTCATTGTCTGCTACTGGGCAAATCCAAACTGAATAAAGTTTTCTATTTTTCTTTTCCCTAATAGAAGGAATTCTTGCAGGGAGGCTGGTAATAGTATCTTTGTGTCATATCTATACCTATTGACGGGTATGAAGAACCCACCAAAACATTATGGATGTTTAAAAGCAAAGGGTTCTTACATGTTGATCTACTCACACAATGGGATACTACACTTTGGCTAATGAATTACTTTCACACACATGCGATGACATAAATGTCGAAAAAGTAAAAATTTCAGTGAAAAAAAGAAAATTTCAGTAGAATTAAATTAATATAAAGATCAAAAACTTGCAATATGGACACATGAGGTAAAACTTTAAAACAAGGGAAAAATGAACCCAAAATTTAGGAGAGTGATGACTTCTACTGTGAAGGGAGTGAAGGGCACGGAATCAGCCCAAGGTTCACTGGGAACATCCAAGGTACAGACATCACTCTACTCCTTAAACTAGGTAGTGGGACCCAGGTGTTCATTGTATCAGAGTTTTGTATATTTTACATATTTTCCATTAATATTATTTTTTAATTGTTTACTATTTAATAAAAACTTTTGAAAAAAACTTCCAACAGGACAATGAAGGATGTCTTATTGATGTCATTGTAGAATATTATTGCCACAAGCATTAAAATATTATTTTTAAACAATGGAATGTAAAATAAAGGGATGATTAAATAATCGACTACATTGTTTTTCACTAATTTAGCATCCCAGTAATCACAGGCATTATTACTCCTCCTACCCTAAGTAAACTAGCAGAGCATAAATAATGCTATTCTCTTAGCTTGAATAATTATTTTTGTAAAAGTAAAGCCAGTATTCTTGACCAAAACAATTGCAACTTAAGTGATAAGTGTCAGGATGAACCTAGAAGCCTTTAAAGGAACTAGAATCTACCTGGAGTCAGGTCTTGGATACCACTTTCTAGACCATGTTTGAATCTAGTGACTCAGGAAATGCTGCTGCTTATAGCCACTCTTCTCAAAACATCCTCTGAACCTTTGCTTTAATATTCTTGTTCTTCTCTGGCCTCCCTGGTCTTGGACTTTGATTCTCTTTCTTTGCTCTGCCCCTGTGGATTAAATATTCTGCTAGATGGTTTACTTGATTTGGGGTTTCTCCCACTGAGATTTTTTTCTTAAGTTCTTCTTACATTGTCCCTTTAATTGTAGGACACAGAAAAGTCTTATTCCACTATTTAAGCCGGCCTGGGCCTCCACCTCCCAGGCCGGGCCTGACATTTTGGGCTCCTTCTCAGGTGAAAAGAGAGTTCAGACACTACCTGGAGACATGAGAGCTGCCAGCAATTCTCTGGGACAAGCAGAAAGGTCAATTTGTTTAAGGAGATGATAAGAGTCCTTCTGTGTGAGTCATTCCTTCAACCCAGGAACAAAGAGCTGAGTTGAAGGAAGAACCCTGAAAACAGGTCAAATGAATTTTATTTTTCCTGCAAGAATATTCACTCATAGATGGCAAATACTTAAGAGATACCAACCCAAGGAATTATTTCTCATCACTGTGTGCACTTGCGAGCACGTGCATGCACGCACACACATGCACGCACACACACACACACACACACACACACACAGAGCAGTGTGTTGTTTCTCCCTGTGAAGCATTTCTCAGCTATTCTTCATTTCATTCATTCATTCAAACAAACAAACAAACAACGAAAGTCAACCTTCAACACCTCTTCTTTGCGGTTCCTCCCCAGTCCCAGAAAAATATACTCCACATTTTCTGCTTTATTTCATACCTTGACCACAGTATTTATCCTGGGATGGTCTAGTTAGTTGTGTATCTGTTTTCTAAAGCAGACTATGACATCATTCAGGTAAGATCATGTGTGTCTTCTTCATCTTTGCCTTCCCTGCTTCTAGTACCGAGTTATCCATCAAATGACATCTGAATGAGCGAAAATGAAAGGGAACTGGATCCCATCTTTTATTATTACAAATTGTTCTAGGCTGACCATCTGAGCAGCTACAACCAGGAAACTGAGGAATGGGAAAAGATCTTGAAATGGACTCAGAGAGACCTGAGCAGGGTTTGCAATACACTAAATTTGGAATCATTTGAAATGTACTTGCACCTTTCCCTTTAGGTTCTTGTTTACTGAGAAACAAGGAAGAAACAGCACTGAGGGGGGTTTTAGGAGTTTAAGAGAAGTGACCAGGCAAGAGTTTGTCTCCACTCCAGGAGCAAGTGCTAGCTCACCCCAGTGCCTGAAGTCACAGACACAGTGGTGCTGGTCTGGTCTGGAAGGTTCCATGACTGCTCTCTGATTCTGAGAAGTACAGAGACAGAGGAAAAATGGTCTCGGCCTCTGCCCCCTTCTCTTCATCCTTTTACCAGTGTGCATTTATTGTTTGTAGATTCAAAAGCAATTTAAAAGTTGTTTTTAAACATTTCAACACATCACACAGCACTATTAAAACTATGACAATTGAAAGTATTTTACAAGGGTGAAGTCTAGATCAGCATTTCTCAATAGAAAAATGATGCAGTCACATGGGTAAAGTGTGTAGAAACCCATTTTTAAAAAGCAAAACAGAAAGATGAGGTAAATTTTAATACTACAGTTTATTTAACTTGGTTTTGTCACCAGCATGGCCCATTAATAATTCCCAGGAAGTAAAAATAGAATCTCCCAAGAAAAAGGCTCAAATATCACAAACTAGGGTGACCTACCTCGGCTTCATTCTCACAGAAGGTCAGGGAAGCCAACCTCATGAAAGAAAAAAAGCCATTTTTCAGCCTGACCCCACCCAAAACTAGAAGACAGCTTAGAGGTTTCCTGAGGATGGCTGGGTTTTGCCCCATCTGAATCCCTAGCTCTGGTCTAATAGCTAGGCCGCTGTATGAATAGTTGAAAGGGAAGGATAATGATCCTTTTGAATGGAAATCGGAGTGGGAAGGGGCGTTTTAAGAACTGAAAAAGCAATTACCCTGCCCTGGCCCTCCCAGATTTAGCTAAACCCTTTGACCTTTACTTTCATGAGAGAAGGGGAATTGCCCTTGGGGTACTAGTTCAAAAACTAGGACCCCTTACTTAGGTGGTTGCTTATTTCTCTAAACAACTAGGTCAAACCACTAAGGGATGGCCTTCTTGCCCCTGCTAAGGGATGCTAAAAAGTTAACATTTGTTCAGCTAATCACTATATGGACTCCACACCACGTTCAGGTTTTAGTACATTCTAAGGGAACAGAATGGCTATCCCCCAAAGGTCAATTCAAAGTCAAGCTGTGCTTTAAGATGACCCAGTGGCTCCTATAAAAACCTGTTACACACTAAATCTTGCCACCCTGCTACCCACAGAACCTGGGCCCCTGAAGCATGATTGTATAGAAACCATATATAATCTATTCCAGTTGTCCCAACCTAGGAAGTGAGCCTCTCCCAAACACCAAAGAGGAATGGTTCACAGACAGAGCAGTTTTATGAGAGAAGGAAAAAGGCTGGTGGGATACACAGTGACCTCCCAGTCCCAAGTCATAGAAGCAAGAAGCCTAGCTCCAGGACTTCTGCCTAAAAGGTGGAGCTGATAGCTCTTGGAAGAGCGAAGCCTTAGAGCTTGGGACAGGGAAGTTCTTAAAATGTTTACACAGATTTCCGGTATTTGTATGCCATCCTACACACACACGGGGCTACTACTACAGAGAACAAACAAGTGAAACATGGCTTAAACATACTGAAGCTCTTAGACGCAGTACAGCTTCCAAAAAAGACAGCAGTAATTTATTGTAGGGGTCACCAAAAGGATGATGCAGAGGTAATAAAAGGAAACAACAAGGTGGATGCAACCACCAAAAGGGCAGCCCCAGACCAGTAACTTGGCAGCCACCCATCATACCTTGAAGCCAGATCCATCCAATTACTCCCCAATCTACACAAAAGAAGAATTACACAAAGCCCGAAAATGGAACTTCAGTAAAGATCTAGGAGGCCGTGAGTGGCTAATTAATAAACATGGGCAATACCCCTTTCCCCAAACTGCAGCTTGTCAAGCCATCAGGGAGGCTCATAAAGGGCCTCAATACGGGAGGGAAGCCCTATATAATTAGTTGAGTTGAGGTCTTGGTAACTCCTGGCATGAAAAGTATAGTTAGTCGGAGAGTCGAGACCTGCCCCATCTGCAGAGTGAACAGCCCCAGTACCAGAACCCCCAGGCCCCCAGATAAGGTCCATTCAGACTAGAGGAACATACCCTGGAGAAGACTGCCATGCTGAGAATATTGGGCAATTTCAGGTATCTCTTGGTGCTAGTAGACACATTTTCTGGGTAGAGAGAAGTATTCCCTGCTAGATCTGAAATGGCAGCTGAAGTGGCTAAGGCATTACTAAAAGAAATAATCCCTAGGTTTGGGCTCCCAGGATCCCTACAAAGCAATAATGGTCCAGCATTTGTGTCTCAAGTAACAAATGGGATAACGAGTTCCCTGGGCATAAAATGGACCTTGCACTTAACCTGGAGACCCCAATCATCAGGAAAAGTAGAGAGATCCAGTCAGGCCTTGAAACCAATCAGGCCTTGAAATGGGCCTTAGCAAAGCTATGTCAGGAAACTCAAAAATATTATATTAACTTGCTTTCAATGGTCCTGCTTTGCCTGGGGTTAAATGTGTTCAGACTCATGTATGGTAGACCCACTCCTCAAGTCCCAGAGAAGGGACACCTTAAAGTCCCTTGAAATGGAACAACTCAAGTGTGCCTCCAGGTAAGAGAGCTCTTGCTGAATATGGTCACCAGGTGCTGCCCCTACCTGACCTGACTCTGCACCCCTTCCTGCCAGGAGACTGGGTGCACCTAACCTGGAAAACAGGAGCCTGCAAAACCAGCTCTCTCCTAAGTGGGACGGACCCCACTCAGTGATCCTAACCACCCATTCTGGCCTGAAGTAGCAGGGGTCACTCCATGGGTACATCAACTCTATGGAAGAGGCCCCCAAGCCCCAACCTCCAAAGGGACAATATGGGGCAAGAGCCACCCTTGACTACTTGTGTGACCCTCTCTCTAACCTGAAGCTTCTCTTCCGAAAAACAGCAATGTGTGACCAGGGATATTCAGGCCACGGCAGTGAGCCTCACCATCTGGGACCATTTTTACCTACAGGCCAAAGACCAAGGTACCTTCATTTTTAGGAAAAATTTGATATAAGACCATTATTCTCTTGCTAATATTCGGGCCATGCATCCTACATTGTCTGGTGTCCTTTGTCTCCAAAAGGATAAACGAGTGGTGCTCACTGACGGAGACAGTCAGGGCCGAGGCCTGGTGACCATCACACGCATCTAAAGGCAGCAGCTGGGGAGCAGCTCTGCTTCTCTCCCAGGGTATTGATGACACCCACACTCAGCAGGAGGCACTCACAGGAGACAGACCTCCACCCTCAGCCCCCCTCAAGACCGAGCGAGACAAAAGGCAGAGGAGGGGTTTGTCACCAACAAAGACCATTAACAATCCCCAGGAAATAAAAATAGAATCTGGGTAATAAAATTAGGTCTAACCTTTTTTCTCTTTTCTTCTGTGCTCGGTCTAGTTCCACTTGCTCATAGGGGGCCGCGTTCGGAGGCCTCATCCCCTGCACTTCAGACCAGACTTTCTCGCGGGAAACGCCGACGCTGACACCCCAGCTCGAAGGGCTGTGCGCAGAAACCCCGCCCACAACACCCAATTCAAGATGGCGGCAGCAGGCCGTGTTGCAGAGACGCTGCACCAGGCACTGTGATCTGGAGCGTGAGCCGCGGAGCTGCGCCAGCCTCGCGAGAACTCCTTGCTCCCGACACTATCCACACGCTATCAAGCAGCCCCGCCTCGCTCTCCGCCGGTCCCGGAAGCCTGTGCTCCAGAGTGGGAGTACGCACCACTCCATTCTCTGATCAAAGGATAACACCGTCCTTTGCTTCTGAACTGAACTCGGTCTTATTCCACTGGCGTGAGTGACACCAGGTAGGCGGACACTTCTTGGGGACAGACTCCGGAAGGCTAGTAGCACTATATCCAAAAATATGATCTTTTAAACATGTAATAACATAACTCTATTAAGGTAATTTACGTTCTTTTTTTTTTGGTGCAAATCTTTAAAATTCATAATGCATTTTATACTTACAGCACATCTCAAAACAAACTAGCCACATTTCAAATGCTCAGTGGCCACACGTGGCTTGTGGCTACAATATCGGCCAGCAAAGGTCCAGAATATATTTTTTTAACTATGAATTTTTTTAATATATAAATTTATTTTATTTTTTTTTTTTCTGTGTTGGGTCTTCATTTCTGTGCGAGGGCTTTCTCTAGTTGCAGCGAGTGGGGGCCACTCTTCATCACGGTGCGCGGGCCTTTCACTATCGTGGCCTCTCGTTGCGGAGCACAGGCTCTAGAACGCAGGCTCAGTAGTTCTGGCTTAGTTGCTCCGCAGCCTGTGGGATCTTCCCGGACCAGGGCTCGAATCTGTGTCCCCTGCATTGGCAGGTGGATTCTTAACCACTGCACCACCAGGGAAGCCCTAATTGTGTTAACTGTTGGTATTTATTTATATTTTTGTTATAGTTGAATTTTGTTTCTCTTATAACATTTTTTCCTGTCTACAAATTTGGAAATTATTTCTATTCGTTCAGTGAGTACCCTAGAAAAATTATCAAGTTTATTTAACTTAAAATCTAACATGAAAGAATATTTCATCCCCTCTTGTATCATTTGGTTTGGAAGCTCCAATTTTTCCTCTCCACTCTCACATTCTATTGTCATCCTAGCTTAACTTCACAAATTCAACACTATTATGACTTTTTACAAAGAATTTTCATTTAGGTGTATGTACATGTTCACATTTTATTTTTATTATTTCTTTCTACATATTAAATTATCTTAAAATTATTTTTTTATTCTTGAATTGTATTTTTTAGAAATTACAGCTGGTCCGTTGGTAATAAATCCCGAAGTTTTTGTCTGTAATATATTTATTTTACAATAGAAGATAATCTTACTAGATATACAATTCTGAGATGGCAATCATTTTCTCACCGTACTTTAAAGATATTATTTAACTAAGTTTTGGCTTCCTTTGCTGCTGTTGAGAAACCGACAGTCATTTTAACTCCTGTTCCTATATAAGTGATCTTCCCTTTCTGGTTGTTTTCCATATTCTCCCTTGAGTGTCCCGAATCTGTTTCCCTTTTAAGTACTGCCCCACCTTCACTGCCTCTATTCTCTCTCCTGAAGGATACAAACTATGTATATAAATGTTCCCATTCCTTTCATTTCTTTGAACATTGTCTCATATTTTCAATGTCTATCTCTCTTTGCTTCATTAAAGATAAATTCTTTTGATATATCTTCCTAATTGCTAATTCTGTTTAAAATTTTACCTAATCTATTGTTTATCTCATCTTAACTCATTTGAAATAACTCAGTTGTTATTTCAATAATGATAGGTTAAAAGGATCCTTCAGTTCATGATATGCTAGTCAGTCTTAACAGAGGAATGAAAATAGAATCTGTCTGATAGCTTCTCTTCCTTCAATAAATATAATCTGAGGTTTTCAGCTAGGATATCCATATTATTAAATGATTAAAATATATGATCAAAATAACTTGAATGATTTTCAGTTAATTACATATTTCAGTTAGTTTGAATACATTTGGGTTTAAGGAAGGAAAAAAAGAGAGAAGAAATATTTTAGTTAAATAAAAATCAAATAGTTAAAGTTTAAAATGATCACAGAGTTGCTGTTTGCTTTTTTTCCCCTAGCACATCAATTATATAGATGAAAACTGAGGCCTAGTGATATAATTTGATTTGCCCGAGGCCACAGACAGAATTAGAACCCCTCACTCTTGAATGTTCTCTCTATTCTATATTTAGTGAAATCATAAAACATTTGAAAGACATCTTAAACTGTTCTAACCTTCTTCATTTCTTCACCCCTCACACAGAAATGGCCATGAGAAACCAGACTAGCATGATTGAATTCACCCTTGTCTCCTTTCCCTCTGTCCAGGAGCTTCAGATCTTGCTATTTCTCATTCTCCTGCTGGTTTATACACTCACTATAACAGGAAACATTGTTATCATTTCCTTAATATGGACTGATAATCGTCTCCAAACACCAATGTACTTCTTCCTCAATAATTTGACATTTTGGGACATTTTATTCACAACTACTATTGCCTCAAAGTTGCTAGCTTGCCTCTTAGAGGAAAAGAAAAACATACCTTTTGCTGGCTGCGTCATCCAAACATATTTCTACTTCTTTCTGGGGACAGTGGAGTTTATCTTCTTGGAGGTGATGTCCTTTGACCTCTACGTGGCCATCTGTAACCCGCTGTGCTACACCATCATCATGAATAGCAGGGCCTGCCTCCTGTTAGTTCTGGGCTGCTGGGAGGGGGCTTTCCCGTCAGTGCTTTGCCCAACTATTGTGGTGTCCAGATTGCCATACTGCACTGAAGAAATTAGTCATTTCTTCTGTGACATCGCTCCTTTACTGCAGGCGGCCTGCATAGACACTCATTTCATTGAGATGATAAGCTGCTTCTTATCTTCCCTCGTGGTCCTGACCTCGCTGGTGCTCACCACCGTGTCCTACACCTACATCATTTCTACCATCCTGCACATCCCCTCGGCCCAAGGATGTCAGAAAGCCTTTTCCACCTGTACTTCTCACATCACTGTGGTCTCCATTGCCTACGGGAGCAACATCTTCATGTATGTGAGACCCAGCCAGAGTCATTCCCTGGAATTTGACAAAGTGACAGCTATCCTCACCATAATGGGGACCCCTCTTCTGAACCCCTTCATTTATAGTCTAAGGAATGAAAAGGTAAAGGAAGTGTTGAGAGATGCAGTCAACAAAATTTTGCCCTTTTTGCACAGGAAACCTTGAAAGTTTGTTTGCTAAGAATGTCATTTTCAACTCTTGGACACAATGTGGAGTAAGGCATGCTTGAAGATCGTAAAATCAAAGATGTGTAAGAAGACATGAAAAAGCTTTGTGCCACATCAGATGCAAAGTATTATAGTCAAGGTCCATAGGAGACAATTCAGCCATTGAGAAAATAACATGCTCTGAACTGTTATTGGACCGTCTCACACACAGAACATTATGAATTAAAGAAAAATACTGAAGTCAGAAAACCTGAATTTTAAGGCTAGCTCTATTACTTCTTTACCAGGTGACACTTAACCTCTCTGACCTTAGTTTCCCATCAGTAACATGCTTTTCCTATTTTTTTTAATAGTTAAAGTAGGATTAACGGAGATAGTCTAAGTCATGCAACCACATGTAATTAAAAATGAATCTTCTGGGACTTCCCTGGTGGTCCAGTGGTTAAGACTCTGCGCTTCCACTGCAGGGGATGCGGGTTCGATCCCTGGTTGGGGAACTAGGATCCCACATGCCACATGGCACAGACAGAAAAAAAAAAAAAGTGACTCATCTAACTGGGTTTTTTCAGAATTTGCAAGATGATTGGAATCGTCCCTGACAGCCAAAGACTGTAAATAATAATAATAATACAAAAACAAGGAAGAGGAGTAACATAACCCTGTGTTTGTACATATACTTAAATATGTACATATATATCTCATTTAATCCTCTTAACAACCTTGAGAAGCTGATATTTTTATCTCCATTTTACAGATGAGAAAACTGAGGTTCACTGAGATTAAGCATCTTGCCCCAAACTACATCACTAGTTTTGAATATATACTTCACTATGTCATGAAGTATGGAATGGGAAGAAACTTAAGAGGGGAAACAGAAGTTAACATGGAAGTTATCCACTTTTTCTGAGACAAGAGCATTCCCTACCAGTCCTAATTACCTGGAAAATCTACAGACCAGGAAGCATCAGGATGACTGACAATAGACTGTGAGAAGCAACAGTTTGAAAGGAGAACCAGCTATTCAGAAGCAGTAACTAATCATGAGTCCAGATTGATCATCTGTGGCAACTGGCCAATGTGACCATCATCTACAGAAGAATTAGTATCCTAGGATGCATTTGGTTGGGGGAAAACAAAAGCAGAAGAGTAATCAAGCTGGCTTAAGTGAAATGGGTATTTATTATAATAATAATCAAGAATACCACATAAAACCCCAAAAGGTAAGAAACAGCAAGACCTGCTAAGGGGCTAGAATCAGGAACTAGAAATCCTTGAAAATCCAAGGCAAACACTCTCTTCCCTCTGAGTTTCTCTCTTGCTTTCTCGGGATTCATTTGGTCTCTGTATTATTGGGTTTTTTCCAAATATCTTGTGGTAAGCTGAATGATGGCCCCAAAAGATATCCAGACCTAATCCCTGACCCTGTGACTCTAAGTAACATATAAAGTTTATATGGCAAAGGGATTTTGCAGATGCAATTACAGATCCTGCGATAGGGAGATTATCTCGGATTACCCAGGTGGTTCTATTGTATTTACAAGTGTCACATGAGAGAGGTAGAGGCAGATTTTACCACACAAAAGAAGGTAATGTGATCTTGGAAGCAGAGATTTGAAGATGCTATGCTGCTGGCTTTGAAGTTGGAGGAAGGGGCCATAAGCCAAGGACTGCACATCTCAAAGCTGGAAAAAGCAAAGAAATGGATTCTCTCTGCCCTAGAGCTCTTGGCATGGCCCAGCCGACACCCAGGTTTAGGCCCAGTAAAACTGACTTTGGATTTCTGTCTTCCAGAGCTATAATAGAATACCTTAGTGTTATTTTAAGCCACTAAGCTTGTGGTAAATTCCTACAGCATCACAGCAAACTAGTACATACCTGATTCATGTTTCTCTGTCTGCAGACTCTTTCCACTTCTCTCTGCACATGGAAGGTAATGGTTGCTTCAGTCATTCACAGATATATGTATATTTCAATCATAGATATATATATATATACAAGTATATATATTGGATACATTTAAATATTTGAGATATACATTATTTATATCAACATTTATTTTAAATTATCAGAGTTCTAAATCCAAATTCCTAGAAAGAGGATCTGATTGATCTGATTGGAGAGAGATGTCTTCCCTGATTCACTTATTTGTAAGAGGAAGGATTTGGCAAGAGGTAAACTGCCCTCTGTCAACACAGCCACTGAGCAGGTGCTGTGGGGACAAGCATCTAAAAAGAGAGCTTAGGAACACGGAGAAGACAAGAGGCATCTCAAAGATCAAAATAGGTCATTACCAGTGCAGTCATTGACCGTCTAGCTATGTAGACAAAGATGAAGACCTTAAGAAGTGGCAGGGAACCCATCATGGGAGAGCAAGTAGAGAAAGTACCATCTTCAGAATGGATTCAGAATATTATAAAAGAACATTGTCCAAAAGAAAAAAAAGAACGTTGTCTGTCAAAAGATAGAGCAGTGGGCAAATGTTTAAAGGTCAAAAAAATGTAGAACAGGGAATTCCCTGGCAGTTCAGTGGTTAGGACTCCATGCATTCACTGCCAAGGACCTGTGTTCGATCCTGCAAGCTGTGGTGAATGGCCAAAAAAAAAAAAAAAAAAAAAAAATAGAACAATATTACCAGAAATGAAGCATTCACATAATTTTCTGCTCTGTATTTATAATCAGACATTAATTAAAATGGGATTTTGAAAGTTTGTGTCCTATTGAGGCCATAACAAAATAAACAGCTAAAAAAATACAGATTTATTATCTTACTGTTCTGTAGGTCAGGAGTCCAATACAGGTCTCACCAGGCTGCAGACTGCATTCATTTCAAGGGGCTCTAGGGGACAATCCACTGCCTTCTCATTTGGGCTGTTGACAGAATTCACTTCCTTGAAGTTTAGGACCAAGGCCCTGTTATGTTGCTGGCTATCAGCCAAGGGCCAGTCCCAGTTTCTAGAAGGTGCTGCAGTGCTTGGCTCATGGCCCCCCTTCCTCCACCATCAAAGCCATCAACAGGGGGGCAAGTCTCTCATGTTTCAGATCTCTCCTCCTCCTTCTGCCATCCCCTGTCTGACTCAGATGGAAAAAGTTCTTCCTTTTTAAGGACTCATTTGATTGGACTGAGCCCACCCAGAGAATCCACAAGAATGCCACCAACTCAAGGTCCACATCCTGAATTACTTCTATAAAGTGCCTTTTGCAAGTAAAGTAGCATAGAGCTGACCCTCCGCACCCTCGTGTTCCACATCCACTGATTCAACCAACTATCAATCAAAAATACTTGGAAAAATTAAATTCCAGAAACTTCCAAAAGGCAAAATAAATTTGCTATGAGCTGGCAACTATTTACATAGCATTTACATTGGTTTTATAAGTAAACTAGAGATGATATAAAGTTTCAAGAGGATGTGCACAGGTTTATAGGCAAATACTATGTCATTTTATATGAAGGACCTGGACCCAATTCCCCTTGAATACCAAGGGAGAAGTGTATTCACAGGTTCAGGGGATTAGAAGAAGGCTATCTTTAGGTGCCATTATTCTGTTTACCAATGTTAAATTGCTAGTGTTAAAGGTTCAAGAATGTAAAAGTAAAGAACCAAACACGGTATGTTTTTTTAAAGCCAATACTAAATCCTAAACTCTCTGTCTTTCATCACTTGCAACCAGAAGAATTTACAAGACTCTTATGAAAGATTAGTGAAAAGCAGCAAAATATCTGGCAAATTCATATTTTAATAGTTATGTTTGTTTTTATTTAAATCATTGTTAGGTAAAATTTTATAAATTCATGTTGACCAATATTTGAGAGAAACTTTATCTGTAAATTTTTGATCACCTTCTAATTGATTCATCTTTTATGCTTTTGAAAAAAATTATATGGAAAATAGCAATTTCAGGTAATGCTATTTTAACTGAGACATTAAATCAGAAAACCAAGAGTAAATACATGTAAGAGATACCTGAAGGAAACTTGGGAACCATTTCTTGTAATTCTGCTTGTATTCTAATTCACTGGTAAATCCATTATCGTGATTTAATCTGAATTGTTATTAAAACAATGATTTTGCAATTAAAAAATCATTGTTAGGTGAAGATAAATGTAGTCGGCACTTTGTGCTGTTTTAACTTCTTAATGAATTCCCATGTTACTCAAAAGTCCCATTCTGAGATCATTAATGCAGGAAAGAAAGTCCTCAACAAATAAGGTAATTTAAACATGATTCAGGTATCCAAGTAGGGCTGGCCCCGGGTTGGACCAGCCTTGAAACTGAAAGTACAAAAAGACTTCATAAACTGTTAAAAATGGTATAAATATACTGCTGTTTGTTGATCATTATTATAATGATGACCAACATTGTTATAATAGCAGATAATGATGTTTGTTTAATCAATGTAATGATATATTGATTCTGATTAGTTCAGTTAATTGGAAAATGGGAGCTACTTGTCCCAAATTTGAGGACAGCTAGCGAATTCTTCACTCTTCCTATTCTCACCTATGACCAGATGTTTCAAACTATTGTTTTTCATATCAGAGACGGAAGGGGGAATATACCAAAATAACTTGTAGACATTTTAAACAATATCTACTTATTAGATATATTATATCCTCCAAATATGGATGAAGGGCATCCAACCAGAGAGCCACTGTTTTACGTAATGAGTTCATTGACGCTTCTACTTACCAGCTAATTCTCACATATTCCTTCCTCCCAACTCAGTTGTAACAGATTATTCAGTAAGAATAACCATGATCATACGTCCCATTACATGACAAGGATTCTAAGGACTACAGTAAAATGTGCGAAATAATTTATTTGGAGTTTGTCAAGAGCTTAACACAGTTACTCCATCAGTCTTCTCGTGCCCTTGGAATGGGATTTACGCTATTGGCTCCCAGATTCTCAGGCCTTGAGACTTGGACTGGAATCACACCACCAACTTTCGTGTGTCTCCGGCTTGCAGATGGCAGAATGTGAGACTTAACCTCCATAATCACACGAGCCAGTTCTTCATAACATATATAAATGTGTGCATATATATTTGAATTAGAAAATGGAACTTGAGGAAGGTCTTCTGAAAAAAACTAAAGGAATATTCTTCAATGGCCACATCCCTTCTCTTGCATGGCAGGAAATATGTGACAATTATTGTGTTGATACATATTTTAAATTTTTTAAAGTCATATAGGGCTGTCTTTCCAATAAGCAGCCTGAAAAAATATCACTTTGGGGGTGAAGTTAACCTCACAAATGTAAGGCTCTAATTAGACATCCATCAAGAGAGGACTGCCTAGATCCCCGTTAATTAAAAACGGCGTGAAAAGGGTGATGATAGATGGAATGTCTACCAAAATTTTGCATTAAGTGATCCCAATGCTCTACCAACTCCTCAAACTTGTAAAAGGACCACAATGGATTCACTCAGTTTATGTTAGCTTTGGTAAGTTTCTGAATGGGGAAAAATAGACAATTCCTTCAGCACTAGTGCCGATTAAAATGGTGAAAGGCAAAAGAGGGGTTATGAATCTGAGTAACAGGAGGACCAAGCTCTCTTGGCACAAAACCCAGCAGAAGACTGGAGCCAGTTTGCATCAGCATAAGTGAAACAGCCTGGTGAAGGTTTGCTGGGATTGTGGACACTGGTATGCAATGTACTTCCATGTATTAATGTAACAATGAAAAGTTAAAGGATAATGAATTAGAGGGATATGGTGATATGGTTGTAAAAATCAGGATTTAAAGTAGGAATTTTTGCTGTAGTTTTCAATTAATCTTTGTTATAAGACATGAAAGTAGTAATAGGCACCCTGAGGATCCTCAGCCTTCCAGTCATAATCCTCTTTGTCTCCATTATGTCCTAGCGACCCGATTTACTCTTGGGAATTGGGGTCAATACTCCAGCCAGTAGTAAACCTTTATTTTACCCAAGTGCTCAGTTGCATAAGGAGTTCAGAATGGCCAGGTGGCAGTTCAGTCTTCCAATTCAGTGGAACCACTGCTGTGTCTCATGGTGGAAACATTCTCTCCTTGGGGTCTAAAACCTCCTAACCAGCAGAGCTCAGAGTTTTCAAGATGAGAAACAAAAATTCTGTGAGTGTGTTATTAGAAGTAAAGTGAGAGCCTCACTACCACTTCTACCCCTTGATTACCAGCCCCTTGTATTCTGGATTTGGGGGAGACAGTATCACACAATAGTTGGTTCAAAGACTATGTTAAGTTTTTCAAGACAGAATCTTAAGCTTTCAGGTTGTTGTCTCCCAACAAGTGCTGTAACTGATCTGTCAATAACCTGTACACTCTTCAGCTGGACCAGCCATTTCTAGGCGATAGGATATGAGGTGATACCAGTTAAGTACATGGCCATGAGTCTATTGCTACACTTTTTTTTTTTTTTTTTTTGCTGTAAGTGAAGTGTTGTGCTCCCCAGTCTTGTTTGCTCTTGTTTCCTCTTCATCCCACTGGTGAAGTAGAGAGTCCTGCTCTAGAGTTCTGGGGATGGCTGAACACAAGACACTCGATACTGGATGGATAAGATGGACGATACATTATTAGTCACATATGTTCACAGCCCAGGGAGGAGAACACAGCATGCCCTGTAGGACCACACAGGGGTTGCATTCAGAAGCAGAGTGAACACCTGCTCAGCTGGCAGAGAACTGAAGCTGGTTAGGTTGACGACTGGGTGGGATCCAGGTGGTCTGGCTGTTATGGGAACTAGCCAGGTGGGAGACACTCCTGCTATGGGGGAGCATATCTGGCAAAAGCGGGGGGGGCTCACAGTTAGGCCTTTGGGGCCCTGTGAGGCTCAAAGATATTAAGACAGCACAAAATTTTAGGACTTATGATACGTCTCCCCAGTGGTACTTGAGGTATATTTTAAAATAATGCCCAGAGGCTCTTGTTTTTATTTCAGCTCCATTTTAGAGGTGTTCATTCCACTGTAACGACTTATTCTCAGTATCTCTCTCTCTCTCTGTCTCTTTGTCTCTCTCTCTCTCTCTCTCTCCTTCTCCCTCTCCCTCTCCTTCTCGTTTCCTTTCTCTCTTTGTAGAAATATATATACTTGTAGAAATACGTACTTTTTATATTTTCACATGGAAAAAAATATTTTTTAATATTATTTATATTTTAGGCAGAAAGGTTGATAAGGAGAAAATGGGGTCATCCATCTGCTGGTGGCTGGATGAGGCCATGGAGTAAATGTACAGAAACAAAGGACTGTAGAATTGGGAGGCAATGGTCCGAGATTGGTATCTTGGAGTTTGAGATTTCAGAGATTGAGGAATTCAGTGTAATGGCAAAATCCAGTTATAAAAATGGAGGAATGCAGGTGATACTCATTGATAGTAAGATTAAGACATTCAAATTTTAGCATCTTTTATAACTCTATTTATATAGATAATAAAGTTTCCCATAATGATTGAAATTCTTAGGATGAAGCAGGAGACCGTGAACCACTGAAAAATCTTTATTAAATGTATCTCCAGCGATTTTCATGTTTTCAAATTCAGTAAAAACTCCCCCATCATTGTCTTAATGTTATGCTCTATGGCAGTTGTTTACTTCTTTCTTGAAACTCAGCTGGGCACTAAATAACATAACCAAGGAAAACGTACAAGATTGTGTAATATAAGCCTTGGAGAATTTTTATCTGAAACCAAAAGAGAGTGCAAATTGGGAACAAAATAACACCATCCTCAACAGCAAATAAGAATGAGCCTGTCCCTCCAGCCATGCATCCCTCACCCCTGGGGACAGGGAAAGGAGGAGGTGCAGGCTCACTTGAAAGAGACTCCTCAAGTAAAGGTCAGATTTATGTTAAGATGAAAAGTACAGCGTTTTTAGTTCGGAGGAGAATTTTTTTTTACTTCTTATTTAAAAAATATGTACGTATTAGAGAATGAAGTTAAAGTTTATAGCAAGCTTGTGACTGTGAGAGATAAGTCTGGAGGATGGAATAACCGTTGAACTGGGCTGAGTTCAGTATAAGGGCTTATGTTTCTGAACAAGGACAGGACAGGGATGAGAAACATAATGGAATTTACTATGGCTATATTTTCACCTGGAAGTTTTTTGTTAAATCTATGCTGGTACAGACAGAGGTACTACGTGTTATCTGAAACTCTAGAATATTCATTGTTGGAGAATATTTCCTATTGTATCAATAACTTAAGTGAGATGAAAAGTTTTGTTTTTAACTTCTTTGTTGATTTTTTAAAGTATTCTTTTTCCTTTAAATGGATAAAGCAGGGCTTCCCTGGTGGCGCAGTGGTTGAGAGTCCACCTGCCGATGCAGGGGACATGGGTTCGTGCCCCGGTCCGGGAAGATCCCACATGCCGCGGAGCGGCTGGGCCCATGAGCCATGGCCGCTGAGCCTGTGTGTCCGGAGCCTGTGCTCCGCAACAGGAGAGGCCACAGCAGTCAGAGGCCCGCGTAACGCAAAAAAAAAAAAAAAATGGATAAAGCAAAATACCTGAGGAAATCCCCCAAGGAGCCCGTAACAGGTCTATTACACCTTCTAAAACTTTGTAATTGAGATTAGGTAGTTCAAAACCAACATTCTTTTATAACAATATTAATTAACTTCATTTGACCCATATTCCCAAGAGCTGTTCCCCTCTAAATCTCTAAGGCAAATAAGCCTATGCAAAAAATATAGTTCATCCACTGAGGAAAGAATCATTAAAAAAAGGAAGTTTTATAGAGAAATGGAAAGGGATAACTTTTTTCTTTTTTAATTCAAGTCATCTTTAATCTGGTGATGTAGAGCATTCAAGACCATTTGGTAAAGCTCCAATGGAAAGATTAATATTCTAGTAACCATGAAGGTGGAATGAAATACCAAAAACTGTACTGAGCACCCTTCACTGGCCATCCCTTGGTGAGGATGCTCAAAGGATTCTGCCTCAGACACGTCTAGATGAGTTAATTGTATGAAATTCTATATCTAAAATAGCCGAGTTACTAAATACTTAATTAACCAAAGAGACAAAACATAGCCTTCTTGCATGGGGAAAAATACTTGAGAATTGAGAATCAATGTTTTTTTCTCGGATGAATTTCTTAAGTGGAGTTCGAGATGATGTACTCTTAATACGGCTTTGACTGATTTAGTCCTGCAACGTTGTCAAGCCACTTAACACAACTACCACATTCTCTATCTGCAGAAACAGACTGGAATTTGAGCTGTGCTGAAATCACTGGGATGTTGTGGGACAAAGAGGATTTCCAGTTCGTAGAGGTGTTTGACGGCTGTTGGGGTGGAAAAGGTCAGTATTTGGTCCCTAAGGAAAGTGCATGAATGTGTATTTGGAAGTTACAAAGACAGAGTTTTCCACTCCAAATAAGGGCTTTTTATTTAGCCAGTGCAAAAGCAAGATAGTCATTTCCCAATCACTGGAGTCATCCAAGCAATGGCTGGGTGGGTATGTAGCAAGAATACAAATCAGAAGGACTCACGTTAGGGTGAGATGGTTCAGTGACCTAGTAAGGTTTATTTTATCTTTGAGAGGTATTTCTATGAGCTAGAAATAGCAACAGAAATGGCCAAAAATTGTTTTCAATGTACAATGCTTAGAATAATCAAAGTTTGAGCCTCTTACTGTGTCTGCACGTTAAAAACATGTTAGGAGAATTTTAAATCACCTGTTCAGCTGCCGAGATGTAAGTCTACACTTTCACATATGTTTTGTTTGCTAATATATCACTTTCGTTAAATTTATTTCTCTGTGTATAGTCTCTCTGATCTGTCAATATACTTAGTGGGGACGGATGTCAACCTGGGGGGATTCAGATTAAGTACACATTAAAAATATCCCTCAGTTACAAATTAAACTTTTCATAATTTATTGATATTTACTCAGATAAGAAACAAGTAGCTCTAAGTGTTCATCTTCTTTAAGTCCATCCCGGTCTTTTCTGAATGGAACCATATTTTTTTAACAAGAATCTATTAAATATTGTCACACACATGATTTAATTTAAACCTCACAGCAGCTCATTTTGAATGTTATAATTACCCTCATTTCTCAGATGAAGAAACTATGACTCGGTTGAAGACTTGAATCTAATGAAGATGAAAGTGATATAAACTGGGACTGGAACTCAGTTTTTCTAACTTCTCACATTAGTTAATACTTGAATCTTAACATGTGAAATATCATTTGCCAGTTGAATGACTTCGTGGAAATAGTGATATAAAATACACACAAAAATGGCATCAGAAAGCCTCTCACGGAAAGTTCACATGAGATTTCATCTGCTATTACATTTGTATACATAGTCGTGAGCAGCCATTTCTGTGGAGTCATTTACAGAATCATTTGGGAGGCTGTTGACTGGAATAAAATAAGTTAGAATATTTGAGATGGGGAAGAATGTTGGAAAAGTAACTGGTAGCAGGACTCCAAGACAATGAATGGCCCTTTTAAAGGTGTAATCCAACATTCTAATTTTTCAGACAAGAAAATTGAAGTTCAGAACATAAAAGGAGACTTTAAGAAAAGCACATCAGCTTAATCTTGTTAAAGCCATCAGCTACCCAGCTTTAGGTATGATGTGGAGCTATTTATTACCTCAGAAAAAGAACCCATGAAAGCAATCTGTAAGTGATTTTGCATTATCAGAGGCTCTAGTAGGGCAAAACCTTTCTTGTATTTTTATATTATGATAGAAACAGTGAGAACAAATATGCTATTGGAAATAAGAGTATTCTAAGGAATAGTAAGATAGCTGCACAAAGACATATGTGCAAGAATATTTATTGGAGCATTATCTGTATAAGCAAGATATGTTGATCATCTAAGTTACCAACACTAAACAACTGGCTGAATACATCACAGTCCCATCCATAGAACTGAACTATATGACCCTTCATAATGATTGTGTAAAGGAAACTCTGGGAGGTGTTAGGTGTGTCTGCGAGCGTGATGGTGATGATGATCTCCTGGGTATTTGCATACGTCCAGACTCATCAAATGGTACACATTAAAGATGTGCAGTTCTTTGTATATCAATTATACCTCGAAAAGTTGTTTTTAAGAAATGATTGTGTAGATTTCTAGTTATTGACATGGAAAGATGGTTATTATAAAAAAGAAAGAAAAAGCTGGTTACAAAATAATATGTTAGTAATTTATTCTAGGTACATATGTATATAATTAGTACTTTGAAACAGCCTGGAAATATATACACCAAACTGTTGTCCTGTATCTCTAACTAGTTTAACTACAGATTATAAAATTTTTCCATTTTCATTTTCTAATTTTTTGCACTGAAAAATGTGTTTTTGTAATAGGAAAATCTTCAAATAAAAAGTGAAATAAGAAGGCAAACTCTTTATCTTGAAGGGGTCAGAGAGGAGGTGGGAGAAGGGAAATGAGGGGATTAGCTGTAACTTATTTATTAAGGAGCTAAGTAAAATCTAGACAGAGAAAGCACTGAGGTCAGTGTTCAAGAATGGGTAGTTTTAAACCTGAAATGGGGAAGTCTATGCAAAAGAACTATTTCTCAGATAGTAGGCGAAAGTACAACTTGGGTGATGTTGATGTACAGTTTTTTTGGTTTTTTTTTTTTTGCGATACGCGGGCCTCTCACTGTTGTGGCCTCTCCCGTTGCGGAGCGCAGGCTCCGGACGCGCAGGCTCAGCAGCCATGGCTCACGGGCCCAGCCGCTCCGCGGCATGTGGGGTCTTCCCGGACCGGGGCACGAACCCGTGTCCCCTGCATCGGCAGGCAGACTCTCAACCACTGCGCCACCAGGGAAGCCCCGATGTACGGTTTTATGATTTCAACTGATCAAGTAAATAAAATAAGCTGAATTACCTCTACTTTACCTTTCTGTGTGTAATTTGTGAATTTTATTACATCGTGTAATGTCCTCTTAAATAATCAGCCAGATATACAATGTACATATTACATACTTCGTGGAACATGCAGGAAGTAGGATTTGGACACAGGACCTAACCTGATAACAAGATACTCATGATTTCCTTTTGATGTATCATCTAAAATGATTAATAGGAACCATGAGCCATTGTTCCTTTTCAACATTCCTGGTCTATTTCCATAGATCTTTGCCTGCTAGGAAAAGACTTTAAAAATTGGGAGACTCTGGTGATCAGCAAATATTGGAAAAAAGAAATCAACCGTTACCTCTTACTAATGGCAGGTCACCATTGTCAACCACCACAGTGAAAGAAAACTTGTTATAGAGAAGGCTAGAAAGTATTTAAAAGGGTTTCCCTCTCAGTGACTGTAAACTTCAGAATGATAGAAGTTCTAGATAAAGTATGAGTCAGTACTTTAGCACATATTTAGCTAGGAAAGTAAAGCTGGACAGGTTGAAAAGAGCAGAAATTGCATTTTATTTATTTTATTTTTTAAAAATTTATTTATTTATTTTTGTCTATGTTGGGTCTTCATTGATGCGCGCAGGCTTTCTCTAGTTGTGGCGAGTGGCGGCTACCCTTCGTTGTGGTGCACGGGCTTCTCATTGCGGTGGCTTCTCTTGTTGTGGAGCAAAGGCTGTAGGTTTGCGGGCTTCAGTAGTTGTGGCATGCGGACTTAGTAGTTGTGGCTCGCGGGTTCTAGAGCAGAGGCTCAGTAGTTGTGGAGCAAGGGGTTAGTCGCTCGGCAGCATGTGGGATCTTCCCGGGCCATGGCTCAAACCCAGGTCCCCTGTGTTAGCAGGCAGATTCCCAACCACTGCGTCACCAGGGAAGTCCCAGAAATTGCATTTTAATGAGGAGAAATCTTAGAGTTTTTTTTTAATCCGGTCTTATCTCTTAATTTTATAGAAAAATGTGTGTCTAAATAGTATTTTGACTTTCCCAAGTTTGCACCATAATGACTTTCAGATCAAGGAATATATCCCTTGAGTCAGTTCCCAATATAAGACACTCTCCACAATACATTTTCAACAGATATTTATAAAACTACCTTCTAGGGAATTGCCTGGCGGTCCAGTGGTTAGGACTCCATGCTTCCACTGCCAGGGGCCCAGGTTCAGTATGTGGTCTGGGAACTAAGATTCCACAAGCCACCTAGCATGGCCAAAAACAAAACAACAACAACAACAAAAAACTACCTTTGAGGCTGATTTCCTTTTTCTTGTTTCTTCAGGGAGACCTATTGTTGACATGTAACAATGGCCGTGGGGAATTGCCTCACGGTGACTGAGTTCACCCTGACTGCCTTCCCAGCCCTCCTGGAGCTTCGAATATCCCTCTTTGTGGCTCTCTTGTTGGCTTACGCACTAACAGCAATGGAAAACATTATCATCATCTCCCTAATATGGACTGATAATCACCTACAAACCCCAATGTACTTTTTCCTCAGTAATTTGTCCTTTCTGGATATTTTATACACCACTGTCATTACCCCAAAGTTGCTAGCCTGCCTCCTAGGAGAGAAGAAAAACATGTCCTTTGCTGGCTGCATCACTCAAACATATTTCTACTTCTTTCTGGGAACCGTGGAGTTTATCCTCTTGGCAGTGATGTCCTTTGACTGCTACGGGGCCATCTGTAACCCACTGCGCTACACCATCATCATGAACAGCAGGGCTTGCCTCCTGATGACTCTGGGCTGTTGGTTGGGAGCCTTCCTACCCGTGTTGGTACCAACCATAGTAGTGACAAGGCTACTCTACTGTAGCAAAGAAATTAATCATTTTTCTGTGACATTGCCCCCCTTCTACAGGTGGCCTGTATAGATACTCGTCTCACTGAGAAAGTAAACTTTCTCCTATCTGCCCTTGTCATCCTGAGCTCCCTGGCATTCACTACTGGATCCTACGTCTACATCATTTCTACCATCCTGCACATCCCCTCAGCCCAAGGCCGTCAAAAAGCTTTTTCCACCTGTGCTTCCCACATCACCATCGTTTCCATTGCTTATGGGAGCAACATCTTTGTGTACGTGAGACTCAATCAGAACCAATCCCTGGATTTTGACAAGGCAGCCACTGTCCTCATTACCGTAGTGACCCCTCTTCTGAACCCTTTTATTTATAGCTTGAGGAATGAAAAAGTGAAAGAAGTGTTGAGAGAGGCAATGAACAGAATCGCGTCCCTGGTACTAAGGAAAACCTGACATGAACACTGAGTGTATCATACAATGTTTATCTTCAGCACATTCATTCTGCAAAAGTATAGTGCCATGCTGGCATGTCAGAAACCTGAGACTATGTCTGCAGGATGAGCAATGCCCACACCGAGCAGGAAGAAAATTCTGCTTATATCTGGAAAAAATTTAATCCATGTACCTTCTGGTATATTCATAGCTTAAGATCATAAAAAGTTACCTGACTGGGATTCAGAGGTCTTCAAATCTAGTCTTGGCTAACTCAGTTTATTTCCCAGGTGACTTTGACCATGTCAGAACTGATCTGAGCCTCAATGTCTCTAATCTACCAATGAAATAATAAAGTATCTCTACTTGTAGTATGACATGTTAAGTTAGAGAATGTTAACTTCATGTTAGGCACTCTTGAATATTTCAGGACACTCAGTTCTCACCTCTATTAACCAGATCAAATAAATATGAAGTGAGGAGTGAGGGAAAAAGAGGTGAGACTCAGGATGATATCAAGCCTCTGGTTATAAACCTAAGTGAGAAGTGGAGATAGTCAGTGAGATAAGGAACATAAGAAGGGAGGTGAGTGGTTGACCTATTGAATTGGAAGCTCCTGTAGGACATCCAGTTGTAAGTTGTCAGTTGGGTTATTATTTGAAGCTGAGGAAAGAGGTATGACCTAGAACTATAGGAAATCATCAAATATATTAATGATAATTAAAGCCATAGAAGTAGCTGAGATAACCAGGAGGATAAAAAATTAGATTAAGGTTGGGTGACCAATGAGAAGAAAACTCAAGAGTATGAGATCATGAAATAGGATGAAAAACAAGGGGGAAAATAATACAAGTAGCGTGATAAAGAATTAAAAGTATCTGCTGCATTTAGTAGCAGATCATGAATAACTCTGGTAAAAGTTCGATAGAATTTAGGGATAAAAGACAAAATATGTTGTAGATGTTAAGAAACAGATGCAGCACAGAGTATAGACACGAAGTAATGGAGAATTTAAATACAGACAACACTTTGCAGAAGGCTGGCTGAGAAGCTAAACAGTATTATAATACGAAGGAAACGTGGGTTAGAAAAGGTTAGTTTCTAACAGGAAGTGTGTTTCCTTATTTAAAATATTGATTGGAGGAGGACAGTAGTGGAGGAGAGAGCAGGAAATGACCCATGTGATGGGTTACCTGAGATGGTCAAAGGTGATGACAGCAAGAATATTAGAGGAAAGATTGTTGTTGGCAGAAATTTGTAAAAATACTGATAAGTAGTAATGAATGAATCCAGAAGTGGAACCATGCCAGGTAACAACAAGGTGAAAATTGTCACAGTGCCTTTTGATGAATGGCCCAAAGTGAACCTAAAGAAGATACTTAACCCCTAACTTCAGGTAGAAAATGACCAAAGAAAAGTATAACTTTAATAATGTGTGCAGATTGAGTAAATGAACTAAGTCCATCAGTGAGTAATTTAATTTGTTAATGTACACAGGCCAAAGGAAATTATTCGTTTATTCATGCATTCACCAAATATTGCTTGAGTGCCTACAATGTACCAGTAAACAGAACAGACAAAATCTCTGCCCCCGGTGGGCTTAAAATTATAGTAGAGAGAGACATGCAGTAAGTAAAATATAGACAGAAATCATATAAAAGGTTACATGGTGACGAATTTATGGAGAAATAAAAAGCAGGGAAAGGGAATAAGGAGTTTGGGGGATGGAGTTTCCATTTTAAATGAGGTGGTTAAGAAAGCCTTCTCTGAGAAGTTGACTTTTGAGTAAGGATTTGAAGATGAGAGTGTGAGCCATGTGGAGGATATCTGGGGAAAGATGGTAACGTCAAAGTAGAACAAAGACCCCAAGGTGTGGTAAGAGTGAGGGAAGCAAGCCCTCGTGCTGCAGCGATCAGCCGTGGAGAGCACAGGTCATCTGAGAACCTCTGCTACCAGATTCCAGGACCAGTGTGAGCAGCGAAACGGGGAACCTGACTCACCTGCACATTGCACTAGAACTGAGACAGGCTGGGGCCTCAGACCTGAGACCCTTCGCTGCCGTGCTTGCACCTGGACTAACATCTCCTCTTCTCCTAGAGCAACAAAATACAAAGAAGCTGTAAGGGACTAAAAATAACTGAGCGCACATGCAGTTGGGGCAAACTATGGACAACAAGATGCAAAAAGGCCAAAAAAGAAAACCCAGCTGCCACTCTGAAGAGCCGGGAGCAGACAGGGAGCAGAAACAGGGTGTCCAGAGCAAAAGCAGGATACTGCGCATGCCCCCTGCCCTTAACACCACCTAAGGGGTGGGCAAAACACCTAAGTCACCCCTCTGGCCCGACCCCTGGACCCACCCCTACCCTCACCGCATATAAGGAGCAAGCTCTCACCCCCCCCCCCCAGGGAGCGAGCAAGGGAACCTGTTACTTGTTCTCACTCCCTCTTGCTGCAGCAGGGGCCCCCAGTAAAGCCTTGCCTGAATTTCTTGTCTGGCCTCTTATCAGTTTCTATTGATTGGGGAAGGCCAAGAACCCTTGTCGGTATCAGAACTGAAAACCAAAACATTGGACTATACCAAGCCCATATTGCTGAGGAATTGGTACTTAAACACAGCCACATATCAGCAATAAATATTGACTTTCTGTAAGAAATATACATGATTTACCCATAGTATTTTGATTTCTTTCAATGAATTCCTTTATTTTTTTGGCTGTGTCGGGACTTTGTTGCGGAACGCGGGCTTCTCTCTAGTTGTGGCGTGCACGTTTTCTCCCTCTAATTGTGGTGTGCGGGTGGGCTCCAGAGCACATGGACTCTGTAGTTTGAGGCACATGGGCTCTCTTGTTGAGGCGTGTGAGCTCTGTAATTGTGGCACGTGGGCTTAGTTGCCCTGTGGCACGTGGGATCTTAGTTCCCCGACCAGGGTTCAAACCCGCATCCCCGGCATGGGAAGGCAGATTCTTTACCACTGGACCACCAGGGAAGACCCCAATGAATTTCTTTCTTAAGTTTGAAGTTAAAGACTAATTTATATTCATTGCAGCACTATCTACAATAGCCAGGACATGGAAGCCACCTAAATGTCCATTAACAGAGGAATGGATAAAGAAGAGGTCGTACATATATACAATGGAATATGACTCAGGCATAAAAAATAACGATGCCATTTGCAGCAACATGGATGTCATCCTGAGTGAAGTAAGTCACACACAGAAAGACAGATATCATATGATATCACTTATATGTGGAATCTAAAAAAAGGGGTTACAAATGAACTCATTTACAAAACAGAAGTAGAGCCACAGATGTAGAAAACAAACTCATGGTTACCAGGGGATAAGGGGCGGGGAGGGATAAATTGGGAGATTGGGATTGACATATACACATCACCATATATGAAATAGATAACTAATAAGGACCTACTGTATAGCACAGGGAATTCTACTCAATGCTCTGTAATGGCCTATATGGGAAAAGAATCTAAAAAGAGAGTGGACGTATGTATGTATAGCTCATTCACTTTGCTGTACAGCAGAAACTAACACAACATTGTAAATCAACTCTACTCCAATAAAAATTTTTTTTAAAACTATATATTTTTCTAAAAAGAAATATCTGAAATAGGGACAAACCAAATAAAATTCCTGGGCACATCCCAGGCCTGCTGTATCTGAAACACCAGGGGTGAAGCCCACCAATCTGTGTTCTAACAAGGTTTCCAGATGCTATAAAAGCAGGCAAACACTAGAGAACCATGGGCTTGTGGAGAGCCAGGCAGGTAATCAGTTATTGAGACACGTATATCATTTCTGTTGCTCACAAAAAGCCTTGATTAAGTATCGCCAGGAAACTTGCCTTACATTGTACTTTCTGATTTTTAAAATCATATACCACACAGTGTTATTAATATGATCATCATTATGAAAATGAACCTTATTCTTATCATAGGTACTTATTGTTTGTGATCTCTGGCTTTTTCTGGTTCTTGAAAATAAAAAGCTTTAGTTTATATGGTTTAATTACCATTGTGTACCTGAAGATCATTTTTCCTCGTAACTCATTGTTCGGTAAGGTATTTATTCATAAAAAATGTGTTGAGTACACTTACTGAAGCAGTATGACACAGGCTCTGAATTTATATCTTCATTCTGATGTTTACTGCCAGTATGATGGTGGGAAAGATACTTAATCTCTCCGTACCTCAGTTGCCTTATCTATAAAATGAATTCTCATAGTAATTTCTAAACTTCAGGGTTATTGTATGATAAACTTAAAAGCACTATATTAGTGCATCACTGAATAAGTATTAGCTGTCCTTTTTAGGACCCTGTGTAAAATTCTTTGGGAGGTTCTGAAGATACAAAGATAAACAGGACATGAACTCTACCCCTAAGTAATTCATATTTTAATTTGATTTTTTAAAATGATATATAAGAAAATACTGTGAATGATACATTCTAAGACTAAAGGAATTAATACTTTTGATTTTGACCATGATGGGGTAGCAGAGATTTTATTTAACCTTTTGACTTAAGCTACTAGAAAATGACAAAAGTACATAAAGTAACAGTTTTCAGACATTGGACAACAAGCGGTGCAGAATTGTAATCATTGAGAGAAGGGAGACAAAGTGAGCTTTACAATTGCCTGAACTTGCAGGCTGAATGCTGTTTCTAGGCTGCAGCACAGGGAGGGAGCATTCAAACAGAGGCTGGCAGTGTCTCTGAATTGAGCAGAGATCAGAGTTCAGGGAGACCAGGTGACTTGCGTTTCCAGGGAAGAGGACCAGAGATGGGAGGGCTGCATAGAAAGATAACTCTGGAGATATGCAAAGGGGTCTCCTTAAGATTTTGTCTGAATATAGATCTAAGCACACTGAAAAAAAGTTTTACCTGAAGGTGTGAATGAATCCACAAGAAATCAGAAAGCCAAATAATTCTCAGTGATCTCATAGGGATGGAAGCAGTTTTTGTTCCCACCAGCCAGACTGGAAAGACCTTTTAATAAATGTGGCATTATTAAGAGTAATGTAAGAGTAAGGGGGATAAATTATCCTTATTGCAAAAGCAAGCTAGCTTTTTCTTAAAAACCATTTAAAAATAATACTTGAAAGGATCAACCTGGTCCACAAGTAACTTAAGTGCCTCGGAGAACAAAGTCTGTCACACCCTAAAAGAATACAACCAAATCCATGACACTGTAAAATACACAACATCCAGCAGTCAAACAAAATTTTCAAGGCATACAAAGAAGCAGGATATTGTTATATATTGTTATATAACCGGGGGGAATTCATGAAAGGAAATATCCAGGGCAGTGTGTGCATGCTTGTCCACACAAAGCATGAGACAAAGAAAAGAAATATTATAATTTTTGGAAATGGGATGTTCAAGAATGCCTTCAAAGTTTGAAAGTGGTTACCATGTATTAGAAATATTTTCTGGATACTGTCATATTTATAAATGTAACCCCTAATGTTTTAGTATAATCAGTTGTCAGGGAGAAAGAGATTTTCCTGTGCCCTTCTAGGTTCTTCTGGCTGGTCTAAGAAACAAATTGACATGAGACAGATCAATAGGAGAAAATCAAACAAAATTTTAATAACATATATACATGGGAGACACCCAGGAAAACTGAGTAACTTGCCAAAAGGCCAAAGCCCTCACATTAAAAACCATCTTCAGCTAAAGACAAAAGAGGTTGTTGAGGGTAGTGGTTTGGGACTTCAAAGGAGAGGAAAGTAATTCACATAGATGTGGAAAAACAAATGTTTGCTGAGCCTTGCAGAGATAATGGGACCCAGAGTGGACTCTGATCCCTGCCAAGTTTCCCATCACACCTAGCCTATATTGTTTGCAGATATCTCTTGTGGTAGCTCTATTCTGGGAACAGGCCCTTTGTCTAAATTCTGTAGGCAGCTAATGGGGAGGTAAAAAGAAACCTTTCTTAAGTCTTCTATTTCTTAACATCATCAGTCTAAAATAATCCTCATGCCAAAGAGACACATTTTGGGGTGGCAAATTTTGCTCCCCTACACAATTAAATAGAGGAAAATACAAGAGATTTGATTATAAATTCATCTTAGTGGCAAACTGAAAATCCATTCTCTTAATCTAGTAATTTACCGGGCTTAGCCTTACTGCTAGAAATTTTATGCTCTGCCTTTTAAATACCTAATCCCTTTTTTTGTTTGTTTCCTTGCTTGTTTTCATAGTTAAATACTGTAAGGAAGTCCTTGATCCTCTTGGGTTAAATTTGAAAGTTAAGTTTTGTTAGTAACACACTCCAACCACAAGGGGGAGTGCAAGAAACACACATGCCACCCTCCCTTTCACTTTTACCCTCCCCTCCAATCACAGGAGGAATAATTAACAAGTTCACTGTATTGCACAATATCGGGGTCCCTGCTCACATTGTAGTCTATCACATTTCAAATTCAAGACCTATCAGGGCCTAGGTGTTTTGGTGCTTTGGATTTGATAAGTGAACGAGTTAAAATTTTTGAGTTTAAGAATCCTAGGATTCCTGTCTTCATATATATATGGCTGGTGCAGTTAAGAGAAGCCTGTGGTCTGCTACCACTGAAGACAGTGCCCTTCACCAACTATAATTCCCACATTAAGACATTACTGGTATAAGGAAAAGGGGCATGAAGTTCTTATTGCCGGCCTGGGGCTCTAGGTTTTAGGCACAAATGATCCTCCTTTCCCTGGGGAGTTTCCCTTGGATTTTTTTCCACGTTTCTTCTTTTCTTAATCTTTAAATGCTTTTTTTTTTTAATTTAATTTAATTTTTTTATACAGCAGGTTCTTATTAGTCATCCATTTTATACACATCAGTGTATACACGTCAATCCCAATCTCCCAATTCATCCCACCACCACCACTGCCGCCACTTCCCGCCCTTGGTGTCCATACGTTTGTTCTCTACATCTGTGTCTCTATTTCTGCCCTGCATACCGGTTCATCTGTACCATTTTCTAGTTCCACATATATGCGTTAATATACGATGTTTGTTTTTCTCTTTCTGACTTACTTCACTCTGTATGACAGTCTCTAGATCCATCCACGTCTCTACAAATGACCCAATTTCATTCCTTTTTATGGCTGAGTAATATTCCATTGTATATATGTACCACATCTTCTTTATCCATTCGTCTGTCGATGGGCATTTAGTATGCTTCCATGACCTGGCTATTGTAAACAGTGCTGCAATGAACATTGGGGTGCATGTGTCTCTTTGAATTATGGTTTTCTCGGGGTATATGCCCAGTAGTGGGATTGCTGGGTCATATGGTAATTCTACTTTTAGTTTTTTGTTTGATTTTTTGTGTTTTTTTTTGCGGTACATGGGCCTCTCACTGTTGTGGCCTCTCCCGTTGCGGAGCACAGGCTCCGGACGCGCAGGCTCAGCAGCCATGGCTCACGGGCCCAGCCGCTCCGCGGCATGTGGGATCTTCCTGGACCGGGGCACGAACCCATGTCCCCTGCATCGGCAGGTGGACTCTCAACCGCTGTGCCACCAGGGAAGCCCTATTTTTAGTTTTTTAAGGAACCTCCATACTGTTCTCCATAGTGGCTGTATCAATTTACATTCCCACCAACAGTGCAAGGGGGTTCCCTTTTCTCCACACCCTCTCCAGCATTTGTTGCTTGTAGGTTTTCTGATGATACCCATTCTAACTGGTGTGAGGTGATACCTCATTGTAGTTTTGATTTGCATTTCTCCAACAATTAGTGATGTTGAGCAGCTTTTCATGTGCCTCTTGGCCATCTGTATGTTTTCCATGGAGAAATGTCTATTTAGGTCTTCTGCCCATTTTTGGATTGGGTTGTTTGTTTTTTTAATATTGAGCTGCATGAGCTGTTTATATATTTTAGAGATTAATCCTTTGTTGATTCGTTTGCAAATATTTTCTCCCATTCTCAGGGTTGTCTTCGTCTAGTTTATGGTTTCCTTTGCTGTGCAAAAGCTTTTAAGTTTCATTAGGTCCCATTTGTTTATTTTTGTTTTTATTTCCATTACTCTAGGAGATGGATCTACAAATATCTTGCTGTAATTTATATCATAGGGTGTTCTTCCTATGTTTTCCTCCAAGAGTTTTATAGTGCCCAGTTTTACATTTAGGTCTCTAATCCATTATGAGTTTATTTTTGAGTATGGTGTTAGGGAGTGTTCTAATTTCATTCTTTTACATGTAGCTGTCCAATTTTCCCAGCACCACTTATTGAAGAGACTGTCTTTTCTCCATTGTATATCCTTGCCTCCTTTGTCACAGATTAGTTGACCATAGGTGCATGGGTTTACCTCTGGGCTTTCTATCCTTTTCCATTGATCTATATTTCTGTTTTTGTGCCAGTACCATATTGTCTTGATTACTGTAGCTTTGTAGTATAGTCTGAAGTCAGGGAGTCTGATTCCTCCAGCTCCATTTTTTTCCCTCAAGACTGCTTTGGCTATTCGGCGTCTCTTCTGTCTCCATACAAATTTTAAGATTTTCTGTTCTAGTTCTGTAAAAAATGCAATTGGTAATTTGAAAGGGATTGCATTGAATCTGTAGCTTGCTTTGGGTAGTATAGTCGACCACTGTGCCACCAGGGAAGGCCTCCCTTCTATGCTTCTGTATGCCATCAGAGTGGTAAGATAGCAAGGATCACTATTAGAGTGTGAACTTAAGGTTCACACTTTAAAATAAGTTGGTTGTGTTTTCTGTGCTATCAGTCTTTGTCCAAATGTACATTATAAAATAAGTTGGTTGTGTTTTCTATGCTATCAGTCTTTGTCCAAATGTACATTATAAAATAAGTTGGTTGTGTTTTCTATGCTGTCAGTCTTTGTCCAAATGTACAATGGTGATTCTCAATGTGAGGGAGGGGAAAATTTCCCCCTCCACCCCTGTCGAGTTCTTATGGCTGCAGTAATAATAAAGCTACTTTTAGTCAGGAATCTTCCTCCTCTAATAGGCAAGAGGAGCCTTGGCATGCCTCACATCATCCAGCTCAACCCATCAAAGAAATACAATAAGATTGGCTTCCAGAGCCAGTAACAAAGAGCTTTCCTTTTCTTGCCTGTATCCTCTAGAGACTTATGGGAGAGGCTGCAGCTGCTGAAGACAGCTGGTCACAAAATTGAGAATTGGGAATCATGGGTCCCAGCCATCTCTCTTTCTATTGATTTCCAACTTAGACACAAATATTAAAATTCTGACAGAAATGTATTGAGCAAACATGAGTAATTAATGTTTTTATTGTTTACAGATTGTGTCCTGAACAAAAAGAATTTAGTGAGGAAGACTTTAGACTTTAGTTTAAAATAGGTGGCATTTGAAAAATTTAATAACTCACATAGCAATTTATTCCCAACTTCCAATCTAGAAGTGTCCTGGTTTTGGAACAGAATCAGAGTCACAGAATGGAAGACTGAAAGTTCATTTAACAAAGCATGATTTTTAAGAAATTGAAAGACAGACATCTTGGGACTTCCCTGGTGGTCCGGGAAGACCGGGGATTAAGACTCCAAGCTCCCAGTGCCGGGGACCCAGGTTCAATCCCTGGTCAGGGTACTAGATCTCGCATGCTGCAACTAAAAAAAGAAAAAAAAAAAAGAGCCCACATGCCGCAACTAAAAGACCCTGCATGCCGCAACAAAGATCTCACATACGGCAATGAGGATCCCGCGTGCCGCAACTAAGACCTGGTGCAGCCAAATAAATAAATATTTTAAAAAAAAAAAAGAAGAAGTCTTCTATATCAGATGTGACAAGGAGGTCATGCATGAGCCAATCCTATAATCTCCTAGAAGTATTCTCATTTCCATGAATATCATTAAGGTGTAGGTTATATAAACTTGGAATTTGGTCCTGGGTCATAAGGCATGTTGATAGAAAGTCTAACTGTGCTCTCTGTTGTTCATGAGAACATACTGCAACTAAACAATGCCAAAAAAGGTGCTGGCAGGAGAAACACACAGCTGTCTCCTACATATGAACCAAAACTGGGATTGACAGAAATAAGAGCAGCTGACAGGAACAGCTGAGGCTGGTGACAAACTGATGCAGATTAAAGAAGTAAAAACCTGACCAGAGATTAACTCTGGGAAACCTGAAAATGACAAACTACATTGTGGTTTAGAAATAATCCTTGAATAAAAGTCAGTTATCCTGGGTTCCAACCATGGTTCAGCCACAAAGTAGATCAGTAGCTTCGTGCAGGTCACTAAATTTCTCTTCTTCTCAGTTGCCTCAATTATAAAATAAGTTGGTTGTGTTTTCTATGCTGTCAGTCTTTGTCCAAATGTACAATGGTGATTCTCAATGTCAGGGAGGGGAAAATTTCCCCCTCCACCCCTGTCGAGTTCTTATGGCTGTACTAATAATAAAATTGGCACAAGACAGAGTAACAGGAGAAAAAGAAACACGTTTAATCCATGTACACAGAGGTCTCATAAATATAGGACCTAAGAAATGGCCAAAGGAGGCAATTTTATACTTTTTTAGACAAAGAAAAAATAAATTTGAAAGAAATTGCCAGGACAAAGAAACTTAGGTTTCAGTGCTTAATTAGTAAGAAATTTAAGCAAAATTTGGGCTTGGGTAATAAATTAGCAAAAAAGTAACCAGATTTGCTTATACAGGCTTCTTGGCCCGAAATTATCTATCTCTGGTGATAAGAATGTCTTTCTACTGCCCAGTACAGGGAGGGCATCTTTCTATAGGACATTTATTTCCTGATTTCAGAGATACAGAAAGCCAAATTGTTCCTCTTGTATTGGCCATTTCTCAAGTAACTTAATTTCAAAATAATAAATATGCCATTGAGTCATATTTTGGGATGGCCTGCCCTAGGCCCCAATGTCAAACTAACATATGCATACAAATTTTCTAAAGAACTTGTTAAAAATGCAGGTTCTAATTCACTGGTTTTGAGTGGGACCCAATGTTTTGTATTTCCAATCAGCTCCCATCAGATTTGATGTTATTTATTTGCATATCACACTTTGTATAGTAAGGCTCTTGAATTTGTTGGTTTGGTTTTCCTGGTAGGATCAACCAAAAAGGAAACATAGAGTTGTTTGATTGGCCCTTTTAAACTATAGGATGGCCCTTTTTTTTTTTTTTTGCAGTACGCGGGCCTCTCACTGCTGTGGCCTCTCCTGTTGCGGAGCACAGGCTCTGGACGCACAGGCTCAGCGGCCATGGCTCACGGGCCCAGCCGCTCCGCGGCATGTGGGATCTTCCTGGACCGGGGCACGAACCCGTGTCCCCTGCATCGGCAGGTGGCCTCTCAACCACTGCGCCACCAGGGAAGCCCCCCTTTTAAACTATAAAGAGTCAAGTGAGTAGAACAGAGATTGGGCCAGGAAATGTGAAAAGGACGCAAGCACTACTGAAAATTATAAACAACTGAAATCAGGGTTTACCATGCAAATTGTGTCAAATATCTAAAGATATGAGGATTGCTAAAACTTTTGAGTCAGAAAAGAACAACAGCCCTAGGGAAAATTCATTTGTAAAGTAAATTATACTGCCAATGATAAAGAAATTAGCAAACCTATAGACAACATCATGCTAAACAGGGAAAGCTGAAGGCATTTCCTCTCAAAGACAAGAAAAGGTTGCCCACTCTCACTCCTTTTATTCAACTTAGTATTGGAGGTCTTAGCCACAACAATCAAACAAGAAAATAAAATTCTACTTCAAAAAACAAAGAAACAAACAAATTCATAGAAAAAGAGATCAGATTAGTGGCTGGGGGGACAGGGGAATTGGATGAAGATTGTCAAAAGGTACAAACTTCCAGTCATAAGATAAATAAGCATTAGGGATACAATGTACAACATGACTGATATAATTAACACTGCTGTATGGTAGATATGAAAGCTGTTAATAGAGTAAATCCTAAGAGTTCTCATCATAAGGAAAAATAAATCTTTTTTTTTTTTGCCACACTGCACAGCATGCAGGATCTTAGTTCCCTGACCAGGGATCAAACCCACACCCCCTGCAGTGGAAGTGCAGAGTCTTAAGCACTGGATGGCCAGGGAAGTCCCTACTTAGTGGTAATCATTTCATGATGTATGTAAGTCAAATCATTATACTGTGCACCTTGAACTCATACAGTGCTGTATGTTAATTATATCTCATTAAAACTAGAAGTGGGGGCTTCCCTGGTGGCTCACTGGTTGAGAGTCTGCCTGCCGATGCAGGGGACACGGGTTCATGCCCCGGTCCGAGAAGATTCCACATGCCACGGAGCGGCTGGGCCCGTGAGCCATGGCCGCTGAGCCTGCGCGTCCAGAGCCTGTGCTCTGCAATGGGAGAGGCCACGGCAGTGAGAGGCCCGCGTACCGCAAAAAAAAAAAACTAGAAGGGAAAAAAAAAGAAATTAGAAAACCAGTTTATCATGATAGCCCTGAGCATAACAGATAATCTGATTAACAGGGTATCGTTGAAAACATCCAGGTTGATCAGGAAGCTCTGTTTCTTTTTTCTTTTTCCCCCTTTCTTCCTTCCTTTCCTTCATTTCCTTTTTCTGGCTCTCAGGTGGAGAGAATTAATGAACTATACACCTCAGGCCATGACACACTATCAGGATTGATCTAGGCAAGGCCCTCATCTCTCTTACTCCCTTTGATTCCTATTCCCCACCACCATTTCTTGCCTCTCCCCACAAACAACAATTATTTGTGTGAGTTTCTGTATAATGTGTATTGCTATTTGGTGTTGACCAAGATGGCCTTAATGTTCTCAGCTTGACCAAACTTTACACTGGGGGTTGGGACGTTTTCCTAACTCTTGACCCCTGACTTTTCTTAGAGCATTTATTTAAGAAAACTTGTAACTGTACTTTCTTTCTCTGCCCCTTTGAAAAATGCAAATCTTTTTTTCTTTTATTATTCTTTCTGTTCTTTTCATCTTTTTTTAAAAATTGAGGTACAGTTGATTTACAAAGTTATGTTAGTTTCAGGTATACAGCAAAGTGATTCAGTTATACATAAATATGTATATGTATATTTTTCAGATTCTTTTCCATTATAGGTTATTACAAGATATTGAATATAGTTCCCTATCCTTGTTGTTTGCCTATTTTATATACAATAGTGTGTATCTGTTAATCCCAAACTCCTAATTTATCCCTCCACCCACTACTTTCCCCTTGGTAACCATAAGTTTGTTTTCTATGTCTATGAGTCTATTTCTGTTTTGTAAATAAGTTCATCTGTACCATTTTTTTAGATTCCACATGCATGACATCATATGATATTTGCCTTTCTCTGTCTTATTTCATTTAATAGATAATCTCTAGGCCCATCCATGTTGCTGCAAATGGCATTATTTCATTCTCTCTTTTTTTTTCCATTATCTTTTATGGCTGATATATATATATATATATATATATATATATATATATATATATATATACCACATCTTATTGATCCGTTCTTCTGTCGATGGACATTTAAGTTGCTTCCATGGCTTGGCTACTGTAAATAGGAGATGCAAATCTTTATAAAAGCCTCTTGCCAATTTTACAACCCAGGAAAGTCTTTCTCAAGGACATGGGAGCCATCCCTTTGAAGTGTAATCATCAAAGAACATAGCTTCCCTTTCTCCCAGTCTCTGTGGAAGGGTAGGAGTCTAATTCAATGAGGGCCAATTAGCAAACACAGATGGCATAATCACAGAAAGGACATTTGCAAACTCAGAAGTAACTCCATATGCTTGACATAACCCATTGACCAACCTCGCCAAAAACACTTCCTATTATTTGTCCACTAGCTCACCCTAGTGCTTAAAACACTTCCACCCTTTGTTTCAGCAGAGCTGAGTTCAGACAGGGTACTGGCCTCTCTCTCCTATGGTAATAGCCTTGAATAAATTCTTCCTTGCCTGTTTAACTTTGTCCGGTATTTTTTTTTCTTTGACAGTGTGCGTATTTTTAATTTACTTAAAGGGAATTATTTTATATATCATATTGCACTTCTCACTTTTTTTTTAACTGAGAACTATATTTCATGGATGTAAGCATGTTTTTGTAAGTATATCTAGTCTAGTCCTCCTAACTGTGGCTTCATAGTCTGCAGTCTGCTTTACCACCACTTTCCTATCTACGCTTACTTGTTTTACTTTGCGTTTCTCTAAATACTGACTAATTTGACGATATCTTTAAGTGCACATTGTTCTCTGGGTTTCCTGTAAATTACCTGTGCCTATTTTCCACTCATTTTTCTATCAGGATCTCTGTCATATTCTTGTTGATTTATGGTAGTTCCATAATTAGTCTGGATATAGATACTTTCTTGTTTATAAAAACTACAAGTATCTTCTCCCAATTGGTCATTTGTTTCGTCAACTTGTCCATAGTGTACATTGTTTAGAAGAAATGCTTAACTTTGAGCTAACTCAAATTTATCAATTCTTTGCCTTGTGGTTTATGATTTTGAACTTTAGTTTAACATCAAAACAAAAGCACCCACTCCAGACTACAAAGTCATTCTCCTATATTTTCTTCTATTGGCATTACAGTTTTATTTTTCACATTGAGGACTTTAATCTCTCTGGAGTCTTCCTTTATATGAAATGTTTCATATGGATACAGTCTCGGTGTTCTCTCCTGTTTGGTACTCTATAACCCCATTCAATTTGAGATTTTTTTCCCTAATTCTAGGAAATGTCTCCATTATTTCCTCAAATTCAACCACTTTCCTTTTTTTGTCTCTCCTACTGGGACTCCTCCATATCTCTGGGCTTTTTCTTTTTAATATGTTCTATCTTATGCTTTCCTCTTGCCTTCTGGAGGATCCTCAGCGTGGTCTTTCAACTCACTAGTGGTTTTTTAGTTATATCCATCCTACAATTTACTGTGTTTTTTATTTTAATTACTATATTTTACATACTAACATTTCCCATTTGGTTCTTATTTGTGATTTCCTCTGAATTTTTTATTTTTCTAGTATCTTCCCTTATCTCTTTGAGTATTCTTATTTTGCACATTTTAAATTCTCACTATTAGTAATTCTACTTCAAGTGATATATGGTGTTCGGTTCGTCTTTTTTTTTTTTTTTTTTTTTAATAGAAAGTTTAGTCCTCATCTGTTACTTACTTGTGAACTCATGTACCCCTAGAAACATCAACTGCTCTTCTGGTAATTCATGGTGGTGAAGAGCCAAATGTCAGGTACTAGTCCACACCAATCTGATTAAGGTAAGGAAGTGGTCTGCAAACTATGGCCCATGGGCCAAATCAAACCCACTATTTTTGTAAATAAAGTTTATTGGAGCACAGAAACCCCCATTTGTTTACATACTGCCTATGGCTGTTAGCACAACAAGGGCAAAGTTGAGTAGTTTCGGGAGAGACCAAGTGGCTCACAAAGCCTAAAGTATTTACTACCTGACACTTTACAGAAAAAAGTAGTTGACTCCTGATTTAAGAAGTAGACAGGGTTTAGACCAAGTGTGGAAAAGGGCCAAACTACCATGATTCCCTGTCATCACTTCTAATTGCTGCTGCCCCATCAGGCAACACCTCTGATCTGGATTTCATCTTTGAGCTGGCTCTCCTAGGCTGTAATACACAAGCCTTGATGGTTTGCCAGGAACAGTGAAGGCAGGAAGGCCTATGTTTTGCCGGTCAGCTCACACCTGTTTCCATCAGCTCATCACTCAGTCCAGGTTTTTGCACTGCCCTGGTATTTCATGGTTGAACTGCCGCTACTTATTTCTGTCATGATAGAGCAGGCAATGATTGTTGAAAGGCACTGCAGGTGAAAAGCAAAGGGAATTTACAAGTGTTCCTCCAATCTAGCTTCACAGTGCCTCCTCTTCCTGACCCAGGAATGAAGTTGCACCTATCCACCTCCTCCCAAGAAAAAAAAAAAGACAACCTTCTATTTCCCTGGAGGTTTTCATGCATGATTTTTGTTGTTCCATGGTAATTGTTGTTTGATTCTGGAAGCCATGCTTCCCTCTTGCTTCTTTGGTTTCTCCCAGATTGTTTTTCTGTGAGGGAGCCAACAACCCATGTTGACAGAAACCAGAAGTCTCCAACATTTATACAGATTAAGCTGATCTCCATGGCAACATCTTTTCTAAGTCCTTCTCCACTTATTCCTAGTCCCTCCCACCATACAAAACCCATTAATCTGGAAGGAGTGGAGCCAAGAGATAAGGAAGAGTAAAACTTTCAATGATTTTTCTTCAGGAGTTTCGTCTAGTGATCCTTCCTTCTCATGGGCCCCCGACAGCTTATGAAATATGTCACCTACTTTTATGGACTGAATTGTGTCCCCCCCAACCCAGAATTGGTACGTTGAGGTCCTCTATCTGACTATTTGGAGATAGAGCCTTTAAGGAGGCAATTAAGGTTAAATGAGGTAATCAGGGAGAGACCTAATCCAATGGGACCCGTGTCCGTAAGAAGAGGAAGAGACTCCAGAGCATGTGGACAGAGAGGTTACGTAAGAAAGGCACAGGAAGAAATGGCCGTCTACAAGCCGGGAAACAAAGCCTCACGAGAAACCAACTCTGCCAGCACTTTGACCTTGGACTTTCAGCCTACAGAACTATGAGAAAATAAGTTTCTGCTATTTAAGCCACCCATTCTGTGGTCTTCTGTTATGGCAGCCTGAGCAGACTAAAATACCTGCCAGTTAGCACTAAAACATGCCCAGAGGAATCTCGGAGCTTATAACATCCTGATGGCAAGGATGCTGCTTATAAAACATGTCTTCCCCAATATCTGGCATATACTTATCATACCAAATTTCATACATCTTACATCACAAATGCAGAGAAGGGGGGAATTCCCTGGCAGTCCAGTGGTAAGGACTTGGCGCTTTCACTGCTGAGGCCTGGGTTCAGTCCCTGGTCGGAGAACTAAGATCCTGCAAGCCCCGTGGCACAGCCAGAACAAACAACAACAACAAAATGTAGAGAAGGAAAAGAACTCCATTAAAGTATTCGAGGCAAAAAAAGAAAAAACAACTTCTCTGTTAGAGAAACGGATGCTAAATACTTACCTCCACATACCATGACCCCACCTTGCCAGATAAGGAATGTCTTAAACATAGATAAAGAAGGCAAGTTAATGGAAAAGAATTATTCACTCTTCAAGCACAGTTAGGGAGTACCATTAGAACTTGTGAGACATTTGGGAGAATCCATCCTGTGCTTTATCACAGATAAAGAAAGGCAAGACATTAAAAAGCTTGGAAAGAAGAAAGAGACAATGAGCACAGTGGAGAGAGGCTTCATTAACCATTTTCATGGGGGTGTCTCCTGTCCAGTCCTCTCAATATATTGCACAGAAAAAGATAATATCCATGAATCATCTTGAATTTTCTCAAATCCTTTAAATGAAGAGAAAATTAATGTGGGCTCCCTAAATATATGACTTGATTGCAACATAAGAGAAAAAACTAGAAATCAAGCCAGATGAAATTTTCTTACCTGGAAAATAGAAGTCAGCATACAAACTGCCTAGATTGCACCATACGACACCCATTCTCCTTTTAGGTTTCAGTTGACGTGACTGTTGCACTCAGAAATTCTCCTCTGATAAAGAAAGTGGGGTGCTGAACGGCTACCTCCACCTGCAATGCAAAGCAAATGCCAGGGAAAGGAGTGTCCCTTGCCTAAATACATCCCTCCCCCATACACAAAACAATTCCCTACCCATAATTTGTAGATCATAAGTACTTGTCAAGTGACAAAAATAAATAAAACTAACTATGGCGTGAGGCACAAGAGACAGATGAAAGTGGAAATGTCTCCTTTACTGCTGATCGAGTTGATAGGAGAACATGGCTTTGACTTGCCTATACTTCATCCAAGAATTAGAGGTCACACGCTCTGGTTATGAGCGGTGCTGCAAACGGAGATGGGTACCTCATCAGACATAGAACTTGTCCGAGAACACAGCCTGAGATCCAGTGCACACTCTCCAGAGAGAGGAAACTCCAGAAAGGCTGGGTCAAACATGTTCAATCTTTTCTCCCAAACATGTCAATCAGATAAGTCAGTTCTAATCCTTCTGTTGAGCAGTTGGGTGACAGCCTCTTTACAAGATAACATGCCTCCAGGAATTCTTTGTTCCTTTTTGCCCCTTAACTTATTAAATTGGATGCTTGCCACATTAATTTTCAGTCTTTCTGCTTTTCTAGGGAGCAATTCTAAGCATTTTCTAGGGAGCAATTCTAGGCATTTAAAAAAATTCCTTTGATTATACTACTTTAGCTATATTGCATGTATTTTCATATATAGGGGGGCAAATTTTGCCGCCACAAAATGTGTCTCTTTGGCATGAAGATTAATTTAGGCTGCTTATTTTTAAGAAATAGAAGATTCGGGAAGTGTTTCATGTTACCTCCCCCTTAACTACCTAAAAGAATTTAGATAAAGGGCCTGTTCCCAGAGTAGAGTTATCACCAGAGATATCTGCAAAGAATATAGGCTAGGTGTGGTGGGAAACCTGGCAAGGGCCTAGAGATCAGAGTCCACTCTGGGTCCCACTGTCACTTCACAGTCCAGCAAACATTTGTTTACCAAACATTTGTTTTTCCATCTCCATGTGAATTACCTTCCTCCTCTTCCAGGTCACAAAACCACTACCCGCAATGTCCTCTTTTTAAAAAATATTTATTTATTTGTTTATTTTGGGTGCACCGGGTCTTAGTTGCAGCATGTGGGATCTAGTTCCCCAACCAGGGATCAAACCCGGACCCCCTGCATTGGGAGCGTGGAGTCTTACCCACTGGACCACCAGGGAAGTCCCCTAGTGTCCTCTTTTGTTTTTAGATGAAGATGGGTATTTGAGATGAGGGCTTCAGCTATTTTGGCAAGTTATTCAGTTTTCCTGGGTCTCTCCCATGTATATGTGTTAGACTTTGTGTCAGGGAGAGGAAAATATCCCCCCTTTACTTCTATTGAGTTCTTGTGGCTGGACTAATAACAAAATTGACACAAGACAGTTAAAGAGGAGAAAAAGAAACAAGTTTAATTCATGTTCCTGGAAGTCTTATAAATATGGGACCTAAAAAGTGGCCAGAGTAGGCAACTTCGTAATTCTCAGACAAAGAAAAACAAAATTTGAGAGAAATTGACAGGACAAAGAAACTTATGTTTAACACTGGTAAATTAGTAAAGAAGTAACAAGTGTTGGGCTTCCCTGGTGGCGCAATGGTTGAGAGTCCGCCTGCCGATGCAGGGGACACGGGTTTGTGCCCCGGTCCAGGAAGATCCCACATGCCATGGAGCGACTGGGCCCGTGAGCCATGGCCGCTGAGCCTGCGTGTCCGGAGCCTGTGCTCCGCAACGGGAGAGGCCACAACAGTGAGAGGTCCGCCTAACGCAAAAAAAAAAAAAAAAAAAAAAAAAGAAGTAACAAGTGTTGTTTATATAGGTTTCTCAGCCCTGAATTCCCTATCTCTGGTGATAAGGATATCTTTCCACTTCCCTGTAAAGGGAGGGCACCTTTCACATGGGAGACTTATTTCCTGCTTTCAGGGAGACAGGAGGGTAAAAGTGTCCCTCTTGCATTGGCCATTTCTTAAGTAACTTTACTTCAAAATAATCAATATGCCGTTGAAGCAAAAGGTGTCCTGTCCTGAGCCCCAACATTTGTTTTTCTCCTATTAATCTGTTTCATGTCAATTTAATTCTTAGATCAGCCAGAAGCACCCAGAAGGGTAGGGGGGAGGTTTTTGTCCTCTTCCAGAGATGCATAGTATTTTCATTATCATTCAGTTCCAAGCATTTCCTTTTTTTGGGGGGGCTGTGCCACGTGGCATGTGGCATCTTAGTTCCCTCAGCCAGGGATTGAACCCACGCCCCCTGCAGAGTCTTAACCACTGGACTCCCAGGGAAGTCCCAATTTGTATTCTTTTTAGATTCCATATATAAGTGAAATCATATGCTATTTGTCTTACTATATCTGACATTTCATTAGCATAATACCCTCTAGGACCATCCATGTTGTCACAAATGGCAAGATTTCATTACTTTTTATGACTGAATATTCCATTTTATGTATATGACACATCTTTTTTATCCATTCACCTATTGATGGGCACTTAGGTTCCTTCCAAATCTTGGCCATTGTAAGCAATGCTTCAATGACCATAGGAGTGCATATATTGTTTCAAATTAGTGTTTTTGTTTTCTTTGGAACATTACCCATAAGTAGAACTGCTGGATCATATAATGGTTCTATTTTTAAGTATTTGAGAAACATCCCTACTATTTTCTATAATGGCTGCACCAATTTACATTCCCACCAACAGTGCGTGAGGGTTCTCTTTCCTCTACATCCTGACCAACAATTGACATTTATTGTTTTTTTGATAATAGTCACTCTGACAGGTATGAGGTGAGATCTCATTGTGGTTTTGATTTGCATTTCCCTGAGGATTAGTGATGTTGTCCATCTTTTCATGAGTCTGTTGGCCATTTGTATGTCTTTTTTGGAAAAATGTCTGTTCAGGTACTCTAATTTTTTTTTTTTTTTTTGGCCACGCCACACAGCTTGTGGGATCTTACTTCCCCAACCAGGGATTGAACCTGTGCCCCCTGCAGTGGAAGCACGGAGTTCTAACCAGTGGACTACCAGGGAATTCCCTGTCCATTTTTTAATCAGGTTGTTTGTTTTTTGGTATTAAGTTGTATGAATTGTTTATATATTTTGGATATGAAACCCTTATTGGATATATTGTTTGCAAATATCTTCTCCCATTCAGTAGGCAGACATTTCATTTTGTTGATAGCTTCCTTCACTGCATAAAATCTTTTAGTTTGATGCAGTATCATTTGTTTATTTTTGCTTTTGTTTCCCTTGCCTAGGAAGACAGATCCAAAAAAATTGATATGACCAATGTCAAAGAGTGTACTGTCTATGTTTTCTTCTAGGAGTTTTATGGTTTCAGGTCTTACATTTAAGTCTTTATTCCATTTTGAGTTTATTTTTGTTTATGGTATGAGAAAGTAGTCCAGTTCAATTCTTTTGCAGGTAGCTGTCCAGTTTTCCAACATCATTATTGAAGAGGCTGCCTTTTCTTCCTTGTATATTCTTGCCAATTTTGTCATAGATTAATTGACCATATAAGTGTGGGTACATTTCTGGGCTCTCTTTTCTGTTCCATTGACCTATATGTCTCTTTTTCTGCCAGTACCATACTGTTTTGGTAACTGTAGCTTTGTAATATAGTTTCAAATCTGGGAGCATGAGACTTCCAGCTTTTTTCCTCTTTCTCCAGATTGTTTTGGCTATTTGAGGTCTTTTACATTTCCATACAAATTTTAGAATTATTTGTTCTAGTTCTGTGAAAAATGCCATTGGTGTTTTGATAGGGTGCATTGAATCTGTGGATTTTCCTTGGGGACTGTGGTTGTTTTAACAATATTAATTCTTCCAATTCTTGAACACAGTATACCTTCAAATTCTTTCATCGGTGTCTTATAGTTTTCCAAGCTCAGTTCTTTCACCTCCTTGGTTGGATTTATTCCTAGATATTTTTTTATTCTTAATATAATTATAAAACATATCACTTTCTTAATTTCTCTTTCTGATAGTTCATTGTTAGTGTACAGATTTCTGTATATTAATTTTGTATCCTGCAACTTTACTGAATTCATTTATTAGTTCTAATGGTATTTTGGTAGCACCTTTAGGATTTTCTACATATACTATGTTATCTACAAACAGTGACAATTTTACTTCTTCTTTTCCAATTTATATTCCTTTTATTTCTTCTTTTTGTTTGATTGCTATGCTAGGACTTCCAATACTATGTTGAATATAAGTGTCTTGTTCCTGGTCTTGGAAAAAATGCTTTCAGCTTTTCACCATTGACCATGGCTGTGGGCTGTCATATATAGTCTTTATTATGCTTAAGTATGTTCTCCTTATATCCAGTTTGTTGAGAGTTCTTACTATACATTGATGTTGAATTTTGTCAAAATTCTGCCTCTATTAAGATGATCATATGATTTTTATTTTTCAATTTGTATTCTGCTGCTTTTGGATGGAGTGTTCTATATACATCTATTAAGTCCATCTGGTCTAATGTGTCCTTTTATATATATATATATAAATTTATTTATTTTTGGCTGTGTCGGGTCTTCTGTGCGAGGGCTTTCTCTAGTTGCGGCAAGCGGGGGCCACTCTTCATCATGGTGCACAGGCCTCTCACTGTCGCGGCCTCTCTTGTTGCGGGGCACAAGCTCCAGATGCGCAGGCTCAGTAGTTGTGGCTCACAGGCCCAGTCACTCCACGGCATGTGGGATTTTCCCAGACCAGGGCTTGAACCTGTGTCCCCTGCATTGGCAGGCAGATTCTCAACCACTGCGCCACCAGGGTAGCCCTAATGTGTCCTTTAATGCCATAATTTCCTTCTTGATTTTCTGACTTTGAGGAAACAGAGATGGTACCCACAATAGAGCTCATTGTTGCTCACTGCTTCCTTACCAACACTGGAGTTTGAAGGTACATCTTTCTCCTGGATCTGAGCTCTCCAGGCTTTATTCAGAATCTATTTAATGATTTCATCTTTCTGTTTAAAGCTTTGTTCTGTAATAAATACTCATTTGGCACTTCAGTCTGATTTTGATATCAGACTATTTCAGCCAAAGCTGGCTGAAAATGCTTTCAGCCCAGTTCCTTCAGGAAAGGGCTGTTTCAAGTAAAATTGTGCCAGTTTTCAGCCTTTGGTCTCTTCCTTTGGAAGGGCTGTCCTCTGGAGATTGGCTTTAAAAAGACTTCAGCCTAGCTCCTCTAGAACCAAGCTGTCTTCTTAGGACTGGCTGGGATTGGTGTGCAAGCTTTTTAAATTGAGCCTTTCTGCTGTAAGCTGCTTAAGCCATTTGAAAATTGTTCTTTACTCTAGAGGAAAAACCTCTAGAGTTTTCTAGAGGTTTCTAGAGGAAATGGGATCCCAGTTGTCTAAGTATGTTGAAGGTGCCTCCCCTACAGGGACTCCACCTGATTTTATGTTTAAAACCATAGTCATTCCTCATGTGCATTTCTGATTAAACGGACCATCCCGACCAAAGGCAATTTAGAACAGCAGTGGCCTTTATGGGGAACTTTTGCAATCCCTAAATTTATTTTCCTTAAAATCAAATTGGACTACAATAGCTCAAAAATTTCCAGAACTGAGTGGAATGCTTATTTCAGTTGGTATTTTGGGGCTTCCCAATGCTATCAGGAGTCTAAAATTGCCTCTCTGAAAAATAAGACTTTAAGATTAACTGAGGCAAACAAATGATTAAAGAAAGATAAAATGGCTTCCAAAGCCTCAGACTCTTCTTTCTTGGCTTCTTTGTCTGAGGCTCTGCCTCTGGTGCCATCTTCCTCCTTCCCTTCTACTGCCTGTGGCTCCGCTACATCTTCAACTCCCCTATACAAATTCTCTCACCAAATTTCCCCATTTCTTTGAAACTCTCTCCACTCCCTTTTCCTCTAAACTTGTCAGAACATATCCTTTTATAATTAAGCCTTCTGAGGATCCAGAGGTTAAACATTCTTAGACTTCCTGGACTAAGGCTGAACTGTGAGCCATAATCAAACACTTTCCCAAAGTAACCAAAGATCCTCAGCTTTGCTGAGAAATTTAACACAGTCACCCAAACTTATCAACTTGGTTTCTCTGACTTACATCAACTAGTTCATATGCTTGTTGGTGAAGGCCGGGCCAGCACTGGAAGAAAACTGAAACTGGGAATGTTCTGGAATGTCTCTAGAATTACAACCAGGAGACTAGCCCACTAACTTACATTGATTGCACCCTCGCAGAAGGTAAAACTGCAAATATCTATACAGATGGCTGCTATGCATTTGAGATAGTTTATGACTTTGGCATGCTTTGGAAACAGGATTCTTGACCTTGGGGGAAGTGCGGGTTGGGAGGAGAACCAGATTAAGAATGAAAATTAGGTCAACAGGTTGTTGGAATCATCCAACTTCCAACTGTCCTAACCATCATTAAGGTGAGTGGACATTCGAAATCAAATTCAGATGAAATCAAAGGAAATAATTTGGCTAATAAGACCACAAGGAGAGCTGCCTTATGAGCTATCCAACCTGAAACTGTTAGAGCAAATTTGGACTACATTCCGAAAGAGGATCTAGTGAAAACTATCAAATATGTCCGATCTGGGGCACCACATAAAGAAAGGCTTCATTGGGTTGTATTTTTAGCCTGTTAACTAATTTATGGTATGATCCAAATAGAAGATCTGTCTTGCCAGAGTCCATTCAAAGACCGCTGATGGAAATGACTCATTGGATGACCCGCTGGGCAGCAGATAAACTTGTAAGTTTTATGAAACAATACTGGTGGGGAAATATTTCTAAGGCCACAGAAGAAGCACAATTAACTTGTGCTGTATGTCCTAAATACAACCCAGGGAAAACTACCCAAACTGCCACTGGACACTTTAACTTGCCTAAAGGGCTTTCTAAAGGATGGTGAAGGGATTTTATCTGGTTGCCTCCTTCCCAAAGCTATAAATTTCTTCTTGTTATGGCTTGCGTGTTTGCTCATTGGATTGAAGCATTCCCTTGCTGACAGCCTACCACTTCAGCAGTTGCAAAAATATTGTTAGAAAACAATTATACCCACCTGGAGCATACCCTCAGCACTTCATAGTGCATGACGCAAACACTGAAGTTAGCAACAGCTTTAAAACAGATACTATAAATATAATATTTAACTTTTTAAATATGGCCATAATGAATGAGCAGATGGGGAAATTTCTGCAGAAAAATGGAAATATTCGAAAGAACAGTATGCGAACTCTAGAACTGAAAAGGAAAATGTCTGGAATAAAAAAGCCATTGGGTGGACTTAACAATAGAATGCAATGATAGAATAAAGGATAAGTGACCTTAAAGACAGAACAACAGAGCTTGTTCTAGTTAATGAAATAGATTTGTTTTTAATTTTTTTAAAAAGTACAGAACCTCAGCGACCTCTGGAACAATATCAGGCATGCATGTGTATTAATTATCCCAATTCCATTTAAATTCCAACATAAATGGACATTCATTATAAAAATGCCATACAAACTATTTCCGGTCATGAAATTTTGTTTAGGGACTTCACTGGTGGCACAGTGATTAGGAATCCACTTGCCAATGCAGGGGACACAGGTTCAATCCCTGGTCCGGGAAGATCCCACATGCCACGGAGCAGCTAAGCCCGTGCACCACAACTACTGAGCCTGCATTCTAGAGCCCGCAAGCACAACTACTGAGCCCACGTGCCGCAACTACTGAAGCCTGCACACCTAGAGCCCATGCTCTGCAACAAGAGAAGCCACCGCAATGAGAAGCCCTCGCACCGCAAAGAAGAGTAGCCTTTGCTCACTGCAACTAGAGAAAGCCCATATGCAGCAATGAAGACTCAAAGCAGCCAAAAATAAAATAAATAAATAAAAATTTAAAAAATTTTTGTTTAAATAACTGCATTGATAAATATGACATTCTTATTCCACAGAATCTGAGAGATCAGAAACATTTCCAAAGAGAATTTCAGGTTCTCTATAAATAATGAGAAAGTAAAAAGAAATGCTTCAAAGAAATGAGACACTTGACTGCAGTCCCAGCCTCTCTTTCCCAGTTCCTCCTTTTTCTTTATTTTTTGGCCATTACACCATTGCATGACTTGTTTGTAATTATAAAAGTTAATGTGAGATTTGTATAGCTCAGAATGATAAAGTGTTTCTTGTCCGGGGTGTGGGTGGAGGGACGGGTAGAAGATAGAAGAATTTAAGGTAATTGCTACCTAAAAACCAATCAACTTTTTTTTTTTTTTTTTTTTGCCCCGTTGCGGAGCACAGGCTCCAGACACGCAGGCTCAGCGGCCATGGCTCACGGGCCCAGCCGCTCCGCGGCATGTGGGATCTTCCTGGAACCGGGGCACGAACCCGTGTCCCCTGCATTGGCAGGCGGACTCTCAACCACTGCGCCACCAGGGAAGCCCCAATCAACATCTTTGATGGCACCCTGCCACTGAGGGTCTGTCCCTCCATTCCAGTCCCCTCCATTTTCTTGTCCTCCTCCAGTGTATTTTCTCTGAACTTCACTACAGCCTAAAATACTTCTGTGCAGAAACACGCAGTTGAAGATAATATAAGCGATACTTGGTAAAACGATGTGGTCTTTAAAATATTTATTCTGCCCACGGTCTCATATTTTACCTTCCACAATATTCTTGGTTCCATCACCTTCTTCATAAGAGCCCTAGCGCCTTCTCCTTCTCCTAATAGCTGCCTATCACGCACTCTAGAAGAAATATTTATGTTCTAAGTTTAAAAATGCTCTTCCAAAGCTATTTGCTTGTTCAACTTTATTTCCTGGGAAATCCAACCCAATCACATCTTGTATGGTCTCTTAAAGCAAGACCTGAAGATGAAGATTTGAAAAAAAATGGGCTTCCAGAGCCTCATCACCCTGTAAGCCTGCAGCTGCAGGGTAAGCTCGGACAAGCTTGGCTAAGGCAGGCCTGCCTGCAGCTGTTGGGGAACTATTCCCAGGAGTTTCTAGGGCTGAAGGTTCTTCTTGCCAAGTTCTCAGTATGTGATTCCTCTCCTGCCAGAACAGAAATCCACCCAAAACATCCTCTCCCAACAGTTTTCACTCCTCTCCACTTTCCTCAAGGCCCTCTTTACCTCCCTGAAATTTCATGATTCCTTTCTTTCAATGTTTTTGCCAATTTTCATAATAAGGCGTACTGTTTTTTCCCTTTCACAACTTTTTTTTCTAAGTATAAATTAATGCATGGTCATCACAAAAATAATTGTAAAATTGAAAAGACATATAAAAGCACTTAACTTCTCTCATCCAGAGACAAATTATTTTAATTTTTTACTGAGTGGTTCCTTTTAGGTTCAAATCCATTAGAGAGTGTAATCCCAATAAGTGTCTGAGTGAATTAGACAGCCAACAGTGACTTTGCATCTTGCATGTAGAGCCTTATAGGGAGGCACTTTAATTAAAGGTATGAGGAATGTTTTTTTTTTGTTTTCTTTGTTTTGTTTTGTTTTTGGCCACATGGCACAGCTTGCAGGATCTTAGTTCCCCAACAAGGGATCGAACCCATGCCCCCTGCAATGGAAGCACGGAATCCTAACACTGGACCACCAGGGAATTCCTCAAGTTGGTTCTTCTGCAGTAAGAATTTTTCCTTATGAGTCCATATATTTCCACCTCCATACATCCCCCAGTGATCTGGACTTTTCTTAATCTTATTTTATTTTTTGAGATGACTCTGAATGCTTAACTTGAACTAATTTCATGTGTCCTCTTAGAATTCAGGCTTGTTCTGTCATATCTTGAGACCTGGAAGGGATGGTGAAGTCAGGGATTTATTTGCCTGAAAACTATTTGGAAGAAATGTGAGTGGGGCTTAAGTTCTTGTAGAGCAGATATTTATTAAACCAAAGAAAGGTTGCTTTTAGTGACTATTACTTTGGTCCTGTTTATCCAGGATTGTAATCACATGGAATACTTGGCTTAGAAGATCTTTATGCCTTTTTCCTAAGTCATGAAGACTAAAGAACAAATAGTGTATTGGGGGGAATTTGTGAAGGAAATGATCATTGAATAGAATCTTCATGTTTGTAGACTCTTCACTTTGGAGTGAGATAGGGCTTGATAAAGAGGAAGGAGGACATTTCAAGCGGGGTGAATATCATGTACCAAAGCTAAGCGAGGAAGTAAAAATAAACTTTACATTTCTAAGAAAATTGATATTGTCAACTGAAAAAAACTGCACAGCCTAAGAGTTAAGAGGTATGTTTTATTCAGCGGACATTCTGAGGACTTCAAGCCTGGGACATAGCATCTCAGATAACGCTGAGAAACTGTTCTGAAGAGGCAAGGAGGGAGACAGGATGTATAGGAGTTTTTGTAACAAAAGACCAGGTAGTCAGACCATCAAAAGATTACTGTTAATTAAAGAAAACCAGACATCTCAATTTCAGGAATTTAGCCCTTTTCTATGTATGGGAAGATGCGAGAGTCTGGGCCCACTGACATGATTGCTTTGATACGCAGCTCAGCTGTCTGAGGCTAGCATCCTATTCCTTCTCATCCTGAGTCTCCTCAAGGTGCACCACCTGGTTGGCTGCAGCAGTTGATGGCTAGATGGTGGGCATCCTGTTTCTTTTCTTTTTTAAAAAATAAATAAATAAATTCATTAATTATTTTAACATCTTTATTGGAATATAATTGCTTTACAATAGTGTGTTAGTTTCTGCTTTATGACAAAGTGAATCAGTTATACATATGTTCCCATATCTCTTCCCTCTTGCATCTCCCTCCCTCCCACCCTCCCTATCCCACCCCTCTAGGTGGTCACAAAGCACTGAGCTGATCTCCCTGTGCTATGCGGCTGCTTCCCACTAGCTATCTATTTTACGTTTGGTAGTGTATATCTGTCCATGCCACTCTCTCACTTTGTCACAGCTTACCCTTCCCCCTTGCCATATCCTCAAGTCCATTCTCTAGTAGGTCTGTGTCTTTATTCCTGTCTTACCCCAGGTACTTCATGACCTTTTTCTTTTTTTTTTTTTCTTAGATTCCATATATATGTGTTAGCATACGGTATTTGTTTTTCACTTTCTGACTTACTTCACTCTGTATGACAGACTCTAGGTCCATCCACCTCACTACAAATAACTCAGTTTTGTTTCTTTTTATGGCTGAGTAATATTCCATTGTATATATGTGCCACATCTTCTTTATCCATTCATCTGTTGATGGACACTTAGGTTGCTTCCATGTCCTGGCTATTGTAAATAGAGCTGCAATGAACATTTTGGTACATGACTCTTTTTGAATTATGGTTTTCTCAGGGTATATGCCCAGTAGTGGGATTGATGGGTCGTATGGTAGTTCTATTTGTAGTTTTTTAAGGAACCTCCATACAGTTCTCCATAGTGGCTGTATCAATTTACATTCCCACCAACAGTGCAAGAGTGTTCCCTTTTCTCCACACCCTCTCCAGCATTTATTGTTTGTAGAGTTTTTGATGATGGCCATTCTGACCGGTGTGAGATGATATCTCATTGTAGTTTATTTATTTATTTTTGGCTGAGTTGGGTCTTCTTTGTTGCACCCAGGCTTTCTCTAGCTGCGGCGAGCGGGGGTTACTCTTCGTTGTGGTGCACGGGCTTCTTACTGCGGTGGCTTCTCTTGTTGCAGAGCACAGGCTCTAGGTGCGCGGGCTCCAGTAGCTGTGGTGCACGGACTTAGTTGCTCCATGGCATGTGGGATCTTCCCGGACCAGGGATCAAACCCATGTCCCCTGCATTCGCAGGCAGACTCCTAAACACTGTACCACCAGGGAAGTCCCTGGGCATCCTGTTTCTATCCTGAGTTTCCTCAGGGCTCACCATCTGGGGCGGCTGTAACGTGGTGGTTTGATGGCTGCAACATCCTTTGTTTACTGATATGGCCGGCAGTATTTTAGTTCACAATATTATAATGGTTAAACATTGGGTTTGAGGCTTTATAAAAGGAAAGAAGTTTACCTGCTTGGACCTTGGTTTTCTAGGAAGTTAGGGCTGAAGTCCAATTTACTTACTTATGTAATAGCAGTATGGCATCAGTGTCTCTATCACTTTTGAATCCCTGTCACTGCTCCTGGCTCACCCTCTACTATCATCAACTCCACCTGTCTAGTTTCCTTAGCTAACTGATAACATGCTCATTGATGTATCTGCAGGAATAACTTTAAGTGTTACCCTACTAATTTGGATGTTTGAATTTAAAGGAGAATTGTAGGAGACAGAATAATCTAAGGCCCAAAATAATTACTCTGCTATGGTAGATTTTCAGGTAGATAACAGAGGTAGATGATTTTGGACAGGTGACTACCTTGCTACTGCTAAACTTCTGATCAGAACATTTCACTGTCTGACTTCATGCAAGGCAATGCCTGGGTGTCTTTCTACAGTAGAAAACAGTGGTATCCTCAACCATTATAGGCTTATAGATGCTGATTCCTACCATTTATCCTGAATTTGATCACCTGTGCCTAACTTATAGCACAGGACAGTCAAAACCACAAGTGATGATTCAGTGCAAAAACTGCAAAGAGCTCATTTGTTCCTAATGCTTACATATCCTAGAATTACATTAGATTTCTGTCTTATAGAAATATGCACTTAGGACCTTGTTTCCCTCACAAAGTTGTTGTGAAATTAACTAGAGCTAGGTCACTTGGGAAATTAAAAGCACTATACAAGTGTTACGAACGTTTTGTCTGTTTTATATAGTCTATTGTGATCCCAAGCTATTTTACTACATATGTGCTAGCTCCTATTTATCTTATTTACCTTTTCTGCCAGACTCCAAGAAATAGTAGTGATTCGTGGTTGTTTACAGCAGAGAAGATAGCTGGGGAGAATCTGAAGTTGGCAATTAACATAGCCATTGGAAGAATAACAGATGGAATAAGATAAAACTTCAGAGGACTCCAAGAGATGAGAAGAGACCATAACAGAGAATCTGGGGCAGATGATACTCAGGAGCCAAGCAGGTAGGCGCTCAGCATCCAAATTGATAATCAACCAGCAGTAAAGATGTCAGCTACCAGGATGGTGTCGGAACAAGACTCCAACCCTGAGAGGGGATCCTGGAGAAGCCCAGTTACTACAGATTCGAGTTGGGGTTGGGGGGAGGCTGAAGAACGAAGGAAACATGTGGGTCTCAGGATGCAGGCAAAAGCTCAGTCTTCAGAACTCACTGAGACTAGGAACTGAACCACTTCAATGTTAGGAGCTGACCACTCTCCTGCTGCAGGTCAGGTTTGCTCATGGGAATGAGATGAAGAACGGCATCTAAAGAGGGTCATCTAGCTCTGGCAAAGGGGCATGAGGAAGCCAGGAATAGATTTGAACCTAACAGTTCCTTCTATTTCATAACACCATTTTGCAGTTCTTTTTGTACCTCTTATTCTACAAATGCCTCCTCTTCCTCCAGAAATGCTATTTTCTCAAACCCAAACTATGGGTTTCAAACTATGCTGAAACTATGTTTTCTGGGTTGAAATCTGTCATTTACTAGTTGTAGGACCAAGTTACTTCACTGTTATGTGTCTCACTTTCTTCATCTACAAGTAAGTGATGTCACATATTTGTCTTTCTCTGTCTGACTTAGTTCACTTAGTATGAAAGTCTCTAGGTGCATCCATGTTGCTGCAAATGGCATTATTTCCTTTTTATGGCTGAGTAATATTCCAGTGTGTGTGTGTGTGTGTGTGTGTGTGTGTGTGTGTACACCACATTTTTATTCATTCATCTGTCAATGGACTCTTAGGTTGCTTCACTTTGATTATCATTACCTTTATTTTTTATTTTATTTTAAAAAATGTATAATTTTAAAAAATCTTTATTTTTAACTTTGAGAAATGCATACTTCCATCAGATTTGGGTCCTCTACAAATTTTGTGCTTAAATTTGTAATCTCAGCTTGAAACCACTGCAGAGCAGAAAACTGACACACCAGAATAACACTCTGAATCTGTAAATGTAGTGAAGACTTGATCTGACTTTTAAAAGGCCACTGGGAAATTTTCGAACTCCTTTCTGATTCTGTACACCACTTCTCATTTTTGTACCTAGTAATTATTTTCAAAGCCCAGAAATTTCACCAGCCATTCTGAGGCACTTGAGTTCTGAAACAAAAGATGGCATTTCATGTTTTGAGAGCTAGGAAAAACCAAGATTTTTTTCTTAGTGATGGTTGCCCATTCAGAGGAAAGTCTAACGTGAGTCATCTTCCTGGGAGATGATGGTTTAATCTTTTCGGTGTTTGCACGATGGACCCGGACTTGTGGTAGCTAAAGCACATAGAGGGAGGCCATCTTTAAGAAAAACGTAACGTGTATACCTTTAGATTTCCTCTAACATGGTTAACTGAAATGCCTTTTTAATTTATTTATGTTTTAAAGAAGTCACTTTTAGGTTCACAACGTATTATTTGTAATGCATAAATGTATATGATTCTGTCAAGTTTAAGATAAACTGCTGCACTGCCTTTGTGATAGTATGTGCTGCATTGTAGAGAATACACCTGATGGTAGAGAATTTCTGCCTTGAGTAGACATCATTGATACTGTCTGCTTATAGTCTCATGTGACCGATTATAGGAAGAATTTTTCACAGACTCACTCTTTCTCTTGCATCTGGCTCCGAACATTTTAAATCTTGCTTCTCCTCCATTATCCATTGTTGGGGAAATATAATTAAAAACAAAATCTCCCAACCCAGAAAACCTCTCCACAAAGGCAGTAGAGAAAGAAAATACTTTTATTATTAAGTAAGCATGAAACCAGAATATGATGCGTATCACAGGCAGCCCGCTGCGAGTTTGCTAAGACAGAAAGAAACCTCAACCTTTCATATAACCAAGCAAACAGAATCCATTACATACATATTTTCAAGATAAACAATAACTAGTCTCCAAGTAAGAAGATTTGATAGCACAATTTGTAAGACATAGTTCATCCTAGATTCATCTGGTAATTGGAGTGACCATCTGTGTTCGCTAATTGGATTTATCCAGAGGAAAAACAAACTTCTCATATCTTTATGACAGGAGAGAGTTTTGCAACTTGGAGGAAAACACCCGAGTAAGTTAGGCTTCTACCCTCCCACAGAAACTGTGAGAGAGAGCTCTATCTCCCTTGCAGTTTACATTTCAAAGGGATGGCTCCCAGGTCCTTGAGAAAGACAGTTCTGGGTCAGAAAGCTGGCAAGAGGCTTACTTAGCTTCTAAAAAAAATGTATATACATTTCAACGAGACAAAGAAAAACGTTACAATTAGAAGTTTTCTAAAGTATGTGCCCCAAGAAAAGGGAGAAGAAAGAAGTCTCTTTCCTTATTTTCAACAGGGAGAATTAGCCTCTTATATTTGTATTTGTCCTCACACCACATATTCCAGTGCTTGCTAGAAAAACCTCTAGTCCTGTTCTCTCAGATCATGACACCCAGGTGAGTCAGCCTGGAGAGTATTCTGTAGGGGAGCAGAATTTATCGCCCCAAAATATAGTAAGTCCCCGACATACAAACGAGTTCTGTTCCAAGAGCATCTTCGTAAGTCCAATTTGTGTGTAAGTCCAACAAAGTTAGCCTAGGTACCCAACTAACACAATCGGCTACATAGTGCTGTACTGTAACAGGTTTACAACACTTTTCACACAAATAGTACATAACAAACAAACACAAAAGATAAACATTTTTAACCTTACAGTCCAGTACCTTGAAAAGTACAGTAGTATACAGTACAACAGCTGGCATACAGGGGCTGGCATTGAGTGAAAAGGCAAGAAGAGTTACTGACTGGAGGAGGGAGAGGAGGTGGGAGATGGTAGAGCTGAAGGATCGTCAGCAATAGGAGACGGAGGACAAGCTGCAATGTCACTCACGCCTGACGTTGATGGCACAGGTTCTGGTTCCTTGCTGGATTCAATTCTATCTACCCTCTTGAAAAAACGATCCAGTGATGTCTGGGTAGTAGCTCTTTTTTTCTCATCATAGATGACACGGTAACGCTGGACAGCGTTCTGAACGGCTGCTGCAACCTTCAGGTACCGTGCTTTGTTCAGGTCCTGTGCCTCAGAAACTAACAGTGCCTCCTCAAATAAAGAAAATCCCCTTGCCATTTCCTGCATCATGAATCTCTTCGGTTGGAGACAGGAGATAGGCGGGCTGCAGGTCAGGCATTTACAACTGGCCTCCCATTCACATTTCATGGGGCAGGAAGAAGGTGGGCTTCAGGCTGGACACTTACAACTAGCCTCCTGTTTGCATTTCCTGAGACAGGAGATAGGTGGGCTCCAGGTTAGGCATTTACAGTCAGCCTCCTGTTTGCTCTTTGAAGTAGAAATAACAACAGAAACAGGGTAAATAGCCATGCTTTGTCTCCTGTGGACACCTTAAGATAACAGTCATGGTAGGAACAGAGAGGGGCTAAACCCTGTAGGAGTGAAGGACCAAGAGATCACATATTCCCCCTCCTTGGGGCAAGGGAGACACTGCACATGCGCAGAATGGCTACTTGGGGGTCAAAAGGCAGGGGACGCCAGGCCACGATAAGTCTTGCTACTTTCCTCCCAGATGCCCTTGCACTAAAATCCATCTTGGCTGAGGGGTGTGTGCACACTTAGGGGAGGGTCCTGAGACAAATTAGCAAGGGAGGCAAAACAAGACGATTGGCCAGAGGGAAGACAAAGACCCAGAAAACTGTCCCCTTATAAGTGATTTAAGCTTTCCAAAGGCACCACTCTCACAACTCTCTCGCAGAGTTCGCCCATGCGTCTTTCTGCACGTACTCTGCTTTTCCAATAAATGCTTTACTTTTCTCTTTACCTTCCACCTCCTTGTCAGAATTTTCTTGTCAAGGCAGGCAAGGACTGGGGATGTAGGCTTTAGCCTCTGGCCTTCGTGCTCTAGTGGTTAGAACTCCTGGTTTACACCCAGGTGACCAGGGTTCGATTCCCAGTCAGGGAACTAAGGTCTCGCTTCCAGCTACTGCTCACTGCTGCTGTTTACTGCAAGCTACTGCTCACTGCTCTGTGTGTCCAAAATCAGATTCTTTAGTTACTTCTTCTTCCTCTTGTCTCTCTTCATCCTTTCTCTGGACCTCCAGTTCCACCTTTTCGCCTTGCTCCACTTTCTCAATTATTTTCACTTTTGTTTCCATCCTTATCCCTTGGCACTTCTTAGCAGTACCAGCTACATCGCCGCTGCTTTTACACTTGCTTTAGGACATCCTGCGCTTGAAATAAAGACACTGTATTATTGTACTCCTCACAGTACTGTACAGTAAAGTACACAAAAGCACAATCACTTGTGTAGAGGGTGCACGCATGTGACAATGTACGCCAGACACGTGAACTAACTTATGTGATTGGACATGCGAGTGCATGTTTGCATCATTGAAAGTTCGGAACTTGAAGGTTCATATGTAGGGACTCACTGTATGTCTCTTTGGCATAAGGATTATTTTAGGCTGATTATTTTAAAGAAAGTGCAGACATGGGAGAAGCTCTGAAAACTAAGTAGAAGTTACCCTTTTGTAAGAGACATTTACATGTGTAAGGGAAATGTTCATTTGGAAGGGTCTCCATCCCCGTACCAGGAAGAGGGAGGATGACCTTGTCTCTAGAAACTCTTATCAATGCAGAAGGCAAGAACTTAAATTTGTGTAACAACTTTACCCTCCTTTACTCTGCTTTTCCTGGTAACCTCCCTTAACTGGCTCCACCCAATCCCAACAACTTTTGTCTTTAGCTGAAGATGGTGTTTTAGGTGGTGGTGAAACAGGAGGGAAGGGGGCAGGGCACAATCTTTAAAGGAATGACATAGCCATAGGACATGACAAAAACTGGTTAAAGCCAACTAAGTCCAATATGGTGGAAGATTGGACTTCCAGTAGACCTTGAACCTCATCATACACATATTGTAATACATCAGCATGCTAAATGACATATCCATAGGTGCCATGACAGTTCTGAAGCCAACCATAAAAGGTCAAAAAGTGGCCGGTGGCCCAATTCCTGGAAATCCCCGCCCCTTCCCTGAAATAGTTGGAATAATCCTCCCACTCATTAGCCTATGAAATTACCCAGCCCGTAAAAACTAACCACTCCATATTTCGGGACCTCTTGCCTTCTGAGATGGCCTACACTCTGTCTGTGGAGTGTGTTTCTCTCTAAATGAATCTATTTCTTACCTGTCACTTTGCCTCTCACTGAATTCTTTCTGCAGTGAGACATCAAGAACCTGAGCTTCATTAAGTCCTGAGACCAGGTGTGTGATCTCAATTAAAAGACCTTGGGTTCAAGTCCCAATCTGGGTTGCACAGTTTCAGTGGCTTTGGCCATGTTGGTGAGTTACTCAGTGTCCTGGGTCTCTCCCATGTATACGGAAGGTATACGTGTTATTAAACTTCTGGTTGTTTCTTTCCTGTTAATCTCTCTTATGTCAATTTGATTATTAGACCAGTCAAAGAACCTAGAAGGGTAGGAGGAACATTTTCCTTCCCCAACAATTCCTAATAACAGTTCCTATGGCTATTTGGTTCCCTCATAATAAAGTTCTCCATTTAATCCTGGTCCTCTCATTCTCCAAGCGCACAAGCATACAAGAAGAGAACATGAGGGTGGCAAGGGAAAGATGGCTGGGTCAGGACAGTGGACAGGCATCACTTTATCCTGTACCTGGAACATCACTGTATCTGTCCTGCTGATAAGCCAACCCTACCTAACACATTTCTTACACGCGGTGATTTTTCTCTCAGAGTTTATGGAGTGATTTCCTGTAATTCACTTCATTCAAGGACCGCCTCAGCTTCCAACTATATTTATAAATATACTATTATGAATGGGCTTTGTTTCCCATTACAGCTCTCAGACCTAAATTACATCATGATATATGATCTAGCAGTCTGATTTAAATATCCAAATACTACAAGATAGATAAGAAGTTTGCTGAATACTATATAACAAGAGGATGGCCTGATCAAAACATATAGATGAGTTCAGTAGGGTTTTATTATTTTATTCCACACATGGATCAAAAGAATTCTTATTTAAACAGGATATCTAATTGAATATATTCTGGTCAGTACTGGGACTGAGTAGCTTTACACAAAAGAAAGAATAAGTTAAGAAAAACTGAGGTTCTCCCCTTAAGAATAAAAGACATCCCACATGCCACGGAGCAACTAGGCCCGTGTGCCACAACTACTGGGCCTGCGTTCTAGAGCCCGCGAGCCACAACTACTGAGCCCATGAGCCACAACTACTGAATCCCGTGTGCCACAACAAGAGAAGCAATGAGAGGCCCACGCACCGCAACGAAGAGTAGCCCCTGCTCACGATAACTAGAGAAAGCCTGTGCGCAGCAACAAAGACCCAACGCCGCCAAAAAAATAGATAAAAATAAAATAAAATAAATTTAAAAAGTAAAGAGAATTGTAACATATGGAGAGAAATGCCAGTCTTCTCACTAAATTAAAAAAAAAAAAAAGGAACTGTATCCATAATTACTGATGTAAATCAGAGCTACAAACATTCCCAAAGGAGACTTTGCAATCCTCTTCTTAACCAATTAAATGATGGCTTCATTACCATGCATTATTTGTGCAAAACTTCTCCTTATCCTAGATCTAGCCTGTCCCTTTTTAACTCTGTGTTGGGTTGCACCCCACAGGCCTACAAGACCTGCACTTGCCTAGCTTTAAGAACAACCAAAGAGCCCAGAGTCAGCAACAGAGACATCAGTGGTTTAATGGATGGGAGAATCTTACACATCTGAAGCAAGGTCCTAGAGGGACACCCCACAGTGTGCAGAGAGGTGGGCAGGACATGGTGGCAGCCTTCGTTCCCGGAGGAGAAATTACCAGTTACAGAGAAAGTGATGTCAGGTGGACTCATTCGTTGCCAGGGAAACCAGCAGAGGGGCACTCCCCTCACCGCCACTTTGATAAGAACAAGCACTAGCGGGGGCCCTGGGGCACGTGGGAAGGTCAGTCTTGTGCATAAGATATAGATGAAGCAGGCGCCGGTCGGGCAGGGAGCGCACAGAGAGCAAGAGAACAGCCATCTTGAGTGGCCCGACCATACACTCAGAAAGACAGCAGTCACATTTGAGTGATACAGCTCTCTCTTACTTGTCAAGCAATAAACTCAACTTGACTTTTTCCGTTCTAATGATCCTCATATATGCACTACAAAACCCCAAGAGGAGGACAGAGTATATGCCCTTCCCAAGCTTCTCTGGCCACAGACCACTTTTCTCAACGTGCCTTAGACTAAAGATTCCCTGCTCTCTTCCTTGAGGTGTATCTCTAAATTCATCTGTATTTATCAGGTATTCACAATACCCAGCTAACTTAGAAATAAAATTTTAAAAATCTAAGACAAGAAAATCTGAAGTACACTACAGAAAAATTTGGAGATAATTATGTATTTACCAAAGTATCTAGTGCTTGAAAAATTGGTTCACCATGCTGTGAATTAAAATTTCTCCTTGCAAGTTTAAATGACTCCAGCTATATATATAGCTCTTTCAGAGCCATCCACTTTGTGTACTTGGTATTCAGCTAGTCTTGGACTGAACAACTAAGTAAGTAGAACTCCAAGAGGAGGACGGCTGAACTCATTCTTTGATTTTTTGGAAAATAATCTCTCTCTATCCTAAGTGCAGAAGCAGCTGTTTTCCTAAAAATTAGTTTTTTGCTCTCCATCAAATATTATTAAAGAAATAACCTCCTCGTCTCCACACTGAGGCTTTAGTCCAAGCCCTTGACCTTGTTGGGGAGGAAGAGATTTTCTTCTGCCCTTCTAGGTTCTTCTGGCTGGTCTAAGAAACAAATTGACATGAGACAGATTAAAAGGAGAAAATCAAACAAAAGTTTAATAACATGTACACATGGGAGAGACCCAGGAAAACCGAGTAACTTGCCAAAAAGGCCAAAGCCCTTACCTTAAAAATCATCTTCAGCTAACGACAAAATAGGTTGGGGGTAGTGGTTTGAGACTTCAAAGGGGAAGAAGGCAATTCACAAGGAGATGGAAAAGCAAATGTTTAGTAAACAAATGTTTGTGGGCCAAGCAGAGACAATGGGACCCAGAGTGGGCTCCGATCTCTAGGCCCTGCCAGCTTTCCCCACCATACCTAGCCCATAACCTTTGCAGACATTTCTGGTGATAGCTCTATTCTGGAAATGATGCCAAAAGCTTGGCTTCTCTGCCCTGGTGCTGGATTGAATCTCGGAGACAGAGTTTTGGGTGAAGTACAAAAGAATAGCTTTATTGCTTTGCCAGGCAAAGGGGGCCACAGCAGGCTACTGCCCTGAAAAATTATGTGTCCCAACCCAGGAGGATCTGATGAGGGTTTTATAACAACAGTTCCAGGGTGGGGCTGCCCATAAGATCAGGTGTGCACAGGGCCTGCCCTCCCTTAATCTCATCTCAGGTGGTCAGGTCTCCTAATCTTGATGTTTCTCTGGTCCCTTTAATCTTGCCTTTAATCTTGGAACTCAGGGAAGGTCATGGAGGCTGGAGTCTGGCCTACAAGAAACAGGGGACAAAAAAAGCCCTCTGTGCCCTGGAACCCCACAGGCCCTTTATCTAAATTCTTCAGGCAGCTAAGGGGGAGATAAAGAGAAAGACTTCTTGAGTTCTCTGTTTCTTAAAAATCATCAGCCCGAAGTCTCCTCATGCCATAAAGTCACATTTTGGGGGTGGCAGATTTTGCTCCTCAATACAACTTACAAAAATACAGCTTCCTAAATTACCTCTCCACATCCGCTCTTGGACCCCTTCATTCTCCTCAGTGGTCAGAAGAAACTTATGAAAATATGTCAATTAATTAATTATAACCCTTCTATGACTGCCCATCACCTTTAGCAGTTAATTTTGGTCTATAAGACCATTGGTCTATCAGATCTGATCCCTGTCCACAATATGAGGCCCACCTCACACATTTCTCTATTACTGTTTGGCCCCAGACACACTATTCTTCTTTCAGTTTCTCCAATACCCCGAACTCCTTCCTTCCTGCCTCAGGGCCCTTGCACACACACTATCCCCCATCACTTCAAGTATTCTCTCTTACTCACCCTACCTCCCACCCCACCCCCAATCTCAGCCTGCCTGGTCATTCTTCAGAGCTCTGCTCAAAGGTCACTACTCAAGGAAGCTTCCCCTAACCCTCTCTACCAGCACTACCACCAGGACTGGGTTTGCCTCTTGGTGGGTGTCGCGTCAAAAGACAGAACGAAACCAAAAATTAGAAGCAGGAAGGATTGATTACTCACAGCAAACAAGGAGAACACTGGGGGTCTTTCCCAAAGCAGTATCTCCCTGAACAGCAAAATTGGGGGAGGTTTAAGCTAAGGGTTCATGCATATTCATGAAGAGGCTTGGAAGGTGAATGCGCTTATGAAGGGGTTTGGACCGTGTATGCATATTCATGAAGGGGCTTGAGCAGAGGAGAATGCAGCATAGAATTGGGGCAAAGGTTGACAGAGTCCAGGCTCTAGGTGATCAAAGTCAGAAAAGGTCAGCAAAGGTCAGCGCCATTCCTTAGGTTCCAGTTAATCTGGTGGTTGAGTGTTCCAGGGGGTTTGAATTCTGCAAAACAGCTCAAGAATGTACTTCGGGCTGATATTTACCTTTGAAACAGAACTGGGAGTCTTTACAGCTGATACATTGTCTCTGATATGCTTACCCTGGCCTGGTAATAGCTGTTTGTTTTTACCTCCTTTTGTTCCCTTAAAATCATTATTACTGAGATCTATTCTTTTGCAAGGGCAGGCATTTTGGTCAGGCTTAGATCACAAAGTGGTTTAGGCCTAAAATGACTTCTCGGGAATTCCCTGGCAGTCAAGGGTTAGGATTTAACTCTCACTGTGGAGGGCCCAAGTTCAGTCCCTGGTCAGGGAACTAAGATCTGGCAAGATGCGCGGCACAGCCAAAATAATAATAATAAAATAAAATGACTTCTCTTATGTTATGTCTAGTTCTCTTCCTCCAGGGACCCCCCCCCACCCTATCTGCTTTACAGGACCTTTAGTTATAAGCTCTCATAGCACACTGTACTTCTCCTCTGTAGAAACTAAATCATGATTTATAATGTAAATTATTTAAATTTCTTTCCTTCCAAACTCCTTCATATCATACACACACACCACATGAAAAGTTAGCTCCAGGGGAAAGTTAGTTAACGGGGGTTAGCATCGTCTTATTCCAGTAGGTCTGGGGGCTATGTGCTCTTGGTCATCAAGTAGCTAACTTCTTCCATTTAATGGGGGTTTTAGCATTTGTAAAACAACTCAGTAAATGTAACAATATCAATGCATCAGATATTGTTATCTAGGTACTTCAGAGTGGAGCTAAAGCAGAGGACCTGGGGGAAGGGTTCTGTCCCGGCCAAGGCTCCATAATGTCCTGTGTGCGCCGTTACAATATGAGGGACCAGATAACTGGACTGACAGAACACGTTACATCATGCAGGGATAATATCCTCTGTAGTTCTATTCTGTAAATATCCCATACTCCACGTCTTGAAAGAGGAATTTAATTACCATAGATAATATTAGATTAGAATCCCCAATTTATACCATCCACAAAAATACTGTACAAAGAACAAAAAAAATAGAAAAAAAAAAAATAGGAGGAAGCCGTGATGACTTTTGTGTAGAAAAGATGTTCTTAAATAAGACACAAAATTCAAAGCCACTAAGAGAAAGTGTGTATTGAGAAATGGAATATTTCCTGCCATATCAGTAAACAAAGGATGTCACTGTGGTCAGCAATTGCAGCCACCACCTGCAGTGAGCTGGTGAGCCCTGAGGGAACTCAGGAAGGAAACAATGAATACCTGCCATCCAGGCGCGCTCAGACTGCAGCCACTCCCTGCAGTGAGCCCTGAGGACACTCAGGATATGAAAACATGGGATACTGACCCCAGATAGCTGAGGTACCCATCAAAGGAATGATTTCAGTGAGTCCAGACTCTTGTCTCTTCCCATACAGAGAAAAACGCTAAATTCCTTAACTTGAGCTATGTGGTTTTCTTTAATTAACAATAATCTTTTGAAGTTCAGACTACCTGCCCTTTGCTGCAAAATTCCTATATACCCTGGCTCCCCACCTCGCCTCCTTGGAGCAGTTCTCTCAGGGTTTCTTGAGATGCTGCCTCCTGGGCGTGAAGTCCTAAATATTTCCGCCAAATAAACATAACTTTCAACATTCAGACCATGAATCTTTTTTTTGTTGACAGTATCAAATTTAAAATTTTAATACTGGGAATTCCCTGACAGTCCAGTGGTTGTGTTTCAGGAAGGGGGACCCCTGCCAGGGCCGAAGAGTGGGCTCTTGTCCAATACTCGGAAATGAACTGTCTGAGGAGACACAAGTGCTGACAAAGCAAGAGACTTTATGGGGAAGGGGCGCCTGGGTGGAGAGCAGCAGGGTAAGGGAACCCAGGAGAACTGCTCTGCCATGTGGCTTGCAGTCTCAGGTTTTATGGGAATGAGCTACTTTCCAGGTTGTCTCTGGCCAATCATTCAGACTCAGGGTCCTTCTTGGTGGTGAGCGCATTGCTCAGCCAAGATGGATTCCAGTGAGAAGAATTCTGGGAGGTTGGTAGGACATATGGACTGGCATCTCCTCTCTCCTTTTAACCTTTCCCAAATTCTTCCGGTTGGTGGTAGCTTGTCAGTTCTGTTTGTTACCAGGACCTCCTGTGGTAAGATAACTCATGCAAGTTGCTACTATCTTGCCTGGCGAGGTCGGGCGGTTTTGGTCAGTGTTTCCCCTAACAGTTGGGATTCCACGCTTTCACTGCCGACGGCCTGGGGTTTGGTCTGTGGTTGGGGAATTAGGATCCTATAAGCCACCTGGCGCTGCCAAAAAAAAAATTTTTTTTAAATACTATAAACAAAGATAGAAAATAAGCTATAGAGTTGAAGAAAATATTTTCAACATGTATACTAAATGATTAGTATCTAGAATACATAAAGAACATCTAACAATAAGAAAAAGAGCAGGACTTCCCTGGTGGCACAGTAGTTAAGAATCCGCCTGCCAATGTAGGGGACACAGGTTCGAGCCCTGGTCCGGGAGGATCCCACATGCCGTAGAGCAACTAAGCCCGTGCGCCACAACTACTGAGCCTGCACTCTAGACCCCGCAAGCCATAACTACTGAGCCCGCAAGCCACAACTACTGAAGCCCGGGTGCCTAGAGCCCATGCTCCACAACAAGAGAAGCCACCGCAATGAGAAGCCCGCACATCACGACGAAGAGTAGCCCCACTCACTACAACTAGAGAAAGCCCGCGCACAGCAGCGAAGACCCAATGCAGCCAAAAATAAATAAATAAGTAAATTTTTTAAAAAAGAAAAAGAGCAAAAAACCCAATAGAAAAATGGGCAAACTCATAGGAAAACTACAAGTTACCAATAAACGTACAAAGGATGTTCAGTGTCACTACTGTTAAAAAACAAAATTCAACCAAGTAAATTTGAAGATCTAATTGGCTTTATTCAATGATTCATGAATCAGGCAGCATCTCATCCAGTAAATAGAAGGGCAGTCTGAGGGGCTGTACAAAATGGAAGGGTTTTTTTCGTTTTTTTTAAAAATAAATTTATTTATTTTATTTTTGGCCGCATTGGGTCTTCATTGCTGCACGCTGGCTTTTCTCTGGTTGTGGAGAGTGGGGCCACTCCTCATTGCGGTGCGCAGGCTTCTCGTTGCGGTGGCTTCTCTTGTTGCAGAGCACGGGCTCTAGGCATGCAGGCTTCAGTCGTTGTGGCACACAGGCTCAGTAGTTGTGGCACACGGGCTTAGTTGCTCCACGGCATGTGCGATCTTCCTGGACCTGGGATCGAACCCGTGTCCCCTGCATTGCCAGGCAGAGTCTTAACCATTGTGCCACCAGGGAAGCCCAAAACGGAAGGTTTTTATAGGCAGAAGGAGGGTGCAGTTGGCCCTCCATATCTGTGGGTTTTGTGTCCATGGATTCAACCAACGCAGATCGAAAATATTCAGAAAAAAAATTCCATAAAGTTCCAAAAAGCAAAACGTGAATTTGCTGTGCCCTAGCATCTATTTACATAGCATTTAAAACTATTTACATAGCATTTACATTTTATTATATGTTATAAATAATCTAGAGATGATTTGAAGTATACAGGAAGATATGCATAGATTTTATGTAAATACTACACCATTTTATATAAGGGAATTGAGCTTCCATGGATTTTGGTATTTACTGAGGTCCTGGAACCAATCCCCTTCCCAGATACATGGACAGCTGTATTAGCAAAAGAAAAAAAAAAGCGTTCTTTCGGGCCAAGCTATCTTCTTTGGGGGTAAGGGAACTGCAGGGGTCTTTATCATACAGATCACCTCACTAGTGTTGATGAAGTAATTTCAGATTGATTATTTTAAAGATCACATTTCTGGGAAGAGTTGAAACTTCGATTAAGTCTTAGTTTGCTGTACTGGAGGCAAATGGCTCTCCATTGGGCTTATTTCTTTTTAACAATATTAATTATGGAAAAGTAAAGTAAAACAATAAGACATCACTTTTACCCAACAGATTGACCAAGATATACAAATTTGGCAACATGAAATAATGGCACGGATGGGGGGAAATAGTCTCATACACAGCTATTATGTGTATACATTTCTCAGCATTTGTCTCCTAGTGACATTTGCATGTATGCATGCAGAGTATGTTTATTATAGCATTGTCCATAATAACAACAATTGTAAACAACATATATTATCACTAAGCGAATGGCTATTCAGACTGTGGAATGTTACGCAGAAAAGTAGAAGGAATAAGGGAGAACTGTACGTACTGTGGACAGATCTCCAAGGCCCCTTGCTAGGAGAAAACAGCAAACTGAGGACTCCAACAGGAACACACACATACACGTATGCACACACAAAATACTATATATTTTCTATTAATACATATATGTATTGTATGTAAAAGTACAGAAAAATGTCTGGAAGATAAATACAGGTTCATAAGAAGAAACTTTTGGTGAGAGAGATGAGCAAGCCAGGATTAGTAAAAAGTCATTAGCTTTATCTGCAATGTTTTAAACGTTTAGAAGAACAAATTTATGTATTACTTATGAACTTAATACTTAAAAATATTAAATGAGATACAAAGAGAAAACATCTAGCACACAGCAGGCTCTCATGAACTGTAAATTCGTCTCCCTCCACCAAAAGTGATTAATACCTTGGGTTCAAACACAATAACCAGATCCCACCAATGTGTCCCATGAAAATAAAATGTGTAAGGCATAGTTCAGGAAGGGAAGGCCCTGACATGGCACGTGGAGAGTGGTGACTTAGGGAGTGGAACAGAAGGAAAACTGCAGGTACAGGCAGAAACGTCACTGCCCACACAAAAATGAACAAATGAGATCAGGGAAGATAGTCTCAAAGTAAAGAAACACAAAGAAATGCCCAAGGAAAATACAGGAGAACCATGATGCCATAACTATTCTCTTACTAAGCTTCTACTAAGCTCCAATCAGTTCACATGCAATGTACCATTTAGCCTGCAGAGTAACGGTATTACTACGCCCATTTCAGAAGATGGACACTGAGGTTCAGGTGTGAATTTGTCGGAACCCCTACAACTGACGGCGACTACAAGAGCCGGTATTCAAACCCACAACTGCTCTTTTCTACCATGCTTCGCCGACAATGCAAAGGAAAAAAAAAAATCAAGAAAAACAAGTCAAGATATAGGCATCAAAATTAAAACAAATACCCAAAACAGAACGGAGCCCCCCTGCAGAAGGTACGTGTGTTAATCGAGGGCCCCCCCACCCATGCAGAGAGGGGCGGGCTAGCGGGCGGAAGCTGAGGCCCCACCCCCCCCACCCCCACCCGCTTCCCCTGGGAATACGGCAACTCCACGAGCTAGGGGCACAGAGAAACAAGCAAACCTCCCAAGAGCCTAGAAAGGCCCCAGCGCGGCGAAGAGGCGGGGCGAAGGGCAGCTTCCGGTTCCGGGCGCAAAGGCCCCACGTGTTCCGACCCGCCAGGCCCCGCGCGGCTCGGATCTGGCGGCGCTGCTAGGGCCGGGAGTGGGTTGGGGAGAAGCCGGGGCAGGGGAGGAGCCGCCGGAGCTGTCGGAGCCGTGAGTGCTGGGGGCTGGGCCGGGCCGGGCCGGGCCGAAGCAGGCTGAGCGGGGCTGAGCGGGGAGGAGGGGGAGGGGTCGGAGACCCCGCCCCCCTAGAGCCTGGGGAAATCGTACTGTCCTGTGGAAGGGGTTGGCGGCAGTATGTTGAGGGGGCTGAGGCGTAGTGGTCCCCGTGTTTCCTGGCGGCCGAAGCTAGAACCTTCGGGTACGTGGAACGCGCTCCAGGCTTCTTTCTTTGCAGCCACCGCCCTCCGCCCCCTCTTGAGGCCTGCAGAAACGCAGTTAGTTCGTACCGCCCTGCCATTGCTTCCGTGCCAGCTGGCCCCCCCGGCACCGTGGGAGGAGTGGTCGAGGCCCCTTCATTTCCCGCAGTTTTTTACCCCGCCTCTCAGCTGGCTCGAGAATCGCCCCGAAGGCTCCCTGCCCAGGCGAGCCCCATCACTTGCCACCACTAACTACGCCGCAACACACGCAGACACCCTCACCCGTGATTTTATCGCCCGTGATTTTATCGCCCGTGATCGTGCTAGGCCTTGGAGACCACCTGGCCTGTGGCTTTTCAGCTGCACCGTGACGGACCCGAGCTTCCTCTCAAGCCAATGACTGCAGTCTCCACTTGCAACTTCCCTCCCCCACCCCTAACAGCCAGTTTTGGCACTTTTCTCGACACCACCGCTACCCTCAGCGGGCGTATATGGGGCCTGCTTCTTACCTGGTTTCGCGAAAAGTTTGTTAGTTTGTCTGTTAGTTTTTCAGAAAGGTGCCAGCCCGATTTTTATTTTTCTGGCCCTTGATGTTCTTGTCTTCTAGGCGCCTTGATAACCCTGTCTGCCTTGGTCCTGGGGAGCAGGGCCACATCCAGGCTCTACTTAGAGGCTAGGCTTAGAACTGTTGCTTTTTCTCTCTGTCCACATTCTGCAGGTGACACCCAGGGCAGCCTCACTCAGAAGCCACAAGGAAAGCTAGTGGAGTCCCTCATCCCTCCAACTTCTCTTCCAAGCTGCCCCATGGCCCTTGATCCAGAAAGCCACTTCAGAAAGGTTGTGGGACAGCCATGGGAGGCTTGTTGCTGGGAAGTGTATGACAGCGGAACAGTTAGGGTTTGTAGCCATTTGTCTTGGGTAGCTTTCTGCTATTACTATCTAGCCTAAGAGGGTGGGCAGGCTTGGAGGGAGGAAAGAAATTTTTTTCTCCTAGGGCTAAGCACCTGGGATTCATAATCTTGTCCCCTCTCTCCTCCAGCTGTACCCGTTTTGCACTCTTTCTGTATACCATATTGCAGTAGACAGTCATTTCAAGGGCACAGCAAGGTTTACTACGAAGTGAGGGACTCTTGGGCATTATAAACTATGCAGATGAGGTAAGTTACAGGTTTACAACATTTTTTTTCCAGCTAATTGGGCACGGACGTAAAACACATATAGCAGTCCTAGACTCCTTTTCTCCTTTAAATTTGGCCAGCACTGGAAAAGTTGGATCCCTTCTGCTCGAACCTCAGATTTATCTCCTTTGCCTTAGGTACTGGTCCTCAGACTTACCAAGCATCTTAAACCCCTGAAGGGCTTGTGAAATACAGATTACTGGGGCCACCCCCAGAGTTACTGATTATAGGTCAGGGCTGGGGCTTGATCATTTGCATTTGTAACACGTTCTCTGGTGCTGGTGCGCTGGTCTGGGCTTCCCCACGTTGAGAACCGCTGCCTTTGGCCAGACTTCTTCACACAAACATTGCAGTGGTTTGGACAATCAAAAGACCTGTGTGTGAGTACTTCTGTGCTTGAAACTAGTACGATGATCTTGTGTGGGTAATTTAACCACTTAGGTCTGAGTTCTTTGATTTGTAAAACTAAGAAAGTGTACTTCAAAGAAACTCGAAGTGCTACATTTTCTTAAGCTGAATTGAAGCTGAAATACTGGTGAGTTTTTTCCCTTGATTTTCTTAATTCTCTTGATAGGAGCTTCTATTCTTATGATATCGCTTATGCCCATATTCTAGGCTTTTGCTGTGAGTTCCTAGTATGCCAAAGTCCCGGCTATTTTTTAACTACATGTTAAATTCTTTAAGGTCAGGGCCTGTGCTTTTTTCATCTTTCTTTGCCCAGCACCTTGACTTGTGTGGGACACACAATTGATGCTCAGTAGATACTTCTGGGATGAATGAACTCCATCCCCTGCCTTCTTCTCTTGGAGAAGTTTTCCTCCACTAATCCTGTGTAACATAGTAAAGTAGTGTATGGCTGTGCCACCTGATTCCCTCAGGGGATTGGAGTAAATGCTAATGCCAAATTCCTGTAACTGTCCCCAGAAGCCCTGGCACCCACTGATTCTGAATTTCAGTGTCTGTATTCAAGTTGGGGGAAGAGAAATCAACAGCTTAAATAAATGCAACACACATTTATCGAGCATCTTTTTAACCAGGTGTTTGACGAAGTGTTAGGAACAGGGAATACAAAAATATATAAGGAGGTCCTTGCTTTCAGGGACAGGGCTCACAGTGGGAGACAAAAGACACTAAGCAGTGGCCCAGAGCAAGGATGGCATCTACTTTGGACCATGACGTACTCTGCAGTGGAAACCTGATACCCCTCAGATTCCTGTGGTCCAGCAGGCATGGATCCCGTCCTTCATCTCGTCATACGCAAGGGAGCCTTGGGCAAAGCCAGAAGGAAGTCATCTAGATACAGGGCAGGGAGTATCTTGACAGAGAATATTAATTAAAAACTAAAAACATAGTGAATGACTTTTGAAGTAACTTCTGAATTATCCACATTTATACCTCAGGTCAAGCTATATTTATAAAATATCCTTTTTTTTCCTTTCATTAAGTAATGTTTCCTCTGTGTGATCGGCATTGACCGTGTTCACTGTAATGGATTAAGTGTATTTGGCTAGTTTAACTCTGGCTTCCAGATAAAAGCTGCTGCCCTCATCAGGGTGGGTGTCAGGTTTGGTGAGCACCCTTTTCCTACTTCAGATTAGTTTGTGACATTCTGTTTTAAACTGAGGCATGTAGATTGGCCTGCTTTATTCAGGCCATTAACCACCCCTGGGTAAAAACCTGTAAGTTTAAAAAGCCTAGTTTCATGTTGGAGGTTACCCAATATGATCATGGTGGCAGGATATTTAATTCTGGTCTCAGAACCTGTATTTGGCCTCTAGCCCTTCTCAACTCTTGAGTAAATTCCTCTCACCATCTTCAGGCTAATACATCATGGCCCAGGTACTCAATAAAGAGGCCACATATCCTTGTACCCCTCAAAGCCCCTCTATTACCATCAAAAAGCTGGATAGTTTCTCAAAAAATGATCCAGCTCTCTGCCTTTAGGTAGAAAATCATCTCCATTTTCAAGATGATTTGATGTGACTTGTCCCAGATGACACACCTCTAGGAGGTGGAACACAGCTCATCCACCTCTGAAGGGAGAACTATCAACAGCGATCCAGCACTGCCTCCTGGGCCTGTGTACGTACCTGTAGGAAACGTTTTAATTGAAAATAAAGTGAATTGTTATGATTTTTATAGCTTTATTTAAATTTTTCATGTTTATATTTACTCTCAATTACATTTTTATACCTTGATCCTAACTGCAAAGTCTATTTAGTGACAGAAGATATTTATGTCTTAGCCTCCTCTGACTCCCTGTACCACCCACTACTTATTTGGCCTCTCCTTTTATTTCTTCCTGTCTTCCTCTTTTTTACACCTTATAATAACCTTTGAGCTACTTCTCCCGTTGCTACTCAAATCTAGTGAAGAATCACTGAATAGAATCTTAACTAAATCTATGTTGACTCTAACGAAGAAAAAATTTAAATGGCAAGAATATCTTAAATAGTTTTTAAACATGGTTTGAAGCACACTGATCATGATGTGTTAGAAGGCAAAAAGTCAGTGAAGGTATTCCCTTTCATTTCCTCTGCCTTTTGGGTTAGGTTTTCAGAGGACCTCTTGGGTATATGGGCAGACCTCGGAGATATTGCGGGTTCAGCTCCAGACTGCTGCGATAAGGGAAATATCGCAATAAAAACAGGAATTTTTTGGTTTTCCAAAAAACTGTTTACACTGTACTGTAAAGTTCTCTTTACACTGTACTGGAGTCGATTGATTAAGCAATAGCATTGTGTCTTAAAAATAAAATGTATATAATTTAAAAATACTTGTTGCTAAAAAATGCAAACCCTCATCTGAGTCTTTAGTGAATCATAATCTTTTAGCTGGTGGAGGGTCTAGCCTTGATGTTGATGGCTGCTGACTGAAGGGTGGTGGTTGCTAAAGGTTGGGGTGACTGTGGAAATTTCTTAAAATAAGACAGCAATGAAGTTTGCGGTATTAGTTGACTCTTCCTTTCATGAAGAGTTTCTCCGTGGCACGCAGTGCTGTTTAATAGCGTTGTACCCACAGTAGAACTTCTTTCAAAACTGAGTCAGTTCTGTCCAACCCTGCTGCTGATTTATCAACTAAGTTTATGTAATAGTCTAAATCCTCAGTTGTCATTTCAGCAGTCTTCACCAGTAGATTCCGTCTCAAGAAACCACTTTCTTTGCTCATCCATAAGAAGCAGCTCCTTATCCGTGAAGTTTTTATCATGAGATTGTAGCAACCCAGTCCCATCTTCAGGCTCTACTTCTTACTCTAGTTCTCTTGCTGTTTCTACCACATCTGCAGTTTCTTCCTTCACTGAAGTCTTGAACCCCTGAAAGTCATCCATGAGGGTTGGAATCAGCTTCTTCCATACTCCTGTTAATGTTGATGTTTTGACTTATTCCCATGAATCACTAATATTCTTCATGGCATCTAGAATGGTGAATCCTTTCCAGAAGGTTTTCAGTTTACCTTGCCCAGATCCATCAGAGGAATCACTGTCTATGGCAGCTCTAGCCTTACCAGATGTAGTTCTTAAATAATAAGACTTGAAAGTTGAAATCACTCTTTGATCCATGGGCTACAGGATGGCTGTTGTGTGAACAGGCATGAAAACGTTAATCTCATTGTACATCTCCATCAAAGCTCTTGGGTGACAAGGTACCTTGTTCAATGAGCAGTAATATTTTGAAAGAATTTTTTTTTTTCTGAGCAGCAGGTCTCATCAGTGGGCTTAAAGTATTCAGCAAACCATGTTGTAACAGATGTGCTGTCGTCCAGATTTTGTTGTTCCATTTATAGAGCATAGGCAGAGTATGCTATTTTGTATGCATAATTAAGTATGCATAATTCTCGAGGGCCCTAGGATTTTCAGAATAGTAAATAGCATTGGCGCCAAGGTAACGTCACCAGCTGCATTAGCTTCTAACAAGAGAATCAGCCTGTCCTTTGAAGCCAGTCACTGACTTCTCTCTAGCTATGAAAGTTCTAGATGGCATCTTCTTCTAGGAGAAGACTGTTTTGTCTGCATTGAACGGCTGTTGTTTATTTTAGCCACCTTCATGAATTAGCTAGCTCTGGATAACTTGCTGCAGCTTCCGCACCAGGGCTTGCTGCTTCATCTTGCACTTTGTTACAGAGATGGCATCTTTCTTTAAACCTCATGAACCAAACTCTGTTAGCTTCAGACTTTTCTTCTACAGCTGCTTCACCTCTCTCAGCCTTCACAGAATTAAAGAGAGTTGGGGCCTTGCTGTGGATTAGGCTTTGGCTCAAAGGATTGTTGTGGCTGGTTTGAGCTTCTATCTAAACCACTAAAACTTTCCCCACTTTCTTATCATTTGTGTATTCACTGGAGTAGCACTTTCAATTTCCTTCAAGAAACCTACCTTTGCATTCCAACTTGTCCACCTGGGGCAAGAGGCCTAGCTTTCAGCCTGTCTCATCTTTCGACATGCCCTCCTCACCAAGCTTAATCATTTCTAGTTTTTTATTTACAGCAAGATACATGTGATTCTTCCTTTCACTTGAATACTTACGGCCCTTGTAGGGTTTTTAATTGTCTTAATTTCAACATTGTTATGTCTCAGGGAATAGGGAGGCCCGAGAAGAGGCAGAGAGACGGAGGAACATCTGGTCAGTGGAGCAGTCAGAAAGCACACATTTATTGATTAAGTTTGCCATCTTATATGGGCACAGTTTGTGGCACCCCAAAACAATTAGAATAGTAACATCAAAGATCACTAATCACAGATCACCATAACAAACATAGTAATAATTAAGCTTGAAATATTGTGAGAATTATCAAAATGTGATTACATCAAGTGAGCAAATGCTGTTGAAAAAATGGCACTGATAGACTTGCTTGTTGCAGGGTTGCCACAAACCTTTAAGCTGTAAAAGAAAGCAAAACAGAAAACACATTATCTATGAAGCGTGATAAAGGTGAATCGCAGTGAAATGGGGTATGCCTGTACTAACTGGGTTTGCCTCAGGTTGCCTCTTCCCAGTTAGAGGAAGGGGACAGGACTGTGATATTGGTAAACAGAAGTATCACTACTCTGGTCTTAGGCAGGAAAACCTATCTTTAAGTTTTCATCCCATCTGGTTCCAAGGATCTTGTTTAATCTTAGCTTATAAGTGCTTTCAAAGCAAGAATTCTCTCCTGGTTTAACACTTTACTTTTTTTTAGGGGGTCTGCACCACGCAGCTTGCAGGATCCCAGTTCCCCGACCAGGGATTGAACCAAGGCCACAGTAGTGAAAGCGCCGAATCCTAACCACTGGACCACCAGGGAACTCCCTTAACACTTTACTTTTGATGTAACAGTAAACAGACCAAGATTTTCCCTGTGCATTAAAAAAAATTTTGTTTTGAATTGTGATGAAATAAAGGACTGTTTGATTATCATGTAAATCTTCTTCCCAAAAGGATTTAAAGCAATTTGAAGGAAAGAACAGAATATATAGAGCATCTACCATATACCAAACTCTGTGCTGAGCGATTCAATGTGTTACTTCATTGATCCTTAAGACCACCATATGAGGTAGGAAGTATTTGCCACATGTTGGAGATTGGACTGAGGCTTAGGGAGTGTCACCTGGCTAATAGGTGAGGGGAGGGATCCAGACTAAGGCTCCAGAGCCCCTAACCGTTATGTGGAAAGTATGGGTAAACGTTTGTATAAGGATAAGTAACAGTAAAATGAAAGAATCTTTCCAGTAGGAGGATCATAGTGGATAGTCTTTAGTTTTAAAGAACACTACAGGAGTAGAAAAGGGCAGTTAACAATTTTTATTAGCTGATTATTTTTTCTAGAGCAATGAGAGGAGCAGTTGCAAGCGTGTGGTTAGTCCCAGCGATCATTGATTCAAATCTCCAGGCTGTGGGCCCGCGTTAGAGTCAAAGAGGAGAAGGGAGACTGGAAAGAATTTAAATGTCTGCTGAATATCATCATTTGAACCTCTCTGATCACTGTTTTCTTCTGAAGATTAATTATTTGCCAGTAAGTAGATCCCATCTCTCGTTTAGGAAGATGCTGTAAGACTACAGACCTTGTCATTTAGGGTCCAGAAAGATCACTCCAAGTAGGAATAACATTTTAAGATAGAAACCCAGGTATCTTTTCACTGCGTGCAGTTTTCTTTTCTGGTCTTTAGGGTTGAGTTAGGGCCTTAACTGGCATGGGACCCACTCAGATACGGACAGAGACAGCTGGACCACAGACTGGAGAAAGGTCTTGCCTTTCCCACATCTCCTCCGCAGTCCTGCCCCAGACGTCCTAGAAACACTGAAGAGGCTAGGTGGTGGGGCCAGCCCAGGCTGAGGCTTGTGAAGCGTCTGTGCAGACATTATTTTAGAGCCTTCTGGAAACAGGTCTTTCACTCTTCCTGGCCTGGCCTCACGGTCTCTCTATAGTATCCTGTTGTTGGGTTTTTGTCTGTCACTGTGGAACCCTTCCAAGGACAGACACTGAGGGAAGGCGTTAGAAGGCAACGAATTGCAAGGCAGACTTGCAGGGTAACCCACCCCGTAAATGGCGGAATAAAATGCAAAGCCCATTTTCTGTCTCTAGTACTGACACCTGACATTTGCACAGCATGCTCTAGTTCACAAGCTCTCATAGGTCTCAGCTAACCCTGAGAGGAGAGTTGTTGTCTGAAGAGGGCTTCACCCTTTACGAGGGCTCTTGTGTACCTCGTCTCAGGAAACCCTTAGAGCGGTTCCAGGTTTGTGGGGATGTGGGCTGGAACGTACACCTTTAGATACCTAATCTGGTGCTCTTTTCACAGCACTGCCCGCCTTCTCTTCCTTCCCATCTCTTGCCCCAACAAGGACGACTCTGCCGCCCCTCATTCCGCTGTTGCTGACCTTTTGTCACCATCTCATCTTCCGAGGCTGCCAAAGTAAATACAAAACAAGCGAAGGAAATCTCAATCCGTGATTTCTGAAGAGCACTTTAAAGCAGCAGGTTCTATGTGATGCTGTTATATTCTTTTTTTCTTTGGCGAGCAAAGCCCTGTAAGAGCAGGAACCCTCTGTCAGCGCATACTTTATAGAATCTGTAGTAGGGCATCTCGTGGACTGTGCTACGTGAAAACAGTGAGAGTTCCTAGCCTGCTTCGCTGGGCAAGTTCTCCCATTTTTAAGTTAATAGAAATCCCTTCATTAAGCCAGAGACCCTGAGCATCAATTCCATCTTCTTTTCCTGCCTTGCAGATGTTGGGGGCTTGTCTGGATAAATAATCAGTGTTGTGTTTGTGTTAAGTTACTTGATGTCCGGTTTTGTGCATATTAAGGTTGATTCACATCTTCAAAGGAAAATGATTTTTTTTTTTTCAAATGCACAGCTTTGTGTGACTTGTATGTGGATCCTCCCAAGGCAGCCTGAAGAGTCCTTGTGATGAGTTGTGTTTTCCTCACTTCAGGAACCACTAAGAGTATTCTGTGTTACTCGCAATCCAAATAATAAGTGTTTTCTTCCCTTATTTATTCATTTGTCTGGCACACAGCTGGACAAATGAGTGAATAAGAATTAATAAGATACTGGATCTGTCCTTCCAGAGAAAGCCTTAAAAAGACTTACCGTGGTCTCTGCCTGAGAACCTATTGTGTGACAGGCCTTGAGCTGGGTGCTGTGTGGCCCTGCCCCCGGAGCTTTATGGTCTGGTGAATTAAACAGGAGGATGAACAATTCTTACCACACAAAAAGTAGATATATGTGTGTGCTGCGATACAGGGTCCAAGTTCCTGTGGAAACAATCTGGGAGGACCAGGGAAGGCATCTGGGGAAAGCAGATCTGAAGGATGAATAGAGTTAACCAAGTAAAAGGGGTAGAAAGGGTATTTCAGGCAGTCGACAGCATCAGGAACACCTAGTGAGGGCGTAGAAAAGAGATACAGCAGTGTATTTGAGCAGCAACTTTCAATGCAGTAGCAGTCGTTGGAGAAGAGAGGTGGGCAGGGGCCAGGTCTTGCAGGGCCTCGGGAATCAAATTGTAAGGGGTTTAGATTTTACCCTGTGGACAGTGTGAAGCCATTGGCCGATTTTGTATGTTAGAAGGGTCACCACTCAGACCTTACCGCAGCACTGCAGGTGGTATTGATGTGGATATGGCTCTTGCCCATTTTTAAATGCTTGCACTCACCTGCCTCCCTGCCCCCAAACTAAAGGTAAATGTCTACGTTCCAGAAATAAAAGCTGGAGGAGTGAGCACAGTCTAACTCCACCACAGCCCGGGGAGATTTCAAACCAAAATAAAGACTTCTAAAGTTTGGGGTTCTAATACCTATACTCCAACAAGGAGATATGAAAATGGGGCACTGGTGGGGATGGGGGAGGGATATAGAGTTGAGTATCTGCCAGCCCGGAGCCTTGAAGAGCTACTCCTTCCGTGAAAATCTGTCTACTGATCAAGCAAAAGGGCAAGGAATTGTAGGCCTCCATAGCCTTGGGTGGGACAGAAATCACTCACAGGCTTAGGTAGGCCTAAGTAAGACCCTATCGGCATAATTCAGGAAGACTGAGAAATTGAGATATTGAAACCACTAGTACTTGGATGGAAGCAAAGGAAATTTCATTCAAAGGGCTCACTTTTATAACCTAGGGCTCTCCCAAAGGAAATGGGCATAAAACGTAAAAAAATTACAAACCACCTGCAAAAACAAACCACCATGAGATAGAGCAGATGTAGTAAGTAGGTAAATTAGCCCAGGAAGATCTGTAAATTACAGAACTATAGACCATGAGATTATGTAGTGAATGTTTGCGGGTAATGGAAAAATGAAATAAGCTTGAATGAAAAATGATTTGAGATACAGATTTAAATAATAATTTGGTGGTTGATGGGCAACAGCACATTAGACAGCATGTTACAGCTGTTAAGGGTGGATCGTTGACCTTGAAGGTGGACCTGAGGCAGTTGTAGTGAAGCATAAAAAGATTAGAAAATGAAGAACCCTCAGGTTGCATGTGGAGAGTGGTCTGGAGGCAGTGGCACCTGGAAGTCCACTGGTAAAATCTGAACCAAGTGGTTCGTTCCACATGTAAGTGCCAGTGCAGTCGTAGGGGCCGAGGATATCGTCACTTTTTAAGAGGTCCTATCAACGCCTTTTAGTGGGTCATAACGGCTTCACTCGGGGAATGGCAGTGGAGATGAGATGCATGAATTTGAAAGATTTAGAAGGTAGGATTGACAAGATTTGGTGAATAAAAAAGAGTAGAAACTTATGGAGGAAACGATTGATTCTTACAGTTAATGTAGGAAGAAAACTTCAAAGTGGAGGCTTATTCATTTAGATGCATTTATTGTGTGCTTTGTTATAGGTATTGGAAATTGATTGAAGGACAGTCGCCTACTTCAAGGGGTTTCAGGGGAAAGATGAACGATGACTGTGTGATGTGGCAGATTTTGAGATACAGATGTGTCCAGATAGCTAGGGAAGCAAAGTGATTTCTAACCAGGTCTAAGGGCAGGGAGAATGGGGTCAAAGAAGGCATCTCAGGAGACATGAAGCCTTACCTATCTATGTCTTGAAAGATAAATAAGTTTAACCTAATGAAGGGTAAAGAGTTGGAAGGAACGGCATGTTCAGAAGCCAAAGAGCATAGACCTTTTGTGTGCTTTACATGCACACAATGTGCATGTGTGTGTGTGTTTGAAAGGATTGGAGAGGAAGGCAAAGGAGTAACAAGATGAAGGGGCTTCCCTGGTGGTCCAGTGGTTAAGACTCCATGCTCCCAATGCAGGGGGCCCGGGTTTGATCCCTGGTCAGGGAACTAGATCCCACATGCTGCAACTGAAAGATCCTGTGTGCTGCAACTAAGACCTGGTGAGGCCAGGTAAATAAAATAAATATTAAAAAAAAAAAAAAAGAAACCCAAGATGAAGGTCAACCTAATACATAATACTTAGAAGTTTGTATTTCACTTCCAAGACAGGAGTGATTGAGGATCTTAAATAAGGAAGGGACAGGACCAGGTTTGCCAAGAGCAGTCACTCTTGTGATATGATGAATGGTGACGAAGGTAACAAACCTGGAGACAGATAGCTCACATTTAGAGGCAACTGCAGTAATCCAGAGGAGAACTGATTAAGACCGAAACTGTAAATCCTGGGAATGAAGAAGAGGGGACCTGTTGAGAAGAAGTAGGAACACACGTGAAGCATTGGTGGTGGGAGTTTTCCATACAAAAGGAACAGACTTTTACAGACTTGGAGGCCTGGAAAGGCACCCTACTGTAGGGAGGTCAGCAATGCATTCATTATAGCAGGTGATACAGAGAAGAGGGGAGGATATGAGGCTTGAAAAATAAATTGAGGCTGGTTGTGAAGGGCTTCATGTACCATGCCAAGGATCTTGGAACTGATCTTACTAACAGTATGAAATCATTTTTAAATGTTGAGTGATGCAGTTGGAACTATTATTCAGAAAGATAATGGTTAACATTGGGGCCCCATCACTTTTAGGCACTTCACAGGTATTCCTCATAGTAACCCTATTAGATGGATTCCATCCTTACCTCCATTCTGTAAAGGGGAAACAGGCATAAGGAGAATAAGAACTTGACCATGACCCCATATCTAGTAAACAATAGAGCCAGGATTCAAACCCTGGCAATCTGACTCCAGGACTCTCTCTTAACCTTACATGCACTAAGTGTTTCTCAGCTAGGATGCACATCAGAACCACATGTAGCATTTCTAAACATACAGTTCCCTAGGTTGACTTGACTCAGAATATCCAGAAGAGTGATGTGTGATGCTGTGTTTTACAAAAGCTCCACAGCTGAGTCTGTTGCGTTTTGCTCATAGCTGAGTACTGCGGGGATCCCAGTTAGGAAGTTATGGCAGTAGTCCAGGCGAGAGATGGGGACCCAAACCAAATCAGGAGGAAACAGATTTAGAGGCTTAAGAGGTACAATTGGTTTAGTGAGCTGTAAGCAATGGGTAAGATTCAAAGTTGCATCCAAAGGTGATAACGTTGAGTGTTTACTTAACAAGTGATGATCTCAGCCAAGAGGATTACACGAAGAGGGGTGGATTTGGGAGTAGGAATCGTGAATTTAGTTTTGAGCACTCAGTTTTGAGGGTCTGTAGGTCTTCCAGTTAAAGATGTCTTAGGAGGAGGATCGCTTTTGGGGGTGCTTATGTGCCAGCCACTGTGTATAAGTGGCTTTCTTTGCTGTTATCGCATACAATCCTCTCAAATCTCGGAGAGTCCCCAGTTTACAGAATAAATGAATACGGAGTGTGATTCAGTTCGCAATGAACCTCCACAAAGCCTTCTCTAATTCAGCCCTGTCAATGTGTCTCTTCTCAGAATATATATCCTAATATATATGTCAGCGTGTGTGTGTGTGTGTGTAAAACAGATCGTGGTCAGTACCGCATTTTTAGCAGGCAGTTATGACTGTCCTTTCTCCTAGCCATTTTCCTTTTAGGTTCCCATATTTCATGATGCAGAAATGCAGTGTTTTTCTGTTTTTCTATGGGGTGTGAACCTTGTCTAGGAAAAGGAGTGGGAGAACATACCTTCAGGCATAGCTTATGCTATTCCAACTAGATCTATTTACAACATATGTTATGGAGATTAGGGGAAAGGGGATTTAAGTTTGGGAGTGTTATGTGTACAGGATTATGACTGAGCTCAGAACTGTTATTCCTGTGTATACTTTCACGCTCATAGTGTTGTCTGTCTTTACTTCTCTACCCAGGTCCCTTGGGAGAAACTCCTCGAGGTGCCCAGGCTGAGACGGGGGGAACGACTGTGTGAGCTCTCGATGGTGTGAGACCACCCCAGAGCCAGACAATGGCTACAGCCTTGGAACCGGAGGACCAGGATCTTTGGGAAGAAGAGGGGATTCTCATGGTGAAATTGGAAGATGATTTCACCTGTAGGCCAGAGTCTGTCTTACAGAGGGATGACCCTGTGCTTGAGACGTCGCACCAGAACTTCCGGCGCTTTCGCTACCAGGAAGCAGCAAGCCCTCGGGAAGCTCTCATCCGACTCCGAGAACTGTGTCATCAGTGGCTGAGGCCAGAGAGGAGGACAAAGGAGCAGATCCTAGAGCTGCTTGTGCTGGAACAATTCCTTACTGTCCTGCCCGGAGAACTGCAGAGCTGGGTGCGGGGCCAGCGGCCAGAGAGTGGCGAGGAGGCCGTGACGCTGGTGGAGGGTTTGCAGAAACAACCCAGGAGACCAAGGCGGTGGGTGAGGAGGGGGAGTCCTGATCTGTGTGATGTGGAGGGGGTCTATTTGCTGGGAGCATGGATTTAGGGGTAGGGCTTACGTAAATTACCCCATAAATTGAATTGGCTCTGCCCTTGGGTTGTACCTAGATCCATAAGCTCCATGGGACAGAGGAGTGTGTGTGTTTGTGTGTGTATGAGTGTGACTTCCTGGTTCTTGAAACACCTGCCTAGGGACCATCTTTGTGGCCTCAGCACACAAGGTGATACGGCTTTGGTTTTCCCTTCGGATGTTGAACCTCCATTTCCTGGGGAGGAGAATTCCGTGACTTCCTCAGAGGTTCTCAGCCCCTCAGTGACAGATCCCCCTTTCAGGACGACAGACAGGGAAGCACACAGCAAGGCGAGCCGCAGGTGGGGTAGGCGAAGATGGGAAGGATGGGACCTCATAGCCCTGGTGACAGGCAGGGTTGAGGGAAATGAGAAAGCAGGGCAGTATCTGAATGTCCCCCCTTGTCCTGGCGAGGATAACCTCGGCTCCTCCTCGCACGCCCCAGTGGGACTGGACTTTCCCCTCCTCGTCTGGGTCCCTCTGGGAGTTTTCCTGTTGGCAGCTTCTCCTAACATAAGCCCTGATGACAACCAAGACTTTCCTCCTGACTCCATGGTGACTGGAAGTTGGAATTATTCCCAGGTGACTGTCCATGTTCACGGCCAGGAAGTCCTGTCCGAGGAGACAGTGCATCCAGGAGCAGAGCCCGAGTCACCTAGTGAGCTTCAGGATCCTGCACAGACCTTGACCCCCGAGGAGTCCCATGAGGAGACCACACAGAGCCCAGATCTGGGGGCACCAGAAGAGCAGAGCCTGTGCCAGGAGTTGGAGTTCCAGCCCCTGCAGGAGAGCGGTGGGAGCCTCAGCAGGAAGGGGGGATCGTGGCAGAGTGAGGGGAGGGGGATATTGCTCCCATACCGAGGAGGCTGGCTAGATCATAAGGGGAGGAAGCCACAGAGTACAGGGTGTTGAGAGGAGGCAGTACTAGCTAGAGTACCCGTAAGCAGGGCTACCTTGGATAGCACTTTTGTTGGTTATTCTCCTGGCATTCCCGTAGTGTTACAGGTGGTGGCGTTGGGATGACTCAAGCCGCCCTTAGGCCTGTGTCTTGACTCCCACCTTCCCACCAGAGACCATGGGGGATGCTCAGCTCTTTGCCAGTTTTAGGGCTGCCCTGCACACTGCTGATCTCTGCCTTCTTTTCTTCTTAGAGGTTCCAGTGCCCCAGGACCCAGCCCTTCCTGAAGAGAGGAACCCTGGAAACCCAGAGATGGTTGCCCTTCTTACTGCTCTATCACAGGTGCACCCTAGTTTCTGTCTATACCATGGAGAATTTGAGGAACCGTTGGGCATATACACTGAACAGGTCAGACGGGACACAAGTTTCCACTCTCCTTTACCAGTTTAAGTTCTCAGTTCTGCATGTGTCTGGAAGGGGAGGAACTGCAGCTAATGAGATCAGTTATAACATCTCAGTCGGATCTACGGGCTCCAGAGCCTTTTGATTTGCCACCAAGCAGAGGGACTAACAAAGTGGGATTATTTGGTAACACCCCAGTACAACTTTGAAGTTGTCAAGTGAGGGTTTGTTTTTGGTTTTAAGGAATAAACTTGATCGTCATTTGTAAGGATAACTGACTGTCCTGCAAAAACGATTTCTGATTTTGGGTGCTATCCTCTTCCAGGGACTGCATTCAGTCAGGCCATGGCATTCATGAAGACTTCACCATGGTCAAGAGCCCCACAACTAAGCTATGTGGCTGGAGAAAAAAGGAATAGAATTCATCCTTATTTTTATTTGATTTATTTATTTGTTTATTTTGGCCGCGCTGCGTGGCATGCAGGACCTTAGTTCCCTGACCAGGGATCGAACCCATGCCCCCTACATTGGGAGTGTGGAGTCTTAACCACTGGACCGCCAGGGAAGTCCCCATCCTTATTTATTTATTTTTTTTAAATAAATTTATTTCTTTTTGGCTGCATTGGGTCTTCGTTGCTGCATGTGGGCTTTCTCTAGTTGCGGCGAGCGGGGGCTACTCTTCCGTTGCTGTGCGGGGCCTTCTCATTGCGGTGGCTTCTCTTGTTGTGGAGCACGGGCTCTAGGCACGCGGGCTTCAGTAGTTGTGGCTCGTGGGCTTCAGTAGTTGTGGCTCGCGGGCTCTAGCGTGCAGGCTTAGTAATTGTGGCACACGGGCTTAGTTGCTCTGTGGCAGGTGGGATCTTCCTGGACCGGGGCTCAAACCCGTGTCCCCTGCATTGGCAGGCGGATTCTTAACCACTGCGCCACCAGGGAAGGCCCCCATCCTTATTTTTAGATTGTAGTCTAGCTGAAGAAGAAAGTCCTGTTTATGCTGTATAGACTATGTAAGTGATGTGTGATTAGGTAAGGTCAGTTAGGGAAAGCTTCCTGGAAAAGATGAATTTTTGCAGAAATGCAGGTGCAGTAACGTGTAAAATAGGGAGTTGAATGGTGACTTCTAAGACCTTTCTTGTATTTTAAACAATATCCTCAGAAAGAAGAACATAGGCTAGTGCTGAGGGAAAGTAGTGGGATTGGAGGGAGCAGGAAGCGGGCCAGTTGCAAAAGCAGAAACTTGGGAAGCAGCGACAGGATGAAACTCAGATGTCCTGAAAGGGAACCGAGTGTCGCATTTGAGTTTCTTTGTCTCCTGGATGGATTCTGCCTGTACCAATGACCTTTATTCCAGGAACAAAGTATGAGGCTCCATAAAGCATGCCATTTTAGTAGAATCTTTGTGTTGTTTCAGGGATTGGTAACTTTCAAGGATGTGGCTGTATGCTTCTCCCAGGACCAGTGGAGTGATCTGGATCCAACACAGAAAGAGTTCTATGGGGAATATGTCTTGGAAGAAGACTGCGGAATTGTGGTCTCCTTGTGTAAGGAATTTCAAGTGTTTCTAGAGTGTTCTGAGCACAGAGATCTTTTTCTTGTTGGAAATTGAGGGTGTCTTAGACCTTAGATTGTACGTACTACACTTCTCTTATGCCGACCCCACCAGTGACACTGAAGGACAGCCGAGGAAGATGGTGTCCTTCGAAGTTAGAGGGAAGAGAAAATGCCTAGAAAGTAGTTGGAAACCTCTAATAAGAAAACAGCTGCAATACTATAGTTTTAGTATGAGTTTAAGTTTAGTGTGAGTAGGTAAGCATATAAGTTATGAAACAAGCAATAAAGGTTGGAGACGATCTACTTACTTGAATCTGGGAAAAGAGGGTAACATTGACGGCTGTGTGATTATTGAGTTGCTGGTGAAAGGCAAGAGATAGGCAGTACTCGTCAGAGGTGCTCCAGCTAAAGAGACTGAGGTTTGATGGACTGACCTGCCTATGTGATTGTTCTGCAATCTGCCAAACAGAAAAGATCTGCTCTTGACATGGGGAACAGTTGAACCAATCGTGATGTCCTGTTTTCCCTCTCTTGAGCAGCGTTTCCAATCCCCAGACTAGACGAGATCTCCCACATGGGAGAAGAAGAGCCTTTGATCCCAGAGATCCCAGAGGCGCAGGAGCCTCAAGAGCCAGAAATCCTGAGCTTCACCTACACAGGTGAGGAGTGACAAAGGGGATCTGTCCCCCGAGCTGGCAGTCCCTCTGGGGAAGCCCTCTCACTGGTTCTTCTAACATGTCAGCCGACAGCACTCTCTCCCTCTGAAGCCAAATTCTTCTATCCTTTTCCCCTCTTCACGCCTATCATTGGTTTGAGGGATCTGTACTGCAAAATGGTGACAGACAAAAAAGGGGAACTCTTGGAATTGCAGCTATACCATTTTTTAAGCATTCACGTAAACCCTTGATCCCCAACCTCCATATTTGTGAAAGGAGGATAATAATGTTTGTCCACACGAAGGCTGTTGACAGCCTGAGGGAGCGTATAAGAAAGTGCCTGGCACACGACAGGCATTCAGTTGACTGGTTATTTCCTTCTTCCCAACCTCTACACTTAAGAAACATGGGTTTCTCTCTTTACGGTCTTGCCCTCCCAAAACTGTTAAAAAATCTCTCCATTGTGTGTGAGGCATCATTACCTCTATAATTTCCTCTTTTCTCCTCTCTCCCTTTCTACAGGAGATAGGAGTGAAGATGAGGAGTGTCCTGAGCAAGCAGATCTGAGTTTGGAGGATCTACACAGGTCTATCTTGGGAGATGCAGAAATTCACCAGACTCCAGATTGGGAAATAGTCTTGGAGGGTGATCCAGGCAGACTTAACGAAAGAAGATTTGGCACAAATATTTCTCAAGTTAATAGTTTAACGAATCTTCAGGAAACTATGCCTGTCCACCCCCTGTTAGGGAGACATCATGACTGTACTGTATGTGGTAAAAGTTTCACTTGTAACTCCCACCTTGTTAGACACCTGAGAACTCACACAGGAGAGAAACCCTATAAATGTATGGAGTGTGGGAAAAGTTATACACGGAGCTCACATCTCGCCAGGCACCAAAAGGTCCACAAAATGAGCGCTCCTTATAAATATCCCCTAAACCGGAAGAATCTGCATGAGACCTCACCTCTGGTCCAGGTTGAGAGAACTCCACCTGTTGAGAAACCCTATAGGTGTGACGATTGTGGAAAACACTTTCGCTGGACTTCAGACCTTGTCAGGCACCAGAGGACACATACGGGAGAGAAACCCTTCTTCTGTACTATTTGTGGCAAAAGCTTCAGCCAGAAATCCGTGCTCACAACACACCAAAGAATCCACCTTGGAGGCAAACCCTACTTGTGCGGAGAGTGTGGAGAGGACTTCAGTGACCACAGGCGGTACCTGGCCCACCGGAAGACGCACGCGGCCGAGGAGCTCTATCTGTGCAGCGAGTGTGGGCGCTGCTTCAACCACAGTGCCGCCTTTGCCAAGCACCTGAGGGGACACGCCTCAGTGAGGCCCTGCCGCTGCACCGAGTGTGGGAAGAGCTTCGGTCGGAGAGACCACCTCGTGAGGCATCAGAGAACACACACTGGTGAGAAGCCGTTCACATGCCCGACCTGCGGGAAGAGCTTCAGCAGAGGCTACCACTTAATCAGGCACCAGAGGACCCACTCAGGAAAGACCTCCTAGCCTGGTCCCCACGTGCGGACACCTGCCTTCGACTCTTTCCCAGGGGTGGTCTGGGAGAAGCCATCTTGTCGGCCTGGGAAGACCTTTTCTAGGGAGTCTCCCTCACCTGCCCAGATGTGCGTTAGTAACCTCTTCCCCCAACTAGATCACCCCCCCCACCCCACCCGGGCAGAACCTCTCAACTATGTTCTACACCTTGAGGAGATATTCTTTCCAAAGTTCGCCTGAATTGAGGCCTCTCCGTGACTGGAGTGCTCCTGCCTCGACCTCACAGGTGTGAAGTAGGAGAATTAGAAGACTTAAGAGGTTGTGTTTACTATATTTGCCCCCAAATAAGCTGTTAACTATCCTAAAGACGCCTAACGCCCTCAAGTTTAAAGTGGCCCAGGACAGGTCCTTAGGTTTGGTAAGGGACCAGCCTTTAGGATTCTGTCCTTCCTGGGCTCAGATCTTAAAGCACACAGCCCTGAACTCAAGGCAGGAGACCCACATCCTGATGGCTCTGCCGCACTTGCACAGGTTAACTGTACAACTCTCTCCCTGATACACTGCTTCACCATGCACTTTCCTTTGATTCTCGGGAGAGATGCGAGTAGTGGTTGACGGGCAAAAACATCGAGGCGGCTTCATGTGGACCTTGTCAGGCTGCTCCCTTCCCCATCATCAAAATGACACCAGGTGCCAGACGCAGCTTGAAAGGGGGGCCTAGTCAGAAGCCTCTTTCCTTGTGGGTTTTTTCCTTTTAGAATGCCCCTGCCCAGCCCTCCTACTGTTCTGCCAGGCTCTCGGTTTTGTCCCTAGTGCTACATCTGTGAGATGTAGCATTTGGGTGCTGAGGGATTCAGTAACGCCTAATTGAAACCATGTTGAAGTCATTTACATTTCCACATATATACACGCCCACCCACCCGACCCTCTTCCCATGAGTTTGTGAGGGGATTTGGAAGTGGTGTCAGCTTACAAAGGCACTGTCATGATGGTAGAATCCTGATTGATGGGGTCACTTCACTTACATGAAGAGAGCTGGAGAAGATCTGAGCTCGAATTGTGGAAACTAAGCAAAAGCTGTTGCTGCTGGCCAAGGCCATCCAGACTGTTCTCCTGACACCCCACCCCATCCGCCCTGCCTCATTCTCTGATGTCAGGGAAACCTGGGACCCTGAAGAATTTACCAGGAGTAAAGGCTTTCATGTATTTGCGTTGTTTGCTTTTTCTTACGTGATTTCATTCTCATGTAATTAAGGACTAAGGAGTAGACTCTCATGGCCCAAGGATCTCTGTTGCCTGGTAAAGGTTCCATGGAGGTGAGGCTGAATAATTATGAACCTCACCTGCTCTGATTGTGTGGGAGTGGCAAGGACTGGGGAGACCATCCTCCAAAAGTGGAGCACGGGGTATGGTATTAAAGCATGAAAAGGGAGACTGCCTTCTGTGCTGGTTTCTTCTGCTCTGTTTCTCGACCTGTTGTGTGCCAGCGTTCACCAGAGGAATGCGGGTGGGATGACAAAGCCGAAGCTTAACGGCTCAACAAGGGGATTCTCGTTCTGGTCAGTAATGATGTTCCAGCTGACTGGTTTGGTTTTAACTCCAGCCCTCCATTGTCCTTCTGGAAGTATGCACACATGAAATTTTAGAAAGTAACACGGGCAGCCAAGTTCCCTGGTTTCTAGGGCTTTCCATTTAACCCATTCACTCTCCAGAGCTTCAGGTTCCTGAGACTTCTAAAGATCATCCATACAGAAAAATCTGGGAGGACATGATAGTTTTCCATGAGGATAGAGAAGGCTTGGCACGGTTAGCAGAGCCATAGGTGGAATTGAGGTAAGAGCCGAGTCTGGAGTTTGCCGAAGAGACTCCTAACATACATTTCTGAGCCACTGATCTAAGGTTTAAGCACAGTTTGTCCTGGGTGAAACGGCACAGCATCAAAAAATAATTTCCCCTGGATTATAACATTTATGGAAGTTGATAAAATTCTGGAGGTAACAACAAATTACATTTAATTCACTGATTTGTCTGCATTATTGCAATAGGTGAAAATCTGTCAAGAGAATTATACATAAAGGAAAGTTTGAGAGACAGTGCAGTGTGTTGAAAATTCGAATCGTTCTTTTATTGCTGATCCTCCTGCAAAGTTTCACATGCTGACACTAAATCTCTGGTCTCTTGTAAATGACTGTATTTTCTGAGGTTCTGAAGGTTCCTGAAGGAATATGCTGTCTCCTGAATCTAAACACGAGCAAAACCATGGTTTGTAGCAGCAGGGCCAGTACGAGAGCCTGGCACGAGCAAGAAGCAGTACAGCTGAACACAGGATGCTGGAGCCCTGGATGCCCTACCATTCCTTCAGAATTCTGTGAACAGATGAATCCTGGTGTTCCCTAACACCTTACTAAAAAAAAGTTTCAGAGGAAGAAAAAGGCAAGATTTTAAAAGATTATTTGGAGGAAGATATAAAGTAGTCTAAATGAATTGACAACTTAAAAAATTACTAGATTGTTGGAAATGAAGTGATTTGCTAACAAAGTTAAGAAATTAAAATGATAATATTAAGACCATTTGGCCACTAGTTTAGGAATAACCAAGTAATATCCAGCCTCTTCTCCACTGCAGAGTCCCAAGAGAAGTAAATGGAAGGAAATAAAGGCAAAATATATTTTTATTATCTGGAACTGAGGGCTCAAACTCTAGAGCAGAATCTAGTGAATTCAGGATACAAATGTACACAACATAATTTAATAACTTGTGGGCAATAAAGATTCATGCTTCACAGTAATAGAATACATATTCTGAAATGGATGTAAAACAAAATAATTGCTAATGTATACTGTAATGAAGTTTTAAATACCAAGTGAGTATTATATAGATTAAGTTCTCTGACCACAATATTTTTTATTGGAAAATCCACAAGAAAAAGTTTAAGTTATATGTTTGGAGACTTTAAAATGTCCATATAGGGACTTCCCTGGTGGCGCAGTGGTTAAGACTCTGCCTGCCAATGCAGGCGACACGGGTTCGAGCCCTGGTCCGGGAAGATCCCACATGCCGCGGAGCGGCTAAGCCCATGTGCCACAACTACTGAGCCCATGTGCCACAATTACTGAAGCCCACGTGCCTGGAGCCTGTGCTCCACAACAAGGGTGGCCACTGCAGTGGGAAGCCCACACATCGCAATGGGGAGTAGCCCCCCACTCGCCACAACTAGAGAAAGCCCGTGTGCAGCAACAAAGAACCAATGCAGCCATAAATAAATAAATTTATTTTTTTAAATGTCCATATAAATAACTTTTCATTTTAATTAATTTTTGGCTACATTGGGTCTTCGTTGCTGGGTGTGGGCTTCTCATTGTGGTGGCTTCTCTTGCGGAGCACAGTTTCTAGGTGCGTGGGGTTCAGTAGTTATGGCTTGTGGGCTCTAGAGCACACGCTCAGTAGTTGTGGCACACAAGATTAGTTGCTCTGCACCATGTGGGATCTTCCCGGGCCAGGGCTCGAACCCATGTCCCCTGCATTGGCAGGCAGATTCTTAAACCATTGCACCACCAGGGAAGCCCAATGTAAAGAACTCTTGCATCAAAGGAGAGATCATGTGGAAATTCACTAATGCTCAGAACTAAAACAAAATGTAAATGCTGCATATCGATATTTATAGGATGCACTGAAAATGTTACTGAGCGGATAACAAAAAAGGGGAAGCTTAAAACAATGAGCTAAATTATCAGCTTAGGAATGTTTTAAATAACAAAATATAGGAAGGAGCTACTGCAGAAAGTAACGACAAAAAATTACATTAACAAAGGAAAAAGCCTGGCTTTTTGAAAAGACTGCTAAAACCTTTGGCAATATTGATTAAGAGATAGAAATATAGAAATACAGTAAGTAATAAGCTACAGAAAGATAACTGTAGATAAATATAAATCAGTAGTAGTGGTATAAAACAAAGAATGCCTTTTGAAAATTGAACTACACAGATGGCCTCATCCACCAGAGGGCAGACAGCAAAAGCAAGAACTACAATTCTGCAGCCTGTGGAAGGAAACCCACATTCACAGAAAGACAAAATGAAAAGGCAGAGGACTTTGTACCAGTTGAAGGAACAAGATAAACCCCCAGAAAAACAACTAAATGAAGTGGAGATAGGAAACTTTCCAGAAAAAGAATTCAGAATAATGATAGTGAAGATGATCCAGGACCTTGGAAAAAGAATGGAGGTAAAGATTGAGAAGATGCAAGAAATGTTTAACAAAGACCTAGAAGAATTAAATAACAAACATTTAGAATAAAGAACAAACAGGTGAACAATATAATAACTGAAATGAAAAATACACTAGAAGGAATCAATAGCAGAACAACTGAGGCAGAAGAACGGATAAGTGACCTGGAAGATAGAATAGTGGAATTCACTGCTGTGGAACAGAATAGAGAAAAAAGAATGAAAAGAAATGAAGACAGCCTAAGAGACCTCTGGGACAACATTAAATGCAACAACCTCTGCATTATAGGGGTCCCAGGAGAGGAAAGAAAGGACCCGAGAAAATATTTGAAGAGATTATAGTTGAAAACTTCCCTAACATAGGAAAGGAAATAGCCACCCAAGTCCAGGAAGTGCAGAGAGTCTCAGGCAGGATAAACCCAAGGAGAAACATGCTGAGACACATAATAATCAAATTGACAAAAATTAAAGACAGAAAAATTAATGAAAGCAACAAGGGAAAAATGACAACATACAAGGGAACTCCCATAAGGTTAACAGCCGATTTCTCAGCAGAAATTCTACAAGCCAGAAGACACTGGCATGATATATTAGATGAAAGGGAAGAACCTACAACCAAGATTGCTCTACCCAGCAAGGATCTCATTCAAATTAGACGGAGAAATCAAAAGCTTTACAGACAAGCAAAAGCTAAGAGAATTCAGCACCACCAAACCAGCTGTACAAAACATGCTAAAGGAACGTCTCTAAGTCTCTAACACAGGAGAAGAAAAGGACCTACAAAAACAAACCCATAACAATTAAGAAAATGGTAATAGGAACATACATATCGATAATTACCTTAAACATGAATGGATTAAATGCTCCAACCAAAGGACACAGGCTTGCTGAATGGATACAAAAACAAGACCCATATATATGCTGTCTACAAGAGACCCACTTCAGACCTAGGGACATATACAGACTGAAAGTGAGGGGATGGAAAAGGGTATGCCATGCAGATGGAAATCAAAAGAAAGCTGGAGTAGCAATACTCATGTCAGATAAAATAGACTTTAAAATAAAGAATAGGGCTTCCCTGGTAGCACAGTGGTTAATAATCTGCCTGCCAGTGCAGGGGACATGGGTTTGAGCCCTAGTCCAGGAAGATCCCACATGCCACAGAGCAACTAAGCCCGAGTGCCACAACTACTGAGCCTGCACTCTAGAGCCCGTGAGCCACAACTACTGAAGCCTGAGTGCCACATCTACTGAAGCCTGCACACCTACAGCCTGGGCTCTGCAACAAGAGAAGCCACCACAGTGAAAAGCCTGTGCACCAGAACAAAAAGTAGCCCCCGCTCACCACAACTAGAGAAAGCCCATGCAGAGCAATGAAGACCCAATGCAGCCAAAAATAAATAAATAAATATTTTTAAAAATAAAATAAAGAATGTTAACGAGAGACAAGGAAGGACACTACATAATGATCAAGGGATCAATCCAAGAGAAGATATAATAATTATATATGCACCCAACATAGGAGCACCTCAATACATACGGCAACTGCTAACAGCTCTAAAAGAGGAAATTGACAGTACACAATAATAACGGGGGACTTTAACACCTCACCTACACGAATGAAAAGATCATCCAGACAGAAAATTAATAAGGAAACACAAGCTTTAAATGACACAATAGACCAGATAGATTTAATTGACATTTACAGGACATTCCATCCAAAAACAGAAGATTACACTTTCTTCTCAAGTGCACACGAAACATTCTCCAGGATAGATCACATCTTGGGTCACATTCAAGCCTCAGTAAATTTAAGAAAATTGAAACCATACCAAGCAGCTTTTCCGACCATGATGCTATGAGATTAAAAATCAATTACAGGGAAAAAAAGGTAAAAAACACAAACACATGGAGGCTAAACAATACATTACTAAATAACCAAGAGATCACTGAAGAAATCAAAGAAGAAATAAAAAAATACCTAGAGACAAATTAAAACAAAAACATGACAATCCAAAACCTATGGATGCAGCAAAAGCAGGTCTAAGAGGGAAGTTTACAGCAATACAAGACTACCTCAAGAAACAAGAAAAATCTCAAGTAAACAATCTAACCTTACACCTAAAGGAACTAGAGAAAGAAGAACAAACAAAATACAAAGAGAAGGAAAGAAATCATCAAGATCAGAGCAGAAATTAATGAAATAGAAACAAAGAAAACAATAGCAAGGATCAATAAAACTAAAAGATGGTTTTTTGAAAAGATAAAGAAAATTGATAAACCTTTAGCCAGACTCATCAAGAAAAAGAGGGAGAGGATTCAAATCAATAAAATTAGAAATGAAAAAGGAGAAGTTACAATGGACACCGCAGAAATACAAAGCATTACAAGAGAATACCACAAGCAACTCTATGCCAATAAAATGGACAACCTGGAAGAAGTGGACAAATTCTTAGAAAGGTATAACCTTCCAAGACTGAACCAGGAAGAAGCAGAAAATATGAACATATCAATCACAAGTAATGAAATTGAAACTGTGATTTAAAATCTTCCAAGAAACAAAAGTCCAGGACCAGATGGCTTCCCAGGTGAATTCTATCAAACGTTTAGAGAAGAGCTAACACCCATCCTTCTCAAACTCTTCCAAAAAATTGCAGAGGAAGGAAATCTTCCAAACTCATTCTTTGAGGCCACCATCACACTGATACCAAAACCAGACAAAGATACTACAAAAAAAAGAAAATTAGAGACCAATAACACTGATCAATGCAGATGCAAAAACCCTCAACAAAATACTAGCAAACAGAATCCAACAACACATTAAAAGGATCATACACCATGATCAAGGGATTTATCCCAGGGATGCAAGGATTCTTCAATATATGCAAATCAATCAATGTGATACACCATATTAACAAATTGAAGAATAAAAACCATATGATCATCTCAATAGATGCAGAAAAAGCTTTTGACAAAATTCAACACCGGTTTATGATAAAAACTCTCCATAAAGTGGGCATAGAGGGAAACTACCTCAACATAATAAAGGCCATATATGACAAACCGACAGCAAACATCATTCTCAATGGTGAAAAACTGAAAGCATTTCCTCTAAGATCAGGAACAAGACAAGGAGGTCCACTCACCACTATTATTCAACATAGTTTTGGAAGTCCTAGTCATGGCAGAAAAAGAAACAGAAGGAATACACATTGGAAAAGAAGAAGTAAAACAGTCACTGTTTGCAGATGACATGATACTATACATAGAGAATCCTAAAGATGCCACCAGAAAACTACTTGAGCTAATCAATGAATTTGGTAAAGTTGCATGATACAAAATTAATGCACAGAAATCTCTTGCATTCCTATACACTAACAACGAAAGATCAGAAGGAGAAATTAAGGAAACAATCCCATTCACCATTGCTACAGAAAGAATAAAATACCTAGGAATAAACCTACCTGAGGAGGTAAAAGACCTGTACTGAGAAAACTATAAGACACTGATGAAAGAAATCAAAGATGACACAAACAGATGGAGAGATAAACCATGTGCTTGCATTGGAAGAATCAATATTGTGAAAATGATTATACTACCCAAAGCAATCTACAGATTCAATGCAATCCCTGTCAAATTACCAGTGGCATTTTTTACAGAACTAGAACAAAAAATCTTAACATTTATATGGAGACACAAAGACCCCGAATAGCCAAAGCAGTCTTGAGGGAAAAAAACAGAGCTGGAGGAATCAGACTCCCTGACTTCAGACTATACTACAAAACTACAGTAATCAAGACAGTATGGTACTGGCACAGAAACAGAAATATAGGGCTTCCCTGGTGGCGCAGTAGTTGAGAGTCCACCTGCTGATGCAGGGAACACAGGTTCATGCCCCGGTCTGGGAAGATCCCACTAGCTGCAGAGCAGCTAGGCCCGTGAGCCATGCCCGCTGAGTCTGCGCGTCTGGAGCCTGTGCTCCACAACGAGAGAGACCACAACAGTGAGAGGCCCGTGTACCGCAAAAAAAAAAAAACCCAAAACAGAAATATAGATCGATGGAACAGGATAGAAAGCCCAGAGATAAACACATGCACCTAAGGTCAACTAATCTATGACAAAGGAAGCAAGGATATACAGTGGAGAAAAGACAGTCTCTTCAATAATTGGTGCTTGGAAACTGGACAGCTACATGAAAAAGAATGAAATTAGAACACTCCCTAACACCATTCACAAAAGTAAACTCATAATGGATTAGAGACCTAAATGTAAGACTGGACACTATAAAACTCTTAGAGGAAAACATAGGAAGAACACTCTTTGACACAAATCAGAGGAAGATCTTTTTTGATCCACCTCCTAGAGTAATGGAAATAAAAACAAAAATAAACAAATGACACCTAATGAAACTTAAAATCTTTTGCAAAGCAAAGGAAACTACAAACAAAACGAAAAGCCAACCCTCAGAATGGGAGAAAATATTTGCAAACGAATCAACAGACAAAGGATTCATCTCCAAAATATACAAGAAGCTCATGCAGCTCAGTATTGAAAAAAAACAAACAACCAAATCCAACAATGGGCAGAAGACCTAAATAGACATTTCTCCAAAGAAGATATACAGATGGCCAAGAAGCACATGAAAAGCTGTTCAACATCACTAATTATTAGAGAAATGCAAATCAAAACTACAATGAGATATCACCTCACACCAGTTAGAATGGGCATCATCAGAAAATCTACAAACAACAAATGCTGGAGAGTGTGTGGAGAAAAGGGAACCCTCTTGCACTGTTGGTGGGAATGTAAATTGATACAGCTACTATGGAGAACAGTATGGAGGTTCCTTAAAAAACTAAAAATAGAGCTACCATATGGCCCAGCAATCCCACTCACTACTGGGCATATACCCTGAGAAAACCATAATTCAAAAAAACACACACACCCCAATGTTCATTGCAGCACTGTTTACAATAGCCAGGTCATGGAAGCAACCTAAATGCTCATCAACAGTCGAATGGATAAAGAAGATGTGGTACATATATACAATGGAATATTACTCAGCCATAAAAAGGAATGAAATTGGGTCATTTGTAGAGACGTGGATGGATCTAGAGCCTGTCATACAGAGTGAAGTAAGTCAAAAAGAGAAAAACAAATATAGTATATTAACCTATATATGTGGAACCTAGAAAAATGGTACAAATGAACTGGTTTGCAGGGCAGAAATAGAGACACAGATGTAGAGAACAAATGTATGGACACCAAGGGGGGAAAGTGGCGGGTGGTGGTGGTGGTGGTATGAATTGGGAGATATACACTATATCTGTTATAGTGTATATACATATACACTATATGTATATAGTGTATATACATATATACACTAATATGTACAAAATAGATTACTAATAAGAACCTGCTGTATAAATAAATAAATAAATAAAATAAAATTAAAAAAAATAGGCATTCAAAGCAAATTCCTTGTTTGTTCTCCCCTTCCTCTCCCCAAAACAGAATCTGAACAGACATGAGCTCATTCCAGGAAAGATGAGCACAGGCCTGTGGAGAGGGACCCATGGGCTGAGCTGCCTCTGGAAGGAGTGGAGGGAGTGGGCCTGCCCAAGACCATACGTGTGGGATGTGGCACCTGCTCTCAGCCTTCCTCCCCAGCCACCACCTCCTGGCTGCACCCCAGGACTGCATTCCAGTTATCCCACTCACTAGCTGCGTGACCTTGTGCCAGTAACTTAACCTCTCTGAGTCTCAGTGTCCTCCTCTGTAACTTAGGATAGCACCAGCTGCACCCCATCGAGCTATTGAGAGGATTAAATGAAATGCTGTCCTAGATGCGTGCCCTCGGTATCCAGAGGTCAGCCATGGGAGGGATGGTGTCACATCAGCCCCTTCTCCTCTGAGAAAGGAACAGGTCTTTGGAACCTGGAATCCGAGACTGTCCAAGGTGGTAGGGCCTGTCCATTATTGAGTCTGGTCCTGCCAGTGTGCAGGGGGAATCTGAGGCCCAGAGAGGGGAGCTGCACAGTGGGTCAGCACGAACCCCAGGTCAGGACTCGAGCTGCAGCTACTCAGGACCAGGAAGTCTTGCCCAAGGAGAAGGCGCCCTCGGCATGTGTTACAACCCTCTCTGGATCTCAATTTCTTCATCTGTAAATAGGGACGCCCAGGCAGCTTGTGCTGGGCCTGCTCTGGCACCCCAGTACTCCCCTTCTCTGTTCAGAAACTGCTTTAGCCGAAGAGAGAAGCAAACAGCCAGTGAAAGCAAAGGGGTTGTTAACTTGGTAAATGAGTTGGTTTTAGAATGTTTATTTTTTTATTATGAAAAGAATCATGCTCATAAAATAATTAAAATGTTATACAAGTGAATAAAGCAGAAAATGAAAAAGAAATGAAAATACACGTCAATAATAGCAGGTAAGATGGGGAGAGTAGATGGAGGTAAAATAATTCAAGGTTCAAGCATTGTTGGGAAGGTGAAGTACTATGGTTTTTTAGATGGTAATAATCAAGGATATATGTTGAACTCTGGGGTAGCCACTAAAAGAATAATAAAAGAATGTACAGCTGACATCTTAATAGAGGGAAAATAATGAAGTAGTGAAAAATAATGCAAGTGAAGGCAATAAAAGAGAAACAGGAATATAAAATAGGTGGGTCAAGTACATAACAAATAGATGGTAGCTAAAAACCCAAATATATAAATAATTATAAGTGTAAGTGGATTAAATATACCAGTTAATGATCAAGTTAATAGAGAAATGCACACATATGTATATGGGTGTGCATACACACGAGACATACCTTAAAGAACACAGGAAGGCTGAACATAAAGCATAAAGCACTCTTTAAAATGAATCGTCCCTAAGAATAGATATAGCCAAGGAGGGAATGAGACAGACTATATATATCACTGCGCTCGAGGCAGCGCGAACACACCATGGGAAGAACTGAGCCTGAGAAGAGCAAACTTCAGGGAAATGAATAAGATTGAAGGTGGTGACTCTGTTCGCTAATCACTAATTCATTCAACAAAACTGAATGTACCAAGAGCTGGGGGATGAAGCAGAGGATGCAAAGATGAAGAAGACACAACATACACACACAGCTGTGGGGATCGAGGTGAGAGTCGGCAGTACTCAAGTTAGACACGCGGAAGAAAAGAAAAAGCATGAGAGGAAGATGGTGTGCTCAGTTTTGTCTTATTGAGTGTGAGACAGTTCTAGTTTATCCAGAAGGTAGAAACGTATCTGTTGTGAATAAAAAGGTCTGAAAGGAGAAATGGCTTTGGGGCAAACAGGTGTAAGTTCAGGGCACGGGTGTGGATGAGAAAGAAGGTGTGCACATTAAAAAGGAAAACTTGGGAATTCCCTGGCGGTCCAGAGGTTAGGAGTCCACGCTTCCACTGCCTGGGACATGAGTTCAATCCCTGGTTGGGGAGCTAAGGTCCCACATGCCATGCGGCACGGCCATAATAATAATAATAATAAAAGAAAAACTTGCTAAGGACAGAAATCTGGGCTTTTTCAACATTTAAGGAAAAACTGGTGGAGGCAGAAGATTACCCACCAACAAAAAGTGAGGAAGAAGAATTAAAGAGGAGACTCAGAAGAGAAAAAACAATCCAAAAAAGAAGAAAAATTTAAAAGGAGAAAGTGGTCAGTGTTGTCAAATGCCATAGAGGAGTCAAGCTGGATGAAGACTAAGAGAGAGTGTTTGATTTCTTTTTTTTAATAATTAATTAATTTATTTATTACTTTTGGCTGTGTTTGAGCTTCATTGCTGCACGTGGGCTTTCTCTAGCTGTGGTGAGCGGGGGCTACTCTCTTTGTTGTGGTGCGCTGGCTTCTCATTGCGGTGGCTTCTCTTGTTGCAGAGCACAGGCTCTAGGCGTGTGGGCTTCAGTAGTTGTGGCACGTGGGCTCAGTAGTTGTGGCTCGCAGGCTCTAGAGCACAGGCTCAGTAGTTGTGGTGCACGGGTTTAGTTGCTCCACGGCATGTGGGATCTTCCCCAACAAGGGATCGAGCCTGTGTCCCCTGCATTGGCAGGCAGACTCCCAACGACTGCACCACCAGGGAAGTCCCCGTTTGATTTCATAATTAGATTGATTATGAAATGTGGTGAAAATTGGACGAGCAGAAGGAGTGGAGGAAGAGACTGGGAATACAGGATGTTTTTGTAAGAAGCTTGAGAAGGAAAGAAAATAGTGTGGCAGTTTGGGAACGTTCAGTGTCAAGAAAAGATGTCAGCCTTTCTCAGGATAAGGGAAACTTGAAGCATTAGAGTCATATTTATTGACCACCTGCTAATTTCCAGACACTGTGCTAGGAGGTGTATTTATACATATTGTCAAGTCATAGAAGCTGAGGAGAAGGGGCAAAGGAGACTGAGACATTAAAAATACAAAAAAGGGGATAATTGAAGAAGCAAATCTTTAAGACAATGGGATCAAAAGGACAGTGCATGGATTTGCATTGAAAAATATTCTGAGACAAAAGGAAAAACATGTTCAGGTGAGTACAAAATGTGATCAGCTTTTAGACTGGGGAAAGGAAAATGAAGGGAATCCATCACCAGTGGTTTCCACATTCTCCTGTGGCAAGTTCTACTCCCATCAACTAAACAGGAGGGGTGGGAAAATAGAGAAATAGGCTCAGAAAGGGCAGGAAAGGGTTCAAGCTTGGGAGTTGAGAGAGTGGTTGACAACAGCTAGAAGAACTTCTGAGAAGATCTGAGGATCCATCTAACGTGTTATCAGGGAGAGTACAATGGAAGGGTAGCTTAGATGATTGAGCTTAACAGAGCTGCAAGCTTGAAGATGAGACAGAGCTCGATAGCTTTTCTCAAACCTCCTCCAACCACTGAAGCCCCTACAGCTTCAAACCTAAACTCTAACTTATTTTGTCAGGATGGATTGTGTTAAACTGACACAACCCTCACCTCCCCTTAGATACCTATTGATTTTTTTTTTTTTTTTTTTTGAAGAGCAGGTTGGGGGTTTCAGCTTTTCAACCAGGCTTTAATCTTCGGAGAGGATGTGGTGGAAGAGTAACCATTGCCTGGGGTCAGGACAAAACAACTGTAAAGAACTCAATCAGGGCTTCCCTGGTGGCGCGGTGGTTGAGAATCTGCCTGCCAACGCACGGGACACGGGTTCGAGCCCTGGTCCGGGAAGATCCCACATGCCGCGGAGCAACTAAGCCTGTGTGCCACAACTACTGAGCCTGTGCTCTAAAGCCCGCGAGCCACAACTGCTGAGGCCTGCACACCTAGAGCCTGTGCTCTGCAACAAGAGAGGCCACCGCAATGAGAAGCCTGCGCACAGCAACGAAGAGTGGCCCCCGCTCACCGCAAATGGAGAAAAAGCCCATGCGCAGTTTGCCACAACAAGAGAAAGGCCCAAGAGCAGCAACAAAGACCCAACGCAGCCAAAAATAAAATTAAAAAAAAAAAAAAGAATGCCATCAGTTATTCTCATGATGGAGAAGACTGTTACATGAACAGGGAAAGTAATTGTACATAATTGCTACTTGTAGAAAGTTCTGTTACTAAACTGACCAACAAAAGGTCACTCTAGATAAGTGATTATTGCTCTCTAGAAATAATTCTTGTGATGAATTTTCTCAGTGAAAATCTGCCTATAACTTAGCAGGGGGAACATCGATCAGAAGACCACTGAGTCACAAAACCATAGACGGTTGAAGCTGGAAATGTGTAGAGTGAATCTAACCCCAAACTTCCAACACAACATTGTAAATCAACTATACTCCAATAAAAATTAAAAACAAATAAATGAATAGAAAAATAAAACTTCTTTAAAACCAAAAAAGAAAAAAAATAAATTCTTTTTTGTCATTGGAAACATAAAATAACCAAAACCCAAAAGTTCTGAACATGCAGTTCCCAAACTCCATGATGAGTTTCCTTACCTTTTATTTCATACACTCAGAAAGTATTTAATAAATACTTATAATCATGTAGCTGATACCGTTCTAGATGTTAGGGAAATAGCAGTAAACAAAAGAGATAAAGATCCCTACCTTCAAGGAGCTTCTATTATGGTGAAGAAAGACAAACAGTAAACAAAATAAATTATTGTTTAATTTATGGAGCATACTAAAAGGTGACAAATGCCAAGAAGAAACATTAGTCAGGGAAAGTATAGAGAGTTCCACGGATAGGGGAGGAAGTAATCCAGGAAGGATCCGCTGAGAAGGTGACATTTGAACAAAGACTTAAAAGAGCTGGGGGAGCGAGTCATGCATATATACAGGGAAGAACATTCTAGAGTGAATAGCAAGTGCAAAGTCCCCGAGACAAGCTTCTGTTTGGCATATTTGAGAAGAGCAAGGAGACCTGTGAGCCTGGGGCAGAGAGAGTGAGGGAGAAAGTACAGGAGATGCGATTGGGGGGATAATGCGGAGGGGCAAGTCACGTAGGGCTTCATAAGCCGTTGGGACAACTTGGGCTTCTATTCTAAATAGGACAGTGAGGCTATTGTTCAAGGGATTGATATACGATCTCACTACAACTATAAAAACATGCTGATCGGGCTTCCCCGGTTGCACAGTGGTTGAGAGTCCGCCTGCCGATGCAGGGGACACGGGTTCGTGCCCCGGTCCGGGAGGATCCCACATGCCGCAGAGCGGCTGGGCCCGTGAGCCATGGCCACTGAGCCTGCGCGTCCGGAGCCTGTGCTCCGCAACGGGAGAGGCCACAACAGTGAGAGGCCCGTGTACCGCAAAAAAAAAAAAAAAAAAAAAAAAAAAAAAACATGCTGATAGGCGAGGATGGATTGTAGGGAAGCAAAGATGGAAGAGGGGAGATCACTTGGCAGGGTAATAAAATTATCCAGGTGAAAAATGAGCATAGTTTGGATGAGAATAATTGCAGTGAAGGTGATGAGCAGGTGGTAGGGTCCAAATGATATATTTAAAGTAGAATGAACGGGATTTACCCGTGGATGTGAGAATTGAGTAAGAAAAAAGTTAAAGAACACTCTAAGGTCTTGGCCTGAGTAAATGGGAGGAAGTAAGTACCATTGACTAAGATGGCAAGACTTAGGTAAAGCATAACTTTCCAGAAACATGAGAAGGATGGGGTTTGGACGTGGCCGAGATACCTACTAAACAAGTTAGTGGACATGTGTAAGTAGCTAGATAAAAGAGTCTGGAGAGAAGAATTATAATAGCCACCCACGCATTACACATTTATTGCATACCTGCTTTGTGCCACGCATTGTGTTAGGTACAGTGATTACTAGGAGCTTTGCTTCCAAGGAATTCATGAACAGGTGGGAAAGACGTGAGACGTACTAAGTAGATATACTAGACAGCATAGAAAAGGGATGGTCAACTTTGCCTGAAGAAATGATTCAAATAAGACAGAGGCAGAACAGAGGAGTGGTTAATAGCACAGGCTCTGGATAAATAGACCTATATAGGGACCTAGATTTGAATCCTACCTCCATCACTTATTAGCTATATGACCTTGGGCATGTAAGTTACTTAACATCCCTAAAGGTTCCCCAATGTAAATTGGGGAAATTAACAGAACCCTTAGAAGCCAACTTCTTATTTTTTTTGGCAGCACCACACGGCTTGCAGGATCTTAGTTCCCCAACCAGGCACTGCAGTGAAAGCACTGAGTCTTAATCACTGGACAGTCAGGGAATTCCCGAAGCCAACATTTTTATTCATTTATTATTTACCCAAATAGCTTGATTGGCTGGACGTGTGATGAGCCGGGCTGCAACTGCAGCCTGTGTATCAGGAAAGCTCTGGCCACATGTCCATGACGGCTCAACTCTGATTCTTTCTACCACTCCCAGGATCAATGAGAAAAGCAGTTTGGCCCCTGAAGACCATTATGAATGTCTCTGTTCTTACAACTCCAGAAGCCCCTGAGGGTGAGAAAGTTACTTCAAATCAGTTTTCCCTATGTCACAAGATACACTGAGGAAATAATAAAAATAAAAATTATCAAATTATCTCTTGACTTAGATTCATTATGTCCACCCAAACTTGCCAGAAAGTTATCTAATGGGAACCAGATAATCAGTATCAGCTTTAAAATACCCTGAAATTTGCAGCTAATCCTATAAAATTTAATAATATAAACCCCTTCCATTTTCAAGTAAATCTTTCGTTGCCACAGATAAATTAAGTTTCCCAAATAGTCTTATGTCTTTTTACACAAAGGATATTAAACATCCCAACTATGCATTGAGTCTTTTCACTCTAGTCCCTGCACGGTGCCCAGTTATCTTCTCCAACCTGGGTCAGAAGCTGCACTCCGCTAGTACCCAAAGTGGCTCCAACATACATCTATCATTTGTTCTACTCTTTCAAGAATCCAGAGAGTTAAAGGACATAAAGGATTATCCCAGTACCAGCTCCACACCCACAAACCTTAGAAAACTCTAGGATGTCCCAGAACCAGCATGATCTTTGCAGCATTACAAATTCCATTATACAATAATATTCCCAAACCAAAGCTATGGTTTGGGAACATATATTGCCTTCTAAATCCACACTGCTATTTTCAGATGTAAATAATAGCAGAGATTTATGTAACTAAAGGTTAGAAATAGTAAGTTTAAAAAATGATAAAGAAAAAGACTGTGGTTTTGGTTTCTTTGGATTACAAATCAATCCAAGTCCATAATTTATAATGACAGAAATCTCCCCGTAAGAATCTTCCTTGGCACAGTGGTTAAGAATCTGCCTGCCAATGCAGGAGACACAGGTTCGAGTCCTGGGAGGATCCCACATGCTGTGGAGCAACTAGGCCCGTGCGCCACAACTACTGAGCCTGCACGTCTGGAGCCTGTGCTCCGCAACAAGAGAAGCCACCGCAACGATAAGCCCACGCACACAACGAGGAGTAGCCCCCGCTCACCGCAACTAGAGAAAGCCTGCACGCAGCAACGAAGACCCAATGCAGCCAAAAATAAATAAATAAATTTTAAATTTTATTTAAAAAAAAAAAGAATCTTCCTATGTCCTAGCAGAAAATTCATCTCCCATGCAAACTGTCTCTTCTCTTGAAGAATGGCTTTTGAAATTCTTTTCTTGCAAGATTTTGAAGTTTCTGGCCAGTTTGTGGGTTTTCTCTTGAGTAATCCCTTCTTTTAGAACTCACACGATGTATTTCAAATCTCTTAATTTCCCTTCCCAACTACAGTAAGTCCCCTACATACAAACGAGTTCCGTTCCGAGAGCATGTTTCTAAGTCCAACAAAGTTAGCCTAGGTACTCAACTAACACCATCAGCTACATAGTACTGTACTGTAATAGGTTTACAATACTGTTCACACAAATAATACATACAAAAACAAACACAAAAAATAAAACATTTAAAATCTCACAGTCCAGTACTTTGAAAAGGACAGTAGTGCAGTACAACAGCTGGCATACAGGGACTGGCATCGAGTGAACAGGCAAGAAGGGTTACTGACTGGAGGAGGGAGAGGAGGTGGGAGATGGTAGAGCTGAAGGATCGTCAGCAATAGGAGACGGAGGACAAGCTGCAATTTCACTCACGCCTGACATTGATGGCAAAGGTTTTGGTTCTTTGCTGGATTCAATTCTACCTTGAAAAAAATGATCCAGTGATGTCTGGGTAGTAGCTCTTTTTTTCTCATTACAGACGACACTGTAGCACTGGATTGCATTCTGAACGGCTGCTGCAACCTTTGTGTACCGTTCTACGTTCAGGTCCTGTGCCTCAAAAGCTAACAGTGCCTCCTCAAATAAAGAAAATCCCCTTGCCATTTCCTGCGTCGTGACTCTCAGTTCTTCAGTTACTTCTTCCTCTCTTTGTTCTTTCTTTGGGCCTCCAATTCCATCAGTTCCTCGTGTTGCACAGCAAGGAGCTCAATGAAGTCATCCTCTTGCAGATCGACCTCAAAATAAAGATACTGTACTTCTGTACTCTATACAGTAAAGTACACAGAAGCACAACCACTTGTAGAGGATGCACACACGTGACAATGTACGCCAGATTCCTGAACTAACTTACGTGAGTGGACATGGGAACGCACGTTAGCATCTTTGAAAGTTCCCAGCTAGAAGGTTCATGTGTAGGGGAGTTACTGTACCATTTAATTCTTGCACATCTGGCTTCCGATTGCTGAGTTCTTTGTAGTGAGGGGTAGTGAGGGCCTCTACCTTGATTTACAGCCTCCGCTTCCCTGTGTGTCAAAGTCAACCAAGTGAAGTTCATAAGTTATATCCCTGCCCCACCCCAAGTCCCAGTCTCCTGCTTTTATGGGTGGGCAAAAAAGTGCTTTCAGTTTTTAAGTTAAAATAAAAGACACATTTTTCATTTTCACCAAGAGCTTTATTGAACAACGTATTCACCCTTTTGTTCCACTACCTTCTGCCATTTTTCAGGCAACTTCATAATTCCATCTTCCCAAAACTTATCTTTTTGAGCAAAGAACTGTTCCAGGTGCCTTTTACAATCTTCCAGGGAATTGAAATTTTTTCCATTAAGAGAATTTTGTAAATACTGAAATAAATGGAAATCCAAAGGTACAATGTCTGGTGAATACAGCGGATGAATCAGAACTTCCCAGCCAAGCTGTAACAGTTTTTGCCTGGTCATCAACGAAACGTGAGGTCTTGTGTTATCCTGATGGAAGATTATGCATTTTCTGTTGACTAATTCTGGACACTTTTCATCAAGTGCTGCTTTCATTTGGTCTAATTGGGAGCAGTACTTGTTGGAATTAATCGTTTGATTTTCCGGAAAGAGTTCACTCATAATAGAGGACTCCCAAACCCACCATATACACATCACGTTCTTTGGGTGAAGACCAGCATTTGCTGTGGTTGGTGGTGGTTCATTTCGCTTGCCCCATGATCTCTTCTGTTCCGCATTATTGTACAGCATCCACTTTTCATCGCCTGTCACAATTTGTTTTAAAACCGGAACTTTTTCATTACATTTAAGTAGAGAATCGCACGTGGAAATACGGTCAAGAAGGTTTTTTTCACTTAACTTATGTGGAACTCAAACATCGAAGCGATTTGCATAACCAAGAGGTGCTGATGATTTTCAGCTCTTGATTTGGATATTTTGAATATGTCAGCCATCTCCTGCATGGTATAACGTTGACTGTTCTCATTTAATGTCTCGATTCGATCGCTATCAACTTCAACTGGTCTACCCGACCATGGAGCATCATCCAGTGAGAAATTTCCAGCAAGAAACTTCACAAACCACTTTTGACATGTTCGATCAGTCACAGCACCTTCTCCACACACGCACAAGTATGGAAATTTTGCATTTCAGTTGCGTTTTTACCTTTCTTGAAATAATAAAGCATAATATGCCAAAAATGTTGCTTTTTTTCTTCCATCTTCAATATTAAAATGGCTACACAGAAATTCACCAATTTTGATAAGTCTTTTTTTTTTTTTTTTGCGGTACGCGGGCCTCTCACTGCCGCGGCCTCTCCCCCTGCGGAGCACAGGCTCCGGACGCGCAGGCTCAGCGGCCATGGCTCACGGGCCCAGCCGCTCCGCGGCACGCGGGACCCTCCGGGACCGGGGCACAAACTCGCGCCCCCTGCATCGGCAGGCGGACCCCCAACCACTGTGCCACCAGGGAAGCCCTGATAAGTCTTTTTTTTTAATGCATGCTGATGTGACAGCTGTCACATACAATCTAACAAAATTGTTTTGAATGAAGTTAAGGACAACTAAGTGCTACTAGAGCCATCTTATGGAAAAAAACGAACGAAACTTTTGGCCAACCCAATATCTCTGTATGTTTTTTTCCATATTCAGCAAAATCCCAAGTCTTTCCTTGCTCTGTGATGCTGCTGCTGATTCTTCCCAATCTTGTAAGTCAGGGACTTGAAGATCAACAACATGATAGAAACTTGCTCATCCAGCATGACTGGAATCAGTAACTTGTCAGTTAACCTACAAAGCTGACGCATCATTTTTTAAAAATATAACTTCATGCTATACATTTTATTTTAATTTCAAACATGTAAATCTGTGTTTATTTTCCATTTTGCCAAGCCAGTACTGCATGGTATTTAGTCTGAGTTTAAATCTGGTCCCACTATATAACACTTATATGATTCTGGGAATTAATGAGAACAAACACTTATATAGCACTTTACTATGTGCCAATCAATTTCCTAAGTGCTCTACCTATGTTCACTAATTTATTCTTTACAAGATCCTTATTTTGTTTAGTTTTTAAGGCATGCCCTAACAATTAACACAAACCAAGTGGCTTAAAACAACAGAAATTTATTCCCTTAAAGTTCTAGAGGCTACAAGTCCAAAATCAAGGTGTCAGAAGAGCCAGCCTCCCTTTGAAGGCTCTAGGGAAGAATTCCTCCCTGCCTCTTCCTAGATGTGGTTGCTGGCAATCCTTGGCTTATAGCTGTCAACACCTGCCTTTGGCTTCCCAATGCAGTCTTCCCTCTGTGTGTGTCTGTATGTCTCCAAATCTCCCTCTCCCAGTAACTGGATTTAGGACCCACCCTATGCCAGTATGACCTCATCTTAACTTGATTGCATCTGCAAAGACCCTATTTCCATATAAGGTCAGGGAAGTACCAGGATTAAGATTTCAGCAAACCTTTTGGGGGATCCAAATCAACCCACCACACCTGAGGAGAAAGAATTACTGATTATCCAATTTCACAAACAAGGCAATTATAGCTCAAAGAGGTTAAGTAATTCGCTTAAGGTTATACAACTAGAGAGTAGTAGAACCAATATTTATTGATAAATTCGTCTCCCAATCTGGCTCTCAATTCTTGCTCTTAACCAGGGAGTCTAAAATACTCCCTCTAAACAGAAGAAGGAACCTGAGGGTAGTGTGTGCTATGCCTGACACCACCAAACCAAAGCTCAAACTCTGAGCTGTCCTGGGCCTAGCAAATGAATCTAAATCTCCAAGAGCAGGTTCCTCTCGCCTGCAGACCTGCAGCTGCCCTTGCAGTCTAAGGAATTACCACTTGAGATCGACTCTCCCTGCTGGAGGCTTATGCCCTCCACAGGGACTCCAGGTCTGCAAAGGTAGGTGTTAGCTAGAAAGAAATAGGGAAATGTCTGGGATCCCAGATTTTTGAAAGCCCCCCACTGCTTTCAAAATTTTAGTTTTCAATTTCAATTTCTCCCCAAATTTTCAAAAGATATATGTGCAAAATCTGGGCTGCTTTGAACAGCTAGTTCTTTGAACCTGAAACCCTCATAAGCAGTCAGGCTGGGACGCAGTCTATTCACATCTGGCACTCTGACTTGAGCACATTTACAGACAGTAAAAGTGATTGTGGTGCCTAAGGAATTCCATACAAAAATACAGCACGATGCCCATGGACCTTTTTCCTTATTACACCAAAAACCCACGAGCCCTCCTCAGAAATGAAAATAAGCTGGGGTAAGGAAAGGGGAGGGAATTGTGTCCCCACTAAAGCCAGCATCTCCAAATCTATTATTCTTCCTGAAAGTGACCAGCCACCAGCCACCTAAAACAGAAACCTGTGATTTGTCCCAGATTCTTTCATCTCCCTCCTCTCTGTGTCCCACCGGTGATGCTAATTTTCAGTTATCCTTAGTGACCCACACCTGTGCCTTCCTCTCATGTGTCCTTGTCCCCCCACTGCAGTGGTTCAGGCCTCATCATGTGCGTTTTTACAATGGCATTCTAACAGACTTCACTGCTTCCAACGTTACCCCTCCAAAACTCGTCCTCTATGTGACTGCCCACAAACATTCTAAATATTAAATTGGATTCTATGATTTCTCAGCATCAAATTGCTCAGTGACTCCCCAGCATGTTCAAGATGGAATACGAATGCCCTAGCATGAAGGCCCTACTCTCATGTAGCTCCTCTGTCCATCCCCAACTCTGTCCATGGCCCACTTACCTGTTGGTTGCTTTTTATTTTGAAAATTCAACGCGTGGTTCACAGCCTCCCAGAAGTTTGCTCTTCCTTTCCCTTCATAGACTTCTCGCGTGGCCCTTTGACCATTGTATTGTCATCACCTGTTAACTGTTCTCTTGGTTTCGTTTACCCAACACCAAGCACAATTTCAGGTACATAGTAGGAAAAGTCAATAAATAGTTATTGAATAGTAATGTCATGTCTGAAAAAGTGTAGGAGAATGTGTGACAGTTGACTCATACAGTCATAGCCACTATTTGGGAACTGGCATAACAGAGAAGCCCTGAATATCTGTTTTAAAGCATTTATTAACAATACTTCACTCTGAGTTTTTAATTTCTCCATTACTTGCCTATGAGCTCGTCTCTTGAATACACTTTAGGGTATATGCTAGCACCTATTACAGGGCTAGAATATAGTAATAACTGATTGACTGTTTTATTTATGAATATCAGACTCAGCTTTTAAAAATGTAATCACTGAAGAAGTTAAAGAAAAAGTTCCCCCAAGGACTTTGATTTAAATAGATTTGAAGAAATTAAAGTACATATGGAAAAAAATTTCTTAAATCAAGTATGCAGAGGCAAAGTAAAAGATAATTAAAAAAAATCATATATAGGGCTTACCTGGTGGCACAGTGGTTGGGAGTCCGCCTGCCAATGCCGGGGACACGGGTTTCGTGCCCCCGGAAAGATCCCACATGCCGCGGAGCGGCTGAGCCCGTGAGTCATGGCCGCGGAGCCTGCGCGTCCGCTGTGCTCCGCAACAGGAGAGGCCACAACGGTGAGAGGCCCGCGTACTGCAAAAAAAAAAAAAAAAAGTGGAACCTCGGGGCTTCCCTGGTGGCGCAGTGGTTGGGAGTCTGCCTGCCGATGCAGGGGACCCGGTTCGTACCCCGGTCCTGGAAGATCCCACATGCCGCGGAGCGGCTGGGCCCGTGAGCCATGGCCGCTGAGCCTGCGCGTCCGGAGCCTGTGCTCCGCAACGGGAGAGGCCACAATGGTGGGAGGCCCGCGTACCGGAAAAAAAAAAAAAAAAAAGATTTATAAGGGAAAGCTCAAATAGCCTAATGAATTCATCTAGCCCACTGGCTTTGCATCCTCCACTTCTAATTTACGCTACTGACACCAGATGGCGATATTTTATCATGATCAACTGAATCATGGCCATTTGTTAATTTATTCAGCAAATGTATAGCGGGAGGCTAGGCACAAAGAATTCATAGTGAATGACACATAGACCTTGATATGTGTTTATAATCTATTGGGAGAGTGGGTTAGCTATACAGATAATGGAAAAGTACAGTCATGATGATACAAAATAATAGGCAACATATTTTAAGGGACAAAAGACCTGAAAAGACACTTCATGAACAAGAAAACAAATAGACTAAAAGTACAAAAAAGTGATCAACATTATTAGTCATCAGGAAAATGCACTTTAAAAGGTCAGTGAGATACTACTGTATCCCAGTAAGAATGACTAAAATGAAAAGGACTTAGAAAACTAAGAGATGATGAGGTCGTGGAGCATTTGGAAAGCTTGCACACTGCTGTGGGGATGTAAACTCAACAAGCACTTGGAGGACTCCTTGGTCTGTCCACTAAACCTAACCTGACAAACACCCTGTGACCTAGCACTTCCACTTCCGGGTATAAACCAACAGAAGTGAGTGCTTACGTGCACCAAAGCCTTGCACAGATACGTTCATCGCAGATTATTTATGTTAGAAAAAACAGAAAGAACTCATACCCATCGACAGTACAAAGTATGGTATATGCACAATATATGCAATAACTGGAATATTACACAGCAATGAAGAACAAAATACTGCTGCTTATAGCAACAAGGATGAATCTCACTAAATACAATGTTGACTGAAAGAAGCCTGACCTCAAAGAGCACATACTATATGATTACATTTTAGGTGAGGCTCGAGAACAGGAAAACTAATCTATGAGGATAAAGGTCAGAATATTTGTTATTTGGAGGAGCAGGGTAAATATTGAGAGGAAGGGGGGAAATGAGCCTTCTGTTGTGCTAGAAATATTCTGTGTCTTGATCAAGGGCTGTATATGCTGAATATATACAGATGTAAAATTTTATTGAGCTGTATAAGATTTGTGCACTTCACATATAAGTTATTCCTCAATAAACAAATAAATAAAGAGAAATCAATAGTCAACATCACTGAATGTTTATTAGGTGCAAGGCATTTTGTCAATACATATATTATCTCAGTCATCACAATAGTTCTCTTTTTCCCAGCCCTATTGAGATATAATTGACATATGACATTCTATAAGGTGTACAACGTGATGATTTAATATATGTGTATATTAAAAACGATTACCACATTAAATTAGTTAACACACCCATCACCTCACAAAGTTACAGTGTGTGTGTGTGTATGTGTGTGTGTGTTGAGAACTTTTAAGAGCTACTCTCCTAGCAACTTGTAAGTACACGATACAGAATTGTTAACTATGGTCACCACGCTGTATATTAGGCCCCCCCAGAACTTCTTCATCTTGTAATTGGAAGTTTATACCCTTTGATCACCTTCACCAACTCCCCCCATCTCTGCCTCCTCCCTGCCCCTGGCAACTACCAATCTACTCTCTTTTTCTATGAGTTTGGTTTTTCTTAGATTCCACATATAAGTGATATCACATGGCATGTATCTTTGTCTGACTTATTTCACTTTGCACAATGTCCTCAAATTTCATCCGTGTTGTTGCAAAAGGCAGGATTTCCTTCTTTTTATGGCTAACTAGTATTGCATTTGTGTTCCCTTTTCTCCACATCCTTGCCAACACTTGTTATTTCTTGTCTTTTTGATCACAGCCATTCTAACAGGTGTGAGGTGATCTCATTATGGTTTTGATTCACATTTCCCTGATGATTAGAGTTATCACAGTAATTCTAAGAGGGATGTCCAATTCCTAATCCCAGCTGACAGATCAGGAAACTGAGATTTAGAGAGCTCAGTAACCCGCCCAGGTGCATGTGACATGCACATGGCAGAGGAAGAACCCAGGCAGGTCTGGTTGTAAAGTCCAAGCTCTAGCCCACTGTTTAATGGCTTCCCCATTTTACAAGGTCCAGTAGGAGGGATGAATTCTGCCTTAGGGGGAAGTAGATTAGCAAAGACTTCAAACAAAAGGAAGATACATTTTGAAACAAACAAGTGAACCCAAATGTTATCTATCAGTTTCCTTGCTTCCTGCTAGAACTATGGAATCCTGGATTTGGAAGCAGGTGTAGTGATCATCCAGTCTAGTCAATCCTATTTTATTTTGTTTTGTTTATTTTTTTACAATCCTTTATTTGTGAAGGAAATAAAGCTCAGGGTGGCAACAACACTCATTTAATGCTAGCAAAGAACAGAGCTAAGGTCAACTGGAAAATAGCTGACCTCGCCCAGAGAGATTAAGTAACTCCCAATGGCCACCCAGAAGTAAGTGGTAGAGCCGTTATCTTAATCCCCACAGGGTGACTGAAGAACCTGTTCTCTTAACCACTGTGCCAAACGGGCTTCTGACTCCTAGCCCCGCGCTCCATCCACTGCCCCAGCCTGCCTCCCAAAATACACTGAAAAGTCAGCACATTCAGAGAGATTGGAGTGGTCACAATCCACTGGAGGTGGGGAGGCAGACCGGGAGACTGACATGCTTGCCATATCAAGTCAGGTCAGATCCAATTGCAGACAAATTGGGAAGATAATTGGGAATTGCCGATCAAAGTCAATTTTGAGCAGAAAGAAAGCAGCATTGGGAAACCACCTAATTTAAACCAAGGGATGGTTTCAAGAATTGAATTTAGACCCAGAGGAAGAAAAGCTCAGTTTTAGAAAAGTTCAATTAAGGCATTAAAAAATCCAATTTGGATCAAAGTGGTAGGTCTGTCTAAGCACTGGGGTAAGATGCTTATCTGGCTGAGGCGCCACAGTCCGGAGTTCACAGCTTATCCCAGCCTCCCTCTCCTTCTCTCCTCTTTCCATCTGCCCCTTCCTGTTCCCCAACAGAAGTTCTTCCTAGTTTTTCTTGGGACTTTTGCAATCCTTGCCCACTTTTCAATGTTCCATTTCATCGCTGAGTGGTCTAACATATTGATGGTCTTTGTATTGGTACAACTGGCCTTGTGGAATCTTTCATTCACTGTATGACTTTGCTATGGCAGCTGTAACCAATTACCACAAACTTGGTAGCTTAAAACAATAGCAATCTATTCTCTCCTAGTTCTGGAGACCATAAATCCAAAACCAGTATCACTGGTTCAAAATCAACCTGTCAGCTTAGCTGTACACCCTCTGGGGGCTCTAGGGGAGCATCTGCGCCTTAGCGCTTCCAGCTTCAGGTGGCTGCCCACATGGCATTCCTGGGCTTGCGGTAGCATCACTGCAATCTCTTCCTCCATCTTCCCAAGGCCTGTGTGTGTCTTCTCCCTTTGGTTCTCTCTTACAAAGACCCACCCAGATCATCCTGATAATCTCCTCATTACAAGATACTTAATTTAGTCACGTGTTACCGTATAAAATAGTATTCACCCTTTATCCAAATAAGTTAATACTTTGAAGTTCCAGGGATTAGGAATTGATCTCTTTGGGTGGCCATGATTCAGCCTGCTACTCTTCAAGCCCTAGAACTATAGAAAGATAGATTTAGAAATAAAAAACCCTCTCTAACAACCCACTAAAAATATCACCACCATCAAGGAGAATTCCTCTCTTAAACTCTCTTCAGTCTGGCTTTTCTTCCTCGCCATCCTCTGAAAATACCCTTGTTCAGTCTGCCAAATCCAGCGACGATTTTTCGGTTCTTTATGCTACTGTAGCAGCACTTGACACAGTAGAGCACTTCTTCCTGGAAACTATGCTCCTTCATTCCCTCCTACTCCACTGGCTACTTCTTTTCAGTCTTCTCTCCTGGGTCATCATCTTCACACAACTTCTGAGCATCAGAGCGCCCATGGCTCAGTCCTTGGACCGCTTTCCATCTTTATCTATTCTTATTCCCTTATTCCCCCAGCTTTAAAGCCTCTGATACACTGATAATACCCAAACTTAAATCTCCATCCCAGCCTCTCCCCTAAACATCCAGCATTAGTACAGAACAGCTACTTGACGTCTCCATTTGAATGTCTAACAGGGATCTCAATCCTAACATGCCCCAAACTGATCTCTGTATTCTGCTGCCCTCCCCAAGCTGCTCTTTCCCCAGGGTTCCCCATCCCAGTGGAATATATTGCCCAGTCACTCAGTCCAAGAAACGGGAGTCATCCTTGACCTCTCTTTTCTCATATGTCTTACAGCCAATCTATCAGCAAATGTTACTAGTTCTATCTTTTAAAAAATTCTGACTCCTACTATATCTGTCCACCTTGACCACAATCACCTAGTCTAAGGCACCATCACTTCTTGTCTGGACTGTTATAATTGGTCTCCTTGCTCCTAACTGGTCTCCCTGCTTTTCCCCAGACCTCTTTCAATCTAAATAACCACGAAGACTATTTCAAACACAAACCTCTTCATGTATTTCCTTTCTGTTCCAATGGACTCCCATCATATTTAAAATAAAATCCAAAGTCCTTCCCATGGTCTATGATGCGTCTCCAACTTCATTCCTTAATATTTCTGACCTTGGCTTCCTGCTGTTCTTGGAATTTGCTGTTCTCATTCTGGCCTGCCGGCCGTGCACTTCCTGTTCCCTCTCTTGGACCACTCTTCGGCGGTTGTTTCTGCAACTTGCTCTTTGACTACATCCAAGTCTGTTCAGCTGTCATTTCCTAGGGGAGACCTCTCCTGACACCCTACTTGATAACATTTCTATCACCCTCTTGCCCCATCCCGTAATTTATTTTCTTTAAGATCTAATATTATAATATGTATTTGTCTAATTGATGCGTTTCTATCTCCCTCACTATAATATTGGTTTTCTGAGAGCAGGAAATGTGCCTGTTTTTGTTCTTTACCAGATTGCCAGTGCCTAGAACAGTTCCTGATAGAATAGGAACATGTGAGATTTTTTTTTTTCCTGATAGAATAGGAACATGTGAGATTTTTTTTTTTTCCTGATAGAATAGGAACATGTGAGATTTTTTCTTTTCCTGATAGAATAGGAACATGTGAGATTTTTTTTTTTCCTGATAGAATAGGAACATGTGAGATTTTTTTTTTTTTCCTGATAGAATAGGAACATGTGAGATTTTTTTTTTTCCTGATAGAATAGGAACATGTGAGATTTTTTTTTTTTTCCTGATAGAATAGGAACATGTGAGATTTTTTTTTTTTCCTGATAGAATAGGAACATGTGAGATTTTTTTTTTTTCCTGATAGAATAGGAACATGTGAGATTTTTTCTTTTCCTGATAGAATAGGAACATGTGAGATTTTTTTTTTTCCTGATAGAATAGGAACATGTGAGATTTTTTTTTTTCCCTGATAGAATAGGAACATGTGAGATTTTTTCTTTTCCTGATAGAATAGGAACATGTGAGATTTTTTTTTTTTTCCTGATAGAATAGGAACATGTGAGATTTTTTTTTTCCTGATAGAATAGGAACATGTGAGATTTTTTTTTTTCCTGATAGAATAGGAACATGTGAGATTTTTTTTTTTTCCTGATAGAATAGGAACATGTGAGATTTTTTTTTTTTTTCCTGATAGAATAGGAACATGTGAGATTTTTTTTTTTTTCCTGATAGAATAGGAACATGTGAGATTTTTTTTTTTTTTGGCCACATCATGCAACATGCAGGATCTTAGTTTCCCAACCAGGGATCGAACCCACACCGCCCTGCACTGGAAGCACGGAGTCTTACCCACTGGACCTCCAGGGAAGATCCCTGTGTGAGACATTTTTAAGTGAATGAATGAGTGAATGATTTAAAGATTTCAGAAGGCAGATGACTGGGATATAAAATGCAAGCTTTTGGAAGGGACCTCCCTCCACTCCCACCAACCACAAACTCTGATGATTGTTGCTGGGCTTCCTCCCAGCTTGAACGTGCCCACCCTCTCTGGCTGAAAGTCAGCTCCGCCAAGGCGGCAAGTGCCTCTACTCCCATCTCAGCTTTGCAGCCAGCCTCCCAGGGGAAGTGGGCAGGGAGGCCACAAGGTGGAAAAAGCCACCTAGGAGAGCAGAGCTAATAATGGACTGTTCTTCTGTTATAGCAACTGCTGTGACATGCAAATGCTATCTTGTTAAAAATAAATAAATAAGAGTAACTTATTGGGATTCCTTGTAAGTTCTTAGCAGACAAAGCTTCATTTCATGCCCACTCGGGGCAGCAGTTGAGAAAGAGTGCAGCCACAGGGTCAGTGCTGCCCACATTCCTTCCAGAGGCCTCCATGGCTCACAGGCCCAAACACAGTGCCTTCCTTACACTTCAGACACTACTCTACCACCACCATGCCTGCCCCCCGGCTAGGGAAAATCGGTGCTGGCTCAGTGGCCAGGAGAAACCCACAGAAAGTGGAGAAGCAGGATAACATATTAACAAACAACTGAAATTTTAGACGCAAGCCTCAATTTGAATTCCCAAAGTAGATTGTTAGCTATGTATTCTTGGGAAAGTCACTTATTAAGCCTCAGATGCCTTATCCATAGAACAAAGTAATGTCTGTGTCTCTCAGGGCTGTTTTGAGGATGGAATGCTCTAGCCCAACACAGGATCGCAGTGACTAGTAGTCAGCACGATTACCCTTAGTCGGCCTTTACCAAGGCGTAGAGGGTAAGGAGGAAAGCAGTAATGACTGGAACACCCGACATCTCATGACATGATTGGCATTGGTGTATAACCAGCCTGCTCTATGGAAGCCACAGAATTCCAGAATGATAGGGTCACAGAAGCCTTCGGAGATGTTAAAACAAATGAACAAATAAACAAAAAACCTTGCATTTTACGAAAAAGGAAACGGGCCTAGAAAGATGAACTGATTTGCCCAGAATCACATAGCTAGTGAATGGCAAAGCTGGAGCTGGAACCCAGATCTCAGAGCTCTGCTCGTACGCTCTTATAGAGCTTCTTGATGTTTCCCACAGGCCAGGCTGAGTGACTTGTAAGCCCTCCCACCCACACCATGCCCAGGCCTCAAACTGCACAGCAGGCCCAGCTCTTCAGCAGATGAGCTCAGACTCAGCCACAGCCTCGCCAGGCCTTGCAAGGACTCTCTGCACCTCCCGCACCACCCCCGCCCCGTCCCTCATCCCCGTTCTCTAATTTGCCTTCCTCCATCCATTAAGGCCTGTGACATGCAAGCTCCCAGCTCCCCACTCCCTCCCCAGAGAACATCTCAGCCGGCTGGCCCATAGGCCTGTTGCAGAAAAGAACACTTCCTGGAGGGGATGTCAGGGATTGCAAGGTGGATCTGAGGAGCCCTCTGCTTGCATTTCCTGGGGAAGCCTGTGGGGCCTCTGATTCCTTTTATATCCTCGGAACCCTTAAGTAAGCTTGTTGGTGATGCCATGTAGACAAAGTATCCATAAACTGAAAACAAAGGCAAAACTCCCAGATGTCTTAGGTCAAAGGCCACATGCCTGGAATTGCCTGTCTACTCCTTTCATCTCTTTGCTCCTTCTTCAAATATTTTTGAAATATCATCTCTTCTGCTGAGCCCTTCAAATGGAGGAGTCATTCTGAACCAGGATTCAAGTCCTTAGTTGCCCCTCACTGGCAGTGTGACCCTTCTGTGTCTCAGTTTTCTCATCTGTAAAATGGGAACAGTCAGATTATCTTTCTCATAGGGTTATTGTGAGATTGTGAATTGATAAACACACAGCACTTATATACATGTCTGTAACAAAGTAAACCCTCAATAAACATTTCCTGTGGTGATAATGATGATGACGAAGACGATGATAGTAAAGATGGACCTCCCTCATTTTAAACAGGAATATACCGTGGGACTCCAACTGCCCTATAATATGTACTTCTCCTTCTTTCTGTCCATACCTAAGTATATTTTAGTGCATTATCTGATATAATCCTCTTCACTGTTGGTTCTCTTGACTAGTGGTCAATGTCTGATTTAGAGAGCAGGTCCCCACTGGGCAGGGACCAGAGCTGGTTAACACTCTGAGCCTTACTCCCCTCCTCTGTCAAATGGATCTGATCCCACATGACTTGCACAAAGGATTAACCAAAATAGCATCATAGATTAAATGGTCAATAATACTGTCACCCTTATTCCTGATTATCTATCTGTGTATTAGGTTTATTATAAGAAATCTTCCTTTTTATTGATAAAAACAGTCAAATATAGCAATTTCATGTGGCTCAGTCTTATAATAGAAACAATAGTTGTAATAAAAACAACAATAACATCCAACATTTATTTAATGCTCCTATATGCCAGGTCCTGCCCCGGCATGACATGTTTCACGTGGATTATGTCATTTAATGTCTGTGAGCCTATGAGGTATATGTCATTATCATCCCTATATGTCAAATAAATAAGCACCTAGAAGTTTAGTAAATGTCCAAAAGTAACACAGATAGTAATAGGACACAAACCTACAGTGTTAAATTCTGAGTTCACATTCCCAACAAATGCTCTCTACTACTTGGTCTTCTGCATCCAGGACTCTACCTTGTTCTTTTCTTTTTTATTGAACTAAAGTTGATTTATAGTGTTTCAAGTGTACAGCAAAGTGATTCAGTTATACATATACATATATATATATACATATATATATATGTTTTTTCAGATTCTTTTCCATTGTAGGTTATTACAAGATATTGAATATAGTTCCCTGTGCTACACAGTAGGTCCTTGTTGTTTATTTTATATATAGTAGTATCTGTTAATACCAAATTCCCAATTTATCCCTCCCCTCCTTCCTTTGTGGTAACCATAAATTTGTTTTCTATGGCTGTGAAGCTATTTCTGTTTTGTAAATAAGTTCATTTGTATCAATTTTTTTTAGATTCCACATATAAGTGATGTGACATTTGTCTTTGTCTGTCTTACTTCACTTAGTATGATAATCTCTAGGTCCATCCATGTTGCTGCAAATGGCATTATTTCACTCTTTTTTATGGCTGAGTAATATTCCATTGCATATATGTACCACACCTTCTTTATCCATTCATCTGTTGATGGACATTTAGGTTGCTTCCATGTCTTGGCTATTGTAAATAGTGTTGCTATGAACATTGGGGTGCATGTATCTTTTCCAATTAGAGTTTTCATCTTTTCTGGATATATGCCCAGAAGTGGGATTGCTGTGTCATATGGTAGCTCTATTTTTAGTTTTTTAAGGAACCTCCATACTATTCTCCATAGTGGTTGCACCAATTTACATTCCCACCAACAGTGTGGGAGGGTTCCCTTTTCTCCACACCCTCTCCTTGTTTTTGTAGATCCATCCTTCAGTCCTCAAGGACTGGGACCCTGTCCTTTACTCCCAGGCAGTGGCTAGGCTCCTGCCACCTGATGAGAAAATGCCCTGCTTCTACCTTTGTCTGCTGAGACCCTGAGTATGGCTTACTCCTAGCTTCTCCATCACTGTGTTCTGTCTGTCCAAGGAACACTCCCTCATTGTTCATGTTGGGCCTGCCTGATGCAAAGTGCTTTACTGAATTGCTCCCCATTGTATGTGCTGTTGTCTTAATCGTATGCCACATTCTGCTTGCCAGACAGTACTTGCTCCTTCAGCTTCAACTGTCTCCACCACTCCTAGGAGGGTGCTAATGTCAGACCCGTGCCCATCCCCTCTGTCCTTTCATGTTGTCTTAAGCAGATCACACCTAGCCCTGCTCATGCATATGATGCTATGGAGAGAACCCTGGAGATGGAGGGAGCATGAGACCTGGTCCCTGCGTGCAAAGGGCTTGTAATCTCATTGGCAGACAGAATATAGAAAAGGAAATGCAAGCTAGCGCATACTGTGCAATGATTGAGTGGTCTGGACATTTATTATGCAGTAAAGACTTAGCATTAAGAACAGAGTGAAGAATGGTGGTCAGGATACAGTCCAAACAGTTCCTCTTTACCATCTGCACCAAGCCCAGTATCCCAGTATTAAAGGGAAGGGAGCCCGATAGGGGAACAGCGAGAGCTCACCTAAGAGGTCCAAGTGGCAAAGCAGCTCTACGGCGTGTCCCCTCACCTCTAGCCCGCTCCACGTAACGGCAGAAGCTGAATCCCATTTCTGTGCCTCACCACACAGGATCCTGAGCTTCTCATTCACAATGAGAAGTCCAGCAATCATAATTTAAATCCCCCCCAGTGTCTAGCCTGACTGTGTCAGAGTGAATTGCAGGCTAAAAAGCCACATTTACTTTTGTTTAGACCCACACACACCATGCATTTTCAGGCAATTTTTTTCAGCCTCCCTTCTGCTAGCTGAACAAGACTCATCTATCTGCAGCCATTAAGTCTATCCACAGGCAGGTATCAGGCATGACCATGAAATCAATATGAGCCAGTGAGACAAGATATTTCCTCCCTCTCTTGCTCATCTAAATGGGGAAAGCTTCCAGTGGTGCTCAGAGAAGAGCTGGCTGCCCATCGTCCTTTTCTCTCTCCCTACATGGCAAACACAGAAATTATTTTCTGCCAAGAAAACGGACCAAGGCTAAACTCAAAACTTTATTTGTATGATGAAGCCAGTCTAAAATCTCCTTCACGTCCTAGAAGCTATTATAGAATCTGTTCTGGAAAAGGGAGGGAAGGAGAGGTCGGAGATTAACTGGGTAGAGGTGTATGAAATGTCCAAGCCCTCTATTTCCAGGCAGAACTACATGGGAAGCATCCATTGGTTGGCTCAGATTCTCAGGGACCTTCACTTCCAAACCCCATTCTGAAGACTTGTGTCTGTGTACGTCAGGACTTCTTTCCTGCATCTGGCTTTTATTCGTCTAAGATAATTGATCACTGACGATAGCATGTTTTCTGAGCCTCTGGTGTTCAGTAAGGTTTTGGAACTTGGCGGGCTTTGTGACTAGAGAGCAGGCTTCATTCACCATCACTGGTAGAATTGGACACTGGACAGTGTTGAGGTGGAAAGCAAAGGGCAAGGCACTGGTCTTAGTGGGCTCGGGCTGCCGTAAAACACCATAGACTGAGCAACTTAAACAAGATGTTTATTTTCTCATAGTTCTAGAGGCTAGAAGTCCAAGATCAAGATGCCAGCATGGCTGGTGTCTAGTGAGAGCTCTCTCCCCGGGTTGCCAATGGCCACCTCCACACTGTGAGCTCACGTGACCCCTTCTCTGTGTGAGAAGAGTTCTGGGGTTTCTCCTTATAAGGACACTAATCTCATCGTGAGGACACCACCCTCATCTAAACCTATTACCTCCCATAGACCCTACCTTCAAAGCCATCATATTGGGGGTTAGGGCTTCAAGATGTGAATTGGGGGTAAAGGAGGGAAATATAATTCAGTCCAAAGCAGCATTGTACTCTGAATACTCTCTGTTACTATATGAACCATCCTGATGAGGGACAGAAGGGTCCATTAGGTGTAGGACCACGTATTTCTGTGGTGACTTCTCCTGTGTTTTCTTAGGCAGCTGTGGTTGGTGCGATGTGGTATAGTTTCTGTGTTGTGGCATTATCCGCACTGGATTTGCAGCCAAAAGAAAAGATTTCAATCACCTCACACTCATTAGGATGGCCACTATCAAAAACAGAGAAAATAGGGCTTCCTTGGTGGCACAGTGGTTGAGAGTCCTCCTGCCGATGCAGGGGACACGGGTTTGTGTCCCGGTCCGGGAAGATCCCACGTGCCACGGAGCGGCTGGGCCTGTGAGCCATGGCCGCTGAGCCTGCGCGTCCAGAGCCTGTGCTCCGCAACGGGAGAGGCCACAGCAGTGAGAGGTCCGCATACTGCAAAAAAAAAAAACAAAAAACAGAGAAAATAATAAGTGTTGGCAAGGGTGTGGGACAATTGAAACACTCATGCAGTGTTGGTGGGATTGTTAAATGGTGCAAACACTATAGAAAACAGTGTGGTGCTTCCTCAAAAAATTAAATCTGGAATTACCACATGATCCAGCAATTCCACTTCAGGGTATACATCCCATGTGCAGCAACAAAGACCCAATGCAGCCAAAAATAAATAAATTAATTAATTAATTTTTAAAAAACTAATGTGATAGACTGAGCAGCCAAAGAATGTGAAAATCTTAAAAATTAACCCTATTAAATCAGGATAAATATTATAATTATAATTAACAAATTATTAATTAAATTGTCAGTGAAAATTAATTAAGTTGATGAAAAGTAATCATATTATGATTGTGGACATCCCCTCATCAGGTCTCCGTGTCTAGTTAAATTACATTTTACTACATTCTTTCTTAGACTTGATTATAAAGATTTTACCTGACTTGCTGACTTGACTCTTAATTTGTGACCTTGTTATGAGTCCCTGCAAAATTACACACTTTAGATTTTTTAAAAACAGCTCCAAGCACATTACACTTTTCAAAGGATCTTAAATGCATTATCGAATTAATAGCATCTTTGCCAAGACTGAGGAAGATCAAATTTCTGAAGTCTAGAAAGCCAGAGAGATCATCCAGTTTAAATTGTTTCTTTCCCTCCACAACGTGCCTTTTTAGCTGCTAACTGTGACTCTCTGAGGTGTCCCTTTAGCACAGACTAAGGTAAAAGGAGGAAGACAGGTGGAATTGAGACTTCTTATCCCACAGGTAACAGAGATCAGGGTTCTGGATACACGTGCCCCCTTGTGTTTGTTAGGTCTGTAGTGGTTCAGAATAGAACAGAAAAGTGAAAATCAGGGCAGGCAGCAACAGTCACAAATACTTCATCCCCAAAGCTAAGCATGGACAACCATGCATAGGAAGCCAGTGAGAAAGTGTGTGTGCATGTGAGAGAGAGAGAGAGAGAAAAAGAGAGATGTATTTTGCAAGAGTCATCAGACTGTGGAATCAAGCACTGGTGTCCCAGCACCACCACTCCCCTTCCGCCCACCAAGCTGCCACGTTACTAATTCTCAGCCATGGCTCTACATCAGAAAAATCTATTATTTACTGTATGTGCCCACACATACAGAGATTCTGATTAATTTGATCTGGGGTAGGGTCTAGGAGTCAGCATTTTCCAGAGCTACATAGATGTTTCTTATATACCGCCAGGGTTGAGAACCATTGGGTCATGCATTCCATCAGCTTAGACGAAGTTAGATAGAATTTACCATGGATGAGGACATTTGATCTTGAACCTAGGAATTTTATAAATATCATCTTCTGAGCTTTAAAGTCTTTGAGTTATATATAGTGAATTAAACATGTGTTCATCTGTACTCCCTCCCGGGTTCCCACTAAAATAAGAGTGAATGTTTTAAACCTGTAAGGACATGTAGCACAGAGAAGAGAAACCAACGGACAAGTGCTACCAGCTAAGTTTTGGAAAATGGAATGCAAATAGAGGAATAGAAACTGACTTCGTCAAGCTAGAAAAGCTAAAACCTACGTGTTTGCAGAGGGGAGCGTGGATGAGAGTCAAGATGATCTGTGCTGAAGAATACTTGGAGGCACCAGATACTGAGATAGGAAGAGAGGTGGGACTAAAAACGGGAGGATTCAGTTGAACGTCTGTATAATGGGCAGTCTGTTAGGTCCTCTCCCCCAGTAGGAGAAGTCAGGTGACTCCCTCCATCACAGAAGGTCTAGGGTATTCTCTGAAAAAACCACACCAAGAGTCTTCAGATAGGATACCAGCACAGTGGAAAACAGGGAAGAGGCGCTGTGCTGGAAAGAGGGTGATTCAGTGGAAATCTAGACGATCACCTTTGGCATCCAGCCCTTTCAGTGGCTTGGCTTCAAGAATACTGACTGCCAAACAAATTCTCTCCAAGTGAAAGATTGGACAATCTTTCTCTGGGGAGACTGAAGAGTCTTAAGGAAAAAAAAACCCAAAATTAAATGTATAACATCCACAATAAAACAGCTGGTACTCTGTCACATCCCCATCGACTGAAGGCAAAGACGTGACACCGATTATTCCCGAGATTCCAACCAGCTTTTCAGAGCCTTGCTTGGAAAGCATAGCCAAGGATCTTGAGGTACTCGAAGAAAGCTTCCACCTGACAACAAAATTCCAAAGCAGAAGAAATGGAAGTCAAAGGAACCAGAGACCAAAAAAGATATTACTTTTATGATTAATATTCTCAGAGAGAAAAGAGAGGCTATTGCATCCATGAAGCAAGAACAGGAGCCTATACAAGATACATCCGCAGAAAACAAGGAAATAAAAATGTGGTAGCTTTGGTAGCTAGTTTCCAAAGACAGACCTCAGTGAACCATGCTTCCCAATAACCACACCCTTGCACGGTCCTCTCCCACATGGAGTACCGTGAGGCCCTGTGACCCACTCTGACTAATAGAATGGGACAGACGTGACGCTGGGCGAGCTTTCGGCCTAAGTCTTCGAGATAGCTACCAGTTTCTGCTTTTGGAAGCCCTGGGCTGCCATGTAAAAATTCTCGGTACTCTGCTAGGGACACCACATGGATAGGTCATGGACAGAGAGAAAGGTCCTGAGACTACATGGAGGATGCGAGGCTCAGCCGTCCCCATGTTCTAGCTGAGTCTTCCTGCCACCTGGCCAAGGCAGATGTATGGATGAAACCATGCTTGCTATTCCCGCACCATCTGCTCTCTGGCTGAGAGGGAGACAACGTGTGAGGCCCCAAGTGAGACAGATGCATCCCAGTCAATCCATGGAATCGTGAAAAATAATAAAATGTTTGCTGTTTTAAACCATTAAGTTACAGATGGTGTGCTTTGCAGCAAATATAAAATAATTGCCCAAATTAAAAAAGGAATCTGAATGGCATCACACATCTTAACAACACCCCTGAAAGCTAAAAAACAGTCGAGTGATAGCTTGAAAAGCCAGGGTGAGGATGGGGGTGCGTTATTTCAATCTACAGTTTTACACTTAGTAAAATTAGCCATCAACCATAAGGTTGGATTAAAGAAGATTTCATGCAAGGCCTCAAAAAATTTACATCCTATGCAACCCTTCTCAGGAAGCTATTGTCAGCTGTGAGTCAGTAGCATGAAGTTCTCAACTGGGTACAATTTTGCCCTCCAGGGACATTTAGCAATGTCTGGAGACAATCTGGGTTGTCACAAGTAGAAGCGGACACTGCTACTGGCATCTAGTGGGTAGAGGCCAGGGATGTCGCTAAATATCCGATAATGGCCGGATAGCCTTCTACAACAAAGATTATCTGGCTCAAAATGTCAGTAGTGCAGAGACTGAGAAGTCCTGGATTAAATCAAGAAAGAAGATACTTTATCAGGGAATAAGATTTCCAACACAGTAGATTTGCAAAGGGAAGTCCCAGGTTTGCAGCTGTATTACAGGCTTAGAGGACAGCCAGCCCAAATTGGAAAGGGATCCAGTAGGATTATACCAGGATATAAAAGATTCCAGTAGGAGTATACCAGAAGGAAAAAAAAAAAAGGGTGGAGGGGGATGGAACTGGAATAATACCTGATTATTTGACTATATGGAAACAGTATTAGAGGGGAATTGATAGTTCTTTTGAAGAGTGGGAAGATTCAGTGTTGGGTCATAAAAAAGTAAACAAATTCATCATATTCTCTCGACTCAGCAAGAGGGTCTTATATAGTAGTGATAATATAATCATAGAATAATGTTAATAACAAACATGTATATGGATTAGTAGAGCACTGTTCTAAGTGCTTTATCTGTATTTACTCATTTAACCCTCACAAAAATTTTACAAGGTAGCTACTATTACTGTCCCCAGCAAAGACACAGAGTAGTGAAGCAATTTGCCTGAGGTTGCACAGCGACCAGTAGCGGAAGTAGGATTTGAACCCAGGCAGCCTGTGTCCAGAATCTGAGCATTTTTCTACTACCCTAGGCTGCTTCCTAATTTAGACAAACAAACAATGTGATATTCATCTGATATGCACTGGTATAGCCAGGCAGCCAACAATTGCTCTGCAATTTCTCCAGCAATTACTCAATGTCTGGAATATCATTCCTGGAACTAGAGAGGGAGGACAGAGAAGGGGAAATCAGAGTCTGAATGCGTTAAACCCTTACACTGTAATAGGAAATATATATATATATATGTCTAAAATTGAGACGTAAAGATATAGCAGCACAACCATGTTGTTTTGTTATACAGAGGAAAGTACCAGAAGAAACGGCTAAAAGAGATTTACGTGGTCGCCCTGAGGAAATGGAACTTAAGAATGGAGAGGGAAAAAGCAGGGGAGACTCATAAGCCTTGTAGTACTGTTTGGCTTTAAAACCACATAATATATTTATTATTTTGGTAAAAAAATTTAATTTAAGAATTTAATAAACTCTCATTGGTTTAGGGTGGTAGAGACTTGTCCTGCCTGAAAGCAGAGGCATAATCCAATGACTCTTAAGGTGGCTTTTGGGAATTCCCTGGCGGTCCAGTGGTTAAGACTCCGAGTTTTCACTGCCAAGGACGCGAGTTCAATCCCTGGTCGGGGAAATAAGATCCTGCAAGCCTTGTGGCGCAGCCAAAGGAAAAAAAAAAAAAGAAACAAAAGGTGGCTTCTAGGCTAAGGACCATGGAAATAGGAATATTTTGTCTCCGGGAATGGCCTAAGCTGCCTTTTCATATGTAAGACAGGAATGAAGACATTTGTCTTGAGCCACTTAAGACTCCAGATGATCCGTTTGAGTCTGGAAGCATCTCTTCTGCCTTTACGTGTGGCACTTCTATGACAGAGCCTCTGTGATATCCACAGGAACTCCTTTCTGGAGAGAAACATGGGCCATTCAGGTGGGAAGGAGTTCTTGCTGAGGGAAGAGGAAGATTGATAAACTCCATCGCTGCGTACAAAAGATGAAGGAAAACTGTACCAAAGGGAGGAAGACTGTGTGAGAAAGTCAAGCTTAACTCTGCTTATATTTCAAGTGAAGACCAAGTACAAACCTTAGGAGACTTTTTTTTTTTGAGATTTTTTGAAACTTACCCAATGATTGGCTTATTTTTAAACCCTTTGCTCTTGCTTTTCAATGGCCTCAGACACCTCTTCTGTACCATTTCACAGGCTCTCAGCTTCACAATCTCAGAGGTCTTGGATCACTTATTTTAGGTCCACTCACTGTAACAACCGCCTCTACTAAACTGACGAACTTCGTGCAGAACAATGAGACAGTACTTTGCCTCAGGCCTGAGCTGGTGCCGCTTAGCTCTGGTCCAGGAGATTCGCTGTTGACAGGAGGTGAGAAACCACTGGACCAGTTGGGCACTTACACATGAGCTGCTCGGAACATGGGGGAAATTAACCGTGTGATAAACTCTGACAAATGGAAGATGGGCTCCAGTGGCTAAATTCTTCTCTCTTCCTCCCCCAGAGAAACTTTCCAGAAAAAGAGTCATGTGTAGCTTGGGAGATCCTGTGAAATCAAGCGTCTTGTCCTGCTCCAAGTCAAGTGGTGATCGACACAGTAACACGCTCTTGTGTTGCTTCTCCTTCTTCCCCTGACTCTCCTTTCCCTCTCTCCCATCTCCCGGGATTGCATCCTAACCAAGTAATAGCACATAACCTTGTGTCTCCAGTTCTGCTTTCTAGGAAACCCAGATTTCAGCCTTCAAAAGTGTTAAAGGTCTCACCTACCATAAAACAGATCATTTGAACAGACCTGTAATTATTAAAGAAATTTAATTCATCATTTGAAACCTTCCAAAAATGAACCCTTTAGGCCCAGATGTTTTCACTGGAGAATTCTACCAAACATTTGAAAAAGAATTAACATCAATTCTACACAATCTTCTTCAGAAACTAGAAGAGAGGAAAGCACTACCCAACTCATTTTGTGAGGCTACTGTTACTCTAATACCCAAACCAGACAAATATAATTTAAAAAAAAACATAAAGCTTCAGGTTTATACTTATCACAACTTAGATGCAAAAGTACTTTTAAAAAATGTAAGCATATCAAATCCAGCGATATATAAAAAGAATTATATACCATCACCAGTGGGGTAGGGGCTGGAATAAATCAGCTAGGCTGAACAATATTTGAAAATCAACCAATTAATAGAGGAAAGGCATTTGACAAAATTCAAAATCCATTCATGATAAAAGCTCTCAGCAGATCAGGAACAAAGGGAAACTTCCTCAACTTAAGAAAGAGCATCTATAAAAATCAAAAGTTAACATCAGGACTTCCCTAGTGGTCCAGTGGTTAAGACTCCGTGCTTCCACTGCAGGGGGGGTGCAGGTTTGATCCTTGGTTAGGGAAGTTCTGCAGGCCATGTAGTGTGGCCAAAAAAAAAAGTTAACATCATACTTACCAATGAAAGACTGAGCGCTTTCCTCCTAAGATAAGGAACACAGGGAGTGTGTCCACTCTCATTACTCTTATTCAACACAGTAGTGGAGGTCCTAGTCAAAGCAACAAGGCAGGGCTTCCCTGGTGGCGCAGCAGTTGAGAGTCTGCCTGCCGATGCAGGGGACACGGGTTCGTGCCCCGGTCCGGGAAGATCCCACATGCCGCGGAGCGGCTGGGCCCGTGAGCCATGGCCGCTGAGCCTGCGCGTCCGGAGCCTGTGCTCCGCAACGGGAGAGGCCACAGCAGTGAGAGGTCCGTGTACCGCAAAAAAAAAAAAAAAAAAAAAAAAAGCAACAAGGCAAGAAAAGGAAATGAAAGGTATACCAAGTGGAAAGGAAGAAATAAGTTGTCCGAATTTGTTGTCCAAATCATGTCCAGATGACATGATTATCTATGGAGAAAATCCCAAGGAATTAACAAACAGGTTCATATAACTCAATGAGTGAGTTCAGTAAGTTCACAGAATACAAAATCAACCACAAAAATCAACTGTATTCCTATATACTAGCAACAAACATGTGGAAAACAAAAACTAAAAGTGCAATACTGTTTACGATTACTCTCAAAAAATGAAAGAGCTAGGTATAAACCTAACAAAACACATACAGGTTTGTATGCTGAAAATATAAAATGCTGGTGAAAGAAATCAAAGAAGATCCAAATAAATGGAGAGACATACCATAATTAAAGACTGGAAGACTCAGTATAGCAAAGATGTCAATTGTTTCCCAACTGATCTATAGATTTAAAACAATTCCGGTCAAAATTCAAGCAAGAATTTTTGTAGACATAGGCAAACTTATTATAAAATTTGTATGAAAAAGGAAAGGAGTAGAATAGCTGAAATAATTTTGAAAAAAAAATAAAGTAGGAGGAATCACTGTGCCTGCTAATAAGACTTATTTTCTAGATACAGTAATCAAGATAGTGTGAGATTGGTGGATGAATAATTATACAGATCAATGCAACAGAATAAAGGACCCAGAAACAGACCAACGTAAATATGCCAAATTGATTTTTGATAAGATGCAAAAGTAATCCAGTGGAGGAGGGATAGTCTTTCTGACAAATGGTGGTGGAACAATCAGACATACATAGGCAAAAAAAATGAACTTGACATAAACCTCATATCAAATACAAGAATTAATTTTAAATGTATCACAGATTTAAATGTAATGTGAAACTATAATTCTTTTAGAACATAGGAGATAATCTTTGGGCTAGGTGAAGACTTATTAGATATGATACCGAAAGCACAATACATAAAAGGAAAAAAATGATAAATTGGGTCTCATCAGAATTAAAAATTTTGCCCTGTGAAAAATGTTTAAAAGGATGAAAACAGAAGCTACAGACCAGGAGAAAATATTTATAAACCACGTCTCTGACAAAGGCCTTATATCTAGACTATAGAAGGAACTCTTTAAAAAAATCAACATTAATTTAAAAAAAGAACAATTATAAAATACACAGAAGATATGAGCAGATATTTTACCCAAAAGAAGGTATAGGTGGCAAATAAGCACATGAAAAGATGTTGAACATCACAGCCATTAACAAATTAAAATCACAATGAGATATCACCACACATTTTAAAGAACATTTTTAAGAACAGCTAAAATTAAAAAAAAAAAATAGGGCAACATCAAAGCTGGCAAGGATGTAGAGAAACTGGATCACTCATAGATTGCTGGTGGGAGTGGAATTGTGTCAGCCACTCTGGAAAACTGTCCAGCAGTTTCTTATAAAATTAAACATGCAACTACCATATGACCCAGCAATTTCTGGGTCATATGAGACTTGGGTATTTATCCCAGAGAAATAAAAACTTAAGTTCACACAAAAACCTATATACAACTGTTCATAACAGCTTTATTTGTAAGAACAAAATACTGATAACAACTCAAAAGTTTTCTTTAATAAATGATTGAATAAACTCTGATCTATCCATACAATAGAAAAGTACGTATCAATAAAAAGAAATGAACTATTAATACATAAAACAACCTGGACAGAATTCATGGGAATTGTGCTTACTGAGAAGAGTCAATCTCAAAGGTTACATTAATAGAACATTCTAAAAATGACAAAAAAGTAGAGATGGAGAGCAGATTAACAGTTGCTAGGAGACAGGGATGGGAGTGGAGTGGAGAAGGTGGTGGACATTCGTACAAAGATGTAGTATGGGGCTGTTCTTTTGTGGTGATAGAAGAGTTCTGGATCTTAAAATCTCCACATGGGATGAAATTGCATAGAACTATATACACACAAGCACATAAATGAATGCAGGTTTAAAAAATGGTCAACAGGGACTTCCCTGGTGGTCCAGTGGTAAAGAATCTGCCTTCCAATGCAGGAGACGTGGGTTCGATCTCTGGTCAGGGAACTAAGATCCCACATGCTGCGGGGCAACTAAGCCCACGTGCCACAACTGCTGAGCTCACACGCCTCAACTAGAGCCCGCGTGCTGCAAACTACAAAGCCCACGCGCTCTGGAGCCCATGCGCCACAACTAGAGAGAGAAAACCTGCATGCTGCAATGAAGAGCCCACGCACCGCAACGAATATGATCCCACGTGCCTCAGTGAAGATCCTGCGTGCTGCAACTAAGACCTGACACAGCCAAAAATATAAAGAAAATACATATAATAAAATAAAATAAATAAATATTTTTAAAAAAATGGTCAACAGTGAATAAGCTCTGTAGTCTAGTTAACACTAATGTACCAAGGTCACGTTTCAGATTTTGATATCATACTACTGCTATATAAGATGTCACCATGGGAAGCTGGCTGAAGAGTGCACAAGACTATTTTTTTTTTTTTTTTTTTTTTTTTGCGGTACGAGGGCCTCTCACCGCTGTGGCCTCTCCCGTTGCGGAGCACAGGCTCCGGACGCGCAGGCTCAGCGGCCATGGCTCACGGGCCCAGCCACTCCGCAGCATGTGGGATCTTCCCGGACCGGGGCACGAACCCGTGTCCCCTGCATCGGCAGGCGGACTCCCAACCACTGTGCCATCAGGGAAGCCCTGCACAAGACTATTTTTACTATTTTTGCAACTTCCTGTGAGTCTATAATTGCTTCAAAATAAAACTTTTCTTAAAAAATAGGGAATCTAAAAAAATGAAAAATAAAATTTTAGAAATGACCTGCCTCAAAATTTCAAAGGCCTCTTCGTCTTCTGAAGCAGGCTAAACTGACTTAAGAGATCCTCTTCCTTATGTTGAAGATAGAGGTGGGCATGGAAAGAAAGCCCAAAAGGGAAGCAGCAGCTAAAGAGAATAGAGTTAAGTAGGCCAAAGCTCTGGAATTTACAGGAGAAAAATAATATGCCTTGAGCAGGGATGTAGCTACAGTTTAAGCAGAGGAGGCTGTATGTTCACTGATACCCAAGCGTGGAGAAAATAATAGGGTCAGACAGGCTGGGGCAAATCTGGGTGTGGGGAGTCTGAGTGGGAGGAAAGAACATCTCTGTGAGAGTGGATGGAGAGACAGAAGGAAATCATTTTGAAATGATAACAGAGTCTGCAATTTGGGTGCAGCAGGGATGAGCATTCAGCCTTGTGAGCACTGGTTGTCTGCGGATGATTCATTCCACACCTTGCTGAGGGACTTAATCCCTGCCTGCCCACCACAGCCCGAGCTCTGCCTACTCCCTTGGCTCTCCCCTCCACCTAAGCCCAAGGCATATTAATAACAGTCGCCGCCGTCACAACCTACATTTGCACAGAACCTTTTCATTTTTTCAAAAACGTTTCACATCTATGACCTCATTTGAGCCTCACTGTTCACTTGTAAGGTTGTCAGGGAAGGTGTTTTTTTAAGGTAAGAGAATTAAGAAATCCAGAGATTTTACTGACTCATGATATATGGTGCTACATCTCAAGTCTCTGGGCTGTGGCAATCAACTCTGAAATATGAATTGTGGTCCCTAGTTTCCTATTGGGCCGTGTCAACTCTCAGTTCACAGACTCCTTTGCAATCTGATGTATAGGGAATAAGAAATTCAGAGAGAAAAGCTACCAACAAAATCCAGCCTCAGAGAAAGAGCTCTGCTTTTCAAGGAGCCATAATGGTAAAGAAAATGCATCAGTTCATTTGTTTGTGGGTTTTTTGTTAAGAAAGGAAAGGAAAGTATGCAAATTTCACTCCGACTGGTTTTATGTTTTCAGGTAATTCCTGAGTCTTAATCATACATGGGTTCTGGATTAATCAGAATTTATTTTTATCTCCTAACCTTCCGGATGAAGCTGAGTGCTGTTCTTTGCCTGCTGGGTGAGGTTGCCATAGAAACTCTTTGAGGGGAAGCAGTGTCTCTCTTTATAATGTTGTGATTGCAAGCAGGGACTAAAGCAGATCAGCCACTCCCAGACAGGAATAAGAATACTCTGGAACTGGGAAAGTACTCATCTCCTCTACTCCAAGATTTCCTGTGCCCTGAGACGTGAAGTGTTTCCCAACCAGTTCGGCATCTAAGCACACAAAAGGAAGTAAAATTTGCCCTCGGAGCCTGATCTCCATTAACCCCTCACTGGAGGTTGGCTGGAAAGCCCAGATTAGAATTAGAAGCACTGCACATTGGTAACCAAGATAATACTCAGCCTCTCATTGGTCCTGAAGTTCCGCTTAATTAAACCTTGCATTCCAATGAATAATTTTTGTGGTCTATAAATAGGTATTGAATATATGAGTCTCATATATTTTGTAAGGTTTAGAAATAATTTGGATGCAAGCGATTTAGTTTAAGAAAAGCACCACAATCAATATCATTGATGCTGAGAGAAATTTTCTACCAATTACGAGTCACTTAATAATGACCAATTTGAGGGAAGAGTTTGATCCTGTGTCAAATCATGGCCCAGGCAAGGTATCTTTTAGCTTGTGAAATCTGCTTTAAATAAAAGATGACATCAAAACAAAATTTTAAAATTAAAAAAAAAAAAGAATTAAGGAGAACTAGAAAAAGCACTGCTATCCTGCTGCTGGCTTGAATTGGTTCATGAGACCGATGTGTGCATTTCTTCCCAATTCCATATTCAGGGAGGTCACATCAGTAGCTTGAAAGTAGGCATGGTAGGAGTATTTACACCACAGAAATGTGTCAATCCTACAGATCAGGGCTTTTCCTTCTTTTACCAGCTCACTACTAAGAACTTTTAGAAGATTTAATATCTAACTCTAGATACTTTGTCTTCCAAATATTCCTGGGTTATAGGTATCTCAGAGTCAAAAGAGATAAAGTAACTCCGTGTAAAAAAAAGCAGGATAATAAGTTTCTTTAAACCCACTCTACGATATGACTGTTTTCACCTTGGACATGTTAAGCTATTTTTTTTTTCATGCCCTTAGAGTCAAATGCTTTTATATTGTATCTGACCCCAGACTCTTAATATTTGTGTTCCCTTTCTTCCCGCTCTGTTCTATCTGAAAACAAACATTTCTGAGTCGCTCTTCTCTGTCTCTGAGTGTAGGTCTACTTTTGAATCTCTGCTTCCTGTTGACAAGAGGAGCAATGACACCACTGCTGGGGGCAGAATAGAGGATACAAACCCAGAGCTGGGCAAAGACCGAGGGCCAGTAGGTGCCAGTAGGTGCCTGGGTCAGGCGAGGCGTCGCCAGGTCGTCCCCAGGTCGTCCCCTAAGGAATAGGGGACACTGGAGGCTCTGGTGCTGTTACAAATTCTGCCTCAACAGGCAGGTCCAGTCCAAGTGGAGTGTTCAGCACCAGCCTTGTCTAGTTGGGAACAGACACTCAGCCAAATTGAGAGCAGAGGTGACTTTTGAAGAGAGTCTAAATAAAGCTCCCAAATCGGCAGCTGTTCTGAACACTCATCTTACCTCACTAGGTTGGAATGAATTTTGTGCTGCTGGGACAAAAACTTCTAGGAAAGCCATGGACGTGCTGCCCTTCATCCCACTGAGGGCTGTCAAGTCAGCTGAGCCTGGGAGCTGAGGAGTGGAAGGTGGCACTTCTCAATTCCACGTACGATACCACATCAATAGATTATCTCAGCTGGAAAAGAGTTTTAGCTGTGGCCCTGCCTCCTTCCTGCCAGGGAGGAGAAAGAAAAGGGAAGGGAAGGGAGGGGGAGGAGGGGGAGGGGAGGGAGGGGAGAGAAGGGGGGAAAGGAAGGGGAGGAAAGGAGAGAAAGAAAGAAAGAAAGAAAGAGAGAGGGAGGGAGGGAGGGAAAGAACGAGAAAGAAAGAAAAATGAAAAATAAAGGCAAAAAAGAAAATGAAAAAGGAAATGAAAAAGTGCTAAAATCCTCTTCTCACCTTTCAATCTGGTCCCAGAGACTAAGACCCAAACAGTAAATGGTTCATGATGAGATTTAAAGAAGTAGTTTCCTTACTACTATTTTCCACTTCAACTACACACAAAAACAGGACCAAGGGTATGTCTCCTCACTCCCGCATAAAAACAAAAGGCATCTTCTCCTCCCTCTGAAATCTGACTCCTCCCTCAAGGCCTTGAAGGCCCTCAGGGACGGCTGGCAACGCACAGCTGCTTATTTATTTGGGTCGCATTTAGACACCATAAGTGCCTGTGTGTGCAGAAGGACTGTGATGTTATGGGAACTCAGTTTTGTCCTTTTAGGAACAAACTTTCCCCCAATTTTGACTGTTACATCTTTCATTTCAATTACCTGAATCTTTTCTTACTTTCTCCCCCAGGCCTCATAGGACTAAATCTCTTGGAATCCTTTGGAAGGAGGCCGTGTGTTCCACTTCTTTCTATTCTCCTGGAAGAGAAGCATTTATTATCCCTGTTCCCACCTGCCTTATTCAGACCATAGTTTTATCCACATGACTCAAGTCAGCTCTTCCTTTACGGAGTTCATGAAAGTTACTACGTCACTATTGCACCGTCTTCAGAGTTCTCCGCTGACTTCCCTATAATTCGTCCATCTTCCTCAGTGACTTCTCCATCTGAGAATGGTTGTTTCTTTTCTTAGACCCATCGTTGCCTTCGTGAATGTCAATAATCTATGCTGATAAAGCTTCTCATATTTTGACCTCACACGTTCTTTTCCTTTCTTTTAAATTCCAGAGACCTGCAAACATCCACCGACTTTCAATCCAGTCCAGCTGAACATCAGTGAGTTTAGGAAAGATTTGTTGACTTACTGACCTGGATGTGGACTTGAAATCTCCTCCTCTGTTTCATTCTTTCGAATTCCATAACTATTTGTTTTGATTTTATTGCTTTGCAGTAATGTTGGAAAAATAATTCAAATTGTACATCAAAAAAAATCCCATTATCCTAACCTCTTTAACCGCAATGTCCTCCGTCTGCAATGTACCCTGGTCACTTAGCAGGAACCCCACCATACAGACTTGTTTATTCCTCAGTGTGGCTCCACACTGAAGATTCCAACCCTCAAAAATTCTCTAGCAATTACCTCCTGCCCTTCCTTCTCTCTCAACTGCTTGCCACCCCTAAAATTGCTTCTTATTCTCATCACCAGTCACTCTATGATTCTTTATTTTCCTTTTTTATCCCATTTGTTTGACTCCGCATATAATTAACCATTGCACAAACATACTACGACTCCAAGATGCCTCAACACCTGGGACTTCTGTTCTATTGCCACTCCTAGCCTTCAGGAATAGTTGCCAATTGTTGTTGGAGAAAGCCTTAAAGCCACCGGAACTGGATTCGTCACAAATCCATCCTTTGTTAGGTCTACTGATACTCACATCTGCTTTCACTCATCTTTTATTAATTACTCATCCCACTTCCTAGAGACTTCTCAGTATCTCTTTCATTCTCCTCAAGGCCCAAGTTCTATCCAACCTCCCACTCCCAGCAGGTGACTTTACTACCTGTTTCACTAACATAAAAGTTCTCTCATTGGAGCGACTTGAAATTCATTTCTTCCTTTCTCAACATCTCTGTGTTTCCTTCCTCTTTCTCCTCTTCTTCCTCCTCTAAATCTGAGGTTAACCCCTCAGCTAGTACTCCGCATTCAAGTCTCTCTTTCCTCCTTGGTACCAAGCACCTGCATCAGTTCTTTCACTTCTCCTGCATCTTCAGTCCTTCCCTCTGAGCTGACCTCTAAGCTTTTGCCCATATGACCTTCCTTAAGAAAATCCTTACTTATCCTAAAGCTTCCTCTCATCACTTTCCTATCCCTCTTTCATTCCCACTATCAAATATTTCAAAAGGGTAGTCAAACCAATCACATCTACTAGTTTTGTACCAACACTTCTTTTTTTAAAATTTATTTATTTATTTTTAGCTGTGTTGGGTCTTCGTTGCTGCACCCCGGCTTTCTCTAGTTGTGGCGAGGGGGGGCTACTCTTCATTGAGGTGCACGGGCTTATTGCGGTGGCTCCTCTTGTTGCAGAGCACGGGCTCTAGGCGTGCAGGCTTCAGTAGTTGCAGCACGCGGGCTCAGTAGTTGTGGCTCACGGGATTAGTTGCTCTGCGGCATGTGGGATCTTCCCGGACCAGGGCTCGAACCCATATCCCCTGCATTGGCAGGCAGATTCCTAAACACTGAGTCACCAGGGAAGTCCCTGTACCAACACTTCTTGCTTTACTTCTTCCATTATGTGTTGCGCCCTCTCTCTCCTCTACTGAAACTCCTCTTAAGGTCATCAGTGATTTCCTAATGACCAAGTCTCCCAGCCAACTCTCCCCCAATTAACTTGCTGCTGTAGCACACTTTGCCATGAAACTTTCCCTCTCTTTACTCTCTGACCACAGCACTATTTTGATCTCCTCCTATCACTTTGATCACTCTTTTTCCATCTCTATTCCTGGCTCCACTGCTTCCTCTACCCTCCTAAATTAAGATATCCTCAGATCTCCTATCTCTTTATAGTCTCTCCTTCAAATATCATCCATTTTTCCATTACTTCAATTATCACTCTATGACAATGACTCTCAAATCGTGATTTCTTCTAAGGACTAAATTTAAATTTCCAGATGACCTATCGGTATCCGAAACATAAAATATACCAAACGAGACCCAAGATCAGTCATTTTTTCCCCTAAATCACTCCTGCTATCTTCTCTATAACTTCTAATGGCATAAAAATTTTCCCCATCAACCCTGACTAGAGTGACTTTTCCTCCCTTTCCCCACATCTGGTCATTTGCCAAATCCAAAGTCTTTTTTTTTTTTAAACTTGATTTTATTATTATTTTTTTTAATATTTATTTGGTTGCACCGGGTCTTAGTTGTGGCAGGCGGGATCCTTAGTTGCGGCATGTCAACTCTTAGTTGCGGCATGCAGGTGGGATCTAGTCCCTGACCAGGGATCGAACCCGGGCCCCCTGCATTGGGAACATGGAGTCTTATCCACTGTGCTACCAGGGAAGTCCCCAAATCCAATATCTTATACCTTCACATTTTTTCCAAGATCAGACCTCTCCCACTCCCACTCCCTACATCAGCCCCTCCTTCCCTCTTACTACATCTACTCCAATCATTTCACCTATTTTTCTCATTCCATGTCTCCTATTCTGCCAGATTAATTTTCCTAAACTCATTTCATATCATCTTATGTGCTTTAAAATCTCCAGTGACTCCCAATTACCTATCAAACTAAGTCTAGACTACTTTAATGAGCATTAAAGACTATTAACTTACTTTTCCAGCATTACCCACCATTATGTCTCTAAATGTGTCCCGTGTTCAGATAAACTAAATCGTTCACTTTCCTCATCTGAGGTCTGAAACTTTCCTACCTCTATGCTCGTGTTGTTTTCCTGTCAAGAATATCTTGCTTTTCAATCACTTCCTGTTGAAATCCTATCTTTGCTTTAGGAAGTTTTGTTCCTTTTACTGTTTGAGATGTAAACTACCTTTCATCTAATTCTCTATATTTTACTCTTAATCTGCTTTGTATCCTAGCCACTGGCCGAACGTACCACGTTCTCACCACTGATGTCTTATCCTCACTCTAGCTTGTGTCTTTAATACTATTTTCCAAGTACTCTGCTAGTTTCTGCAGATTCAAAGATAAGTAAAAATTTTCCTAATTTCCCTGGGAAATTCAAAACGCCCTTACCCAAAGGACACTTGTATTTATGCTTCTCATCCCCATTCCCCCGCGCAGGTTTCTCACTCACCCAGGAGGCAAGTGAGTTCCTATCGCTACCACTTAAAGGATGGAAAAGAGAGAAAGTAGAGCCATCTTTACCACTACGTCAGGGGAGAGTGTTTTCTCATATCCTCGTGTTAGAGTTCGGGATGCCTATCTTTGTGCCAGAGGGGAGGTTGCAGGCTAGTGATGGAGACAGACCCCAAAGAACCAGTTACCAGGTAATTTGACAAAAGCTGTGGTAGGAGTGTGTACTCTGGGAGCTGCGGGAGCCATGTCCAGCAAGGCGTGGGAGCAGGAAAGAACAAATCTGAAGGCTTTACTGAAGGATGAAGGAGGTTGGCAGCTGCTCAGCCCAGTCAGGTTTTCTCAGTGACTTTATCAATCATTCTGAAACAGAAAATCCAGCGCTGTGCCTCTCCCAAACACTAGGCATAGTCACACGTTCTTGCAAGTTCTTACAGAAATGCAATAACTTTTAGAAGCTACGTTACTGTTTCATATATTCTGGATCTAGAGCCCCATCCCTTTCCTCCTTCAAGTCCTGGAGTTGGTACGTTAGGCTCTACCTGGCCCTACATGACTGCTGGGGAAATCTGAGTCCACGGGCATGGTGAGTGAGGAACATCAAAGAACTGAAAACGAAAAACGGATGGTTCTGCCATACACATACAAGTTGAATGGCCAAGTCATTTAACTTCTCTTGAATTTAGTTTCCTAAAAAGAAGATAGTAATAGTGTCTAGTCCTTATTTATGATGAAGGGAGAAGAAAATAATATCTATTAAGTTTATGCTAAGAGCCAGGTGATTTACATGATCATTCGTTTAATTGCCATAAATAGCTATGGGTAGGTAGCATTATTTTTCTCATTTTATGGCTGGAGAAACTAAGACTCGGAGGAATTAAGTAACTTGCCGAAGGTTACAGAGGTAACAAGCAGAGTATCCAGGATAAGCCTGTCTGATACCAAAGATATCATTCTTTTCCACTACTCCCTTTAGCCACCAATCACGACCTTACTTGAAAATGGCAGGGTCATTTGGTGAAAAGTGCCCCACATTAAGAACCAGCAGAGTGCCACCCGCATCTACAAGGTAAGCCTTTCAGAACACCCATCAACTCCCATTCTGTCATTCCTTTTCTTTGAGAAAGTCTACTCATCTACTCAAATATGACCGCTTTCAAAACTTTCCCAGCTGTCCCCCTGCTCCACACCTCCAGAGCATAATCTGTGACTCCATCCTCCAGGGCTATGGACATAATAGCCCTTAGCCCACAATTTCACTTACTGTTGTAAAGCCAGAGATTAATCCAATACCTGGCATAGAATAAGCACCCAGTAGAAGTTTTCTGAGTGAATGAATGATGTGTAACAGTACACAAATCATTTAATCTCTCTGAATATTGATTTTTGCCATCTCTAAAAGAGACGACTAGTCTCTCATACCTCACAGGTATATCATGAGAATTCAATGAAATATGTTGTGTTCTTAAAAATAAAACTGTTAGATGAGGCCAAGAGGTTATTCCTTTTACAAAAAACAAGACAGAAAAACAAAGCAACGAGGAGGTTTTTACTCATGTTGATCTACATGAGCTCTCTAAATGGTGAGTCATTATAAGCTTCCCCCGCCCCCAAAAAAAGAAAGAAAGAAAGAACACAAAATATATTGCATTTTCTCATGTTTATTTATTTAGAGTCCATAGTTTTTCATCATACTAGAAGTTTTGTGAGTAAAGGGATTATACCTACTTTTCTCACATATAAATACACATATCTACACAACACTTACCCAGGAACTTTCCGTTGCACGACGAGTCATTACCTTTCTGACTGATTTGCACATAGACCTGTCTTTTGATGGTGTCATAGGAAGAAGTTAAGTCCTTAAAGCTTTGGAGACAAAGAGCCTTAGGTCTGAGTCGTAGTTCTGCCATGTACAGTTGAGTGAGCAAGTCAACTCCTCTTGTATTTATTTCCAGAAAAAAACAAAGAGAGAGAGAGAGAAATTATAACAGTCCCTACTTCTTGAGATTGTTGTGGGGCTTCCCTGGTGGCGCAGTGGTTGAGAGTCCACCTGCCGATGCAGGGGACACGGGTTCGTGCCCCGGTCCGGGAAGATCCCACATGCCGCGGAGCAGCTGGGCCCGTGAGCCATGGCCGCTGAGCCTGCGTGTCCGGAGCCTGTGCTCCGCAACGGGAGAGGCCACAGCAGTGAGAGGCCCGCGTACTGCAAAAACAAAAAAAAAAAGAAGATTGCTGTGCAGGGTAAATGAATTAATCCTTATGAAGTACGTAGCATGGTTTTGGGCCAAAGCATGCCTTCAGATTCCGTGATGATGAGATAATAATGCTGATGCTGATGATAATCATGAAAAGCTGATTATTTCTCATCCTGCTGAAGTTAACAGCTGAGCGCATCTCTGTAAGGATTAAAGAAATCATCGGAAAGGGAGCCGAACGCCTCTTAGTTCTATAGGACTTTACAAAATGCAAAACACATCCACGCACACAATTTCATCCGTGCTCCCAGTACTTCTGGGAGGCAGATAATTAGAGAGCATTGGTTCAGAGAGGTGAAGTGAAAATGTCAGTACTATTCAGAGTACAACGAGGCATGGGACACAGGCCTAGGTCGCAGACCTGGGCCTCATGTTGTGGTTTCTTTCTCTTCTTTTTCAATAGTGTTTCTGATGAGCATTGAGTCCTGTCCCAAATGTCAGAACAACAGTAGTACTTAGATAAGCAGCAAAGGTAATATGATATTTATTTCTCCAAAAGACTTTTCCTTTCTACCTACCTGAGAGCTCCAGCCACATGCATGCCAGAAATGCATAAACAATTATGCCAGGCTAACAGCAATAACTGAAAACATATTATAGCTTTTCTTCCGAGGTGAAGTACGTTATCACCAATTACGTTTTCTTTTCCCCACTCAAATGTTCGGATTATCATTCCTACCTATTGGCAGCTTTCCCACTGACGAATAACCACGGGTTTCCTGGGGATTGGCTACAAGCAGTGTGACACTGGCATTTTCGTACACAGGGTCTGTTCTGAGTGGTGGGGTTCCTCCTGGGTGTCAGGAAAGTTCTGGCTTCCCTAATCATTCAGATGGGATTCAGTTCTATTCAAAAAACTTGTTTGGCCCCATCTTACCTGCCAGGTTCTCTACCATGTGCAGTTCCAGAAAGAGATTACATAGTCTGGTCACCATGTCACTGTTTCCTGGTCTAATCCCAAACATCCCTTGGCTGGTGACAGTAACCACACAGCCGGCAGACAGGATAAGGGAAAGATCTGGGGGAGCCCAATATCTCTCAGTCCCATATGTGCTCTTTGGCCACAGTTTAAGATAGAGAGGTTTCCTCCCTCTCATCCCATGGGGTGTGCACTATTTTTCAAAACCCACTTACAATAGCAGAAGCAGGTCATTTATTTGACTTGCCTACCCTGGGCTCTGATTTCTGCATCTTGACTCTATGTTCAGGTATGTGTTCATCTTGAAATGCTTCTCTTGGCATCTATGTGTCAAGAAGGACCCCATGGTGATTCCAGACTGGTTTTCTTGTCCCCAGTTTCCTTGTCCCTACTCTCAGTGGACAATTTTGTGTGTGTGTGTGTATATATATATATATATATATATATATATATATATATATATATATAAAGATCTCATGCTTTATCTTTACTCACAGCGTCACTGCCACTACTGTTACTAATTTTCCCCCCAATAATCTTAGTGAAACGGGTTTCTTTCCTCAGGAAAAACTAACTTCTCCATGCATATCTCAGATGTCATTCTTTTTTTTTCTGTCAGAGTCATTGCTTCCCTCCACCTCAAAATCTCTGAAAACCTCAGGCCCCATACTCCCCCCTCCTCTTCCCCAATCTCTGAGAGCAATTAGCTGAAGTCCCCTCTGAGGAGGAGTGTCCCCAAAGTCTAGATATTTTCTCTTCCCTTCTCCAGTGCGGCACTGCGTCTTTCTGGACCTTCTCCCATTCCTCTATTTTTTTCTGTTCCCTCTACTGATTATGGCCTCAGCTCTTCACTCTTTCTGCACTATCCTTACTCATTCCTCCATCCATTTATTCATTCATTCAGGATTCACAAAGGATGGAATATTTGCCTGGTACCCATCCAGGCATAGGGATACCGCAGCGAAAAGAACAAACAAGGCTGCTTTCACGGAGCTTACACCCTGAGAGGTGGAAACAGAACATAAGTATGTACATAAATTTAAAATAAGATAATTTTGGATAGTGAGAGAAGATGGGAAGAACAAGAAAAAGGGTAATGAGATAGAGAGTAGCTTCAGATGGGGGAAACAGGTAGGAAACCAGTTTAGAGAGTGTGTCCGGGAAGTGCTACTCTAAGAAGTCATTTAAGGCAAGAGTAGAATGATAAGAAACCAGCCACAGGATGAAGAGCGGCCTGGGCAGAGGGGACAGCTCGTGCAAAGGCTCTATTACGGGAAAGAGCTTGTTAAGTTTGAGGCACATATTTAAAAAGTCAAGAGTCACTGGAACACTGTGGGCAAGACAGGGAGTGGCAGACGTGAGTGTGAAGAGATAGGCAGGGCTCAGGGCAGGCCTTGCTAGACCATGGTGAGGAGTCTAGATTTTATTTATTATTTTATTATTCAATGAGATGCTATTGAAGGGCTTCAAGCAAGAAAGGTACGTGGTCTCACAGAATACAAAGAGTGCCCTGGCTACTGTTGGTAGACTAGAAACTACAGTTTCACCCTCGACTGTAAGGGGAAGATAATCATCAAATTGGGAAAGGCAGAAAAAGAAAAAGAAACAAACAACAAAATCCCAGCAGAAAAGGATTGAAGCTAAAATGGCAGAAAGGAGGAAGGGATAACTTAATTTAAGTGAGTTAAGAACTCTCAGAACAAGGCCAGAGGTACTTTAGGGAATTTAAGGTACTTGTGAAAGTGACTGAGAGGTACTGCCAAATATCAGAGGAAACGTCAGAAGACTGAAGAGACCAAATGCTCCTGTTTTCAATAGAGGAGAGACTGGGGAGTAATATCCTCAAAGTGACTATTTAAAATGGGGTTGGCGGGGATTCCCTGGTGGCGCAGTGGCTGAGAGTCCGCCTGCCGATGCAGGGGACACGGGTTCGTGCCCCGGTCCGGGAAGATCCCACATGCCGCGGAGAGACTGGGCCCGTGAGCCATGGCCGCGGAGCCTGCGCATCTGGAGCCTGCGCTCTGCAACGGGAGAGGCCACAGCGGTGAGAGACCCACGTATCGCAAAAAAATAAAGAAAGAAGGAATAAAATGGGACTGGTAAGTATTTTAAAAAGAACATTGTGATTATTAGGAATCTGCACAAATAGACCTAAGAAAAAATTACGTAAAATTAAGCCAGTTCCTGCGGCCGTAGTGGTGATGGCTGTAGTGTAATGGTTGATGGAATTATCAGACTGAAAATATTTCAGTCACTCTATGTATTTGGGTGAGACTTTCAATAAGATCATAGAATCTCAAAGATGACTGGAACTTTATCAACAATCCGTTCCAAATTTCTAACCTATAGAAGATTTTTTTTTTCTACAACATCCCAGTAATTCTTTGGATAACAGCTGCTTGAACATAACAAAAGGTAATTCATTCCATTTTGGAATGGTTTGAAATGTATCGCTGAAAACCTGTTTCTATGTAAATGTAAATCTCTCTTAGCTGGATCATTATAAGTCTAATTCCTCTCACATATACCCTTCGTTTTAAATTTTCAGAATGTGTTATGTTACAAATATGGAAAATAGGGAGATATGTTTGGGTATTTATTTGTGATTGAGCAATAATACCAAAGAAGTCTAATTAGTCAAACTAGAATAAGGTCTCTAAACTCATGCCAAAGAACTCTTTTTTTTTTCCTATCCATTAAAAAAAATCCATATTTGAAAAAAAATCTATATTTGAAAAAAAATCTATGTTTGGATCAAGTGATTATCAAGCCTAAAGATGAAACAAAGCTAAAAAAGAGAGATGTTGGATGATTAAATCTGGATTCAATACAATTATTAATAGCATGGGATAATTGGTTGAAACTAATACATTTTTAAAAATTAATTAACTTATTTATTTATTTTTGGCTGCGTTGGGTCTTCGTTGCCATGCACAGGCTTCCTCTAGCTGCGCAGTGAGCGGGAGTTACTCTTTGTTGTGGTGCGCGGGCTTCTCATTGCGGTGGCTTCTCTTGTTGCGGAGCATGGGCTCTAGGCACTCAGGCTCAGGAGTTGTGGCGCACGGGCTTAGTTGCTCCACAACATGTGGAATCTTCCCGGACCAGGGCTAGAACCCATGTCTCCTGCATTGGCAGATGGATGCTTAACCACTGCACCACCTGGGAAGCCTGAAACTAATAAATTTTAACAGCAATAAGCACAGAGGAGTCCCCCCCCCCCCAAGATTCCCTCTATAAGTACAAGATAACTCTGCAACAAGTTGAGTGAAAAATACTTAGGGAATTTAACTGACCATAGCTCATTATGAGTGAGATATGGCTGTAAATGTAACTGAACAGACGCACCTTCTAAAGCAACTGTGGCCATAATTCTCCTGGATTTATGCTGGCAGACCCCACAGAAAACATCAGTCCCTCTTCTGGATGTATCATGCTGACAAACTAAAATTCCTCCTGAGACAGTGACCAGGGTAGTTAAGGGTTGGAAACTACCAGAAAATACACTGGAAGAGACTTACGAAGCTTAGCCCCAAACAAAAAAGTCTGGGGTGGGACGTGGGGAAGCATAGCTGTCTCTTAAGGAAAACATTTTGCCGACCACTTAATGGAGTTTGGGGAGGAAGGAAGAGTGTACAAAATTCAACTGAATATAAAGATGAACTTCCTTAAACGTTAGAAGGGACTGACTTTGTGAAGTAGTGAGCTCTCATTCCTGACAAAGGCCAAGCCCGTTCATCAGGAATGTCCTTGGGGGATTCAAGAGTTGGAAAGGAAGTTGAATTAAGTCGACTTTAACTTCTCCAGGTCTAACACACTGTGATTCAAGGGCTGGTCTTCAAAGCAACACAGAGTATATGGCCTGGTGGCTCCCCGCCCAGGAAGAAGGACATTCTGTTGCTCTGTGATATGTTAGGAGGGAGAATTTCCTGCACACGGTTCACTTACAGTCAGCCGTTACTCTGCTGTTCTGTTTTGGAATATCAGTGTCAAGCTTCCCATTTTGGAAAGGGAGCAGTAGGGAATGAGAAGGGGGGAGAGGTTCTTGTATTAATCTTTCACTCGGTTCCAGGCATTCCTAATCTATTATGTCAATTTGAGTTTATAACTAAATTTAAACGTTCAGGTTTCCCTTCCAGGGATGGGGAGGGGCAGTGAAACAGCTGCTAGGACTAGGGTGAGGCTAATAGTTGGAAGAAGCCAAACCACAGTCTATCTGCTTTTAAAGTTAACAACAACAAAAAAGTGAGCAGAGCGAGAGGGAGTTGCTCCACCCCCAACACCACTGTTGCACAGACGTTTGGATCACCTCCTCAGCCAGTGAGGAGGTGAACACGGGAACAGGTGCGCCCCCCTCTTACCCCACTTCTAAGCAGGGATTATTTTGCTGCGTTCAGGGTGCCCGGTACTAATTAATCAAGGCTAGACAAAGGATATACCAGGAGGGGCTGGGGTCGGGGGAGAGAAGCCAGGAGCCATGTAGCATGTACATTAGAGATGACATCATTGAAAGAGATTTGGCCCTCCTCTTCCCGGAGCTGGAAGCTCGCATGTCTGTGCAGGAGCCAAAGCGGGGTTGCTTGGGCGGGGGCGTGGGGGCGGTGAATTGGTGAGAGGAGGCGTGCCGGTGCTAGGGAGAGGTGTGGAGATGCGAAAGGCAGACCTGGAGTCAGCCGGCGAGCAGAGAAATCGCGGGGGCTGAGGTCTTTGCGCCGCTCCGAGCTCCGCCCCTGCGCTCGGCAGTCGCGCTCGGCCCTGAGAGGGGCACGCCTGTTTGGGGGTGGGGAGTATTGCACTGGCGCTGGGGGGCGGGGGTAAGTGGTGGCGGTGGCGGTGGAGAGCCGCCTGCGCATGTCAAGGCTGACGGAGCACACACGGTCGGGGCGCCTGGAGAAGGGCGGCTGGTCACGCGCCACCCAGGGTCTGGGCCCCTGCACGATCTGCAGGCGAGCTCGGGGACGGGGCCCACCCACCCCACCTCTCGATCGCAGGCCGCACAGAAGCTTCCGCCTCCTTCCTGGCCCCCCTCCGGACCTCCCCGGGGAGGCTCGGCGGGTGTGGACTGGACTGAGGTGGAACGAGTTCTGTAGCTCAGACGGCAGCCCCGGTGGTTTCTGGTGTGAGGGCAGGCCCAGCTGGAGAAGGCGATCAGGGCGGACGAAGCCGGCGCTCCCGGGTCTGGGTGGATCCTGGTCGGAGCGTAACTCTCAGTAGGGAGGTGAGACGTGGATCAACAGGGACCCCTCCGGCAGCGGAGCCGCCTAGAGCCTGCCTGCCGCTCACTTCGGAGCTGAGCTCTCCCCGAGGCGCAAACAGGGGAAACAGCTGAGCGACTGGAATTGGAAGTTCCGGGTGGGCGGGGAAGGCTCTGTCCGTGGTGCTGATCCGGATCCCAGCAACGGGCTCCGGGGAGGGCGCGCCACGCTGCCGATCCACTCCCTCGAATTGGGGCAGTCCGCCAGGGTGGCTTGCAGCTGAAACCCCCGCCCGGCTCAAGAAGCCCGCAGAGCCTCCCCAGTAAACGGCACTTGGCCCTTATTTCAGTCAGAAAGTCGCTGCCTTGGAGCAGTTCGTCCCAGAGGGTTTCCTCGAAAGTACTGAGAGGGAGCAGTTGTTGACCCAGGGAATCTCTCTGTTTAGCCCCGGAAGCCACCCGCTGAAAAAGATGCCTGGCTTCAACAGATTGTTTCCCCTGGCTTCCCTCCTGCTCATTTTGTGGGGTAAGTACCAGCACCCTGCCATGCGAGATGCAGATGACAGTAATAATGCTGACAGTAATAACACTTATTGATGTCGTTGGTGAAAACGAGGAGCCCTGGCTGACTTCCCCCTGTGCATGTCTGCCAGACACGGGATCCAGAGGGGTTCCATGAGAGCTGGGATTCTGAGATTGGAAAAAGGCCTCCCCACTCCCGTGCTGCTTTATTCCTGAACTTCCCTTGGTGGTTTTTCCACCCTTCCTCCCGTTTCCTGTCAATTTCAAAGTATTTTTTCCCTTTCCCGTAGCTGAAAGAGCATGCAGTCACATTCATTATTTAAAAATCTCGGTTACCGTTACATTTCATTTCTCAATGAGGTCTTTGAATTAATTTTTATATATTAAAAAAATCTGGATGCGTGCATTTTGAGAATGAAACTAGTTGTTGATCCATCTGTTTAATTTCAATAAGTAAAACAGGCTTCAGCCATTTGCAGCGATATATTAGATAAATAGGCACCTGGGAGTTGCATCTTTCTTCTTTTTCATGAGCATGTGGAATTAAGGTGCTTTGGTGTTTGGGGGGCTGAGTTTTTTGCCTTTAACGATAAATAGGTTCTTGTTTGTCTGCTGTGAAGGAGTGAGGTGACCTTCTCCCTCCAAATAAGGGAATCCTATACTTGCAACAGTAAGGCTGAGCAGAGTGGTGTTAGAGATGGGCTTGGAGTGGGGTGTCTGCATGTGTGTAGTGGGAGTTAATGAGTCTACATGATAATGTCTGAGTGTGTGATTGAGAGAATGCTTTACTGTGTTGACGTATGTCTCAGGGTCTGAATGTGTATGCTAGTGTATGTCAGAGCATGTTAGCATGGGCATCTGCATGGATTGATGAGGATGTAGTAGTGTGTGTGTGTGTGTGTGTGTGTGTGTGTGTGTGGTTGTTGTGTAGTTATGGGCATTTCAGTCTTGGCAACTTAGATCCTCAGGTCAAATATAGGTGCTCTCCAGTTGATAATTGCTTTATATGATCTTAGCTACATACCTCCATGTTAAAAATCAATAACCAGTATAATTAGATGTGAGCAGGCCCACCTGCCTTACTGAAACTAGGTATAGGATTATGCTCTGTGGTTGGCAGGGAACTCATTCTGCTGGTGCAGTGGCAGATATGCTGATGGGAACAGCCTCTTTACCTTAGTATCACTTTATTAAGCCTCCAGGACTAACTCTGGCTGCCAGCATTATCTGGATTTTGCATGTGACCAGAAGCAGAGCCAAGCTTCCTGTTGAACAAAATGCCTGATGAGACAGGCTGGGAAGGACAAAGAGGGAGAGTAATGCCAGTCCCAAGGGCAGACTCACCGCCACCCATCCCCAGTAGGGTAGACCAGACCTGAAGATGAAGCAGACATAATAGGTCGCCAATGATCTCACCTGCCTTGAAGACTTGAGGCTGTGATTTCCTCAGGGGGAGGCTAAGACTAGGGGCTTTAGGAGAGGTTAGTTGGGCTGTATAAGAAAGAGCATGAGTAAAGCAATGAGAGATGAAGTTGTAGAGAAGGTTGGGGAGAGATTCTACAGAGCCTTTCTTCCCAAACCCTAATTTAAGCTTTTAGCATATTTGGCTGAATTCTAGTGGAGGGGGACCTTTTGACTAGGACTTACAAAGCCTGGATTGGAGTCTTAGCTCTGCCACTAGCTTGCTATGTAATAACCTTAGAGTATTTTGTTCCTCATATACGTACATTTGGAAATACATAAGTTTGGAAATTGGGGCAGATGATATCTAACGTCCCTTTTAGATGCACAATTGAATGGTAGGGTAATGTAATGTTTGCATGTAATTCCAGCATTGGAAAGCACTTAACTTAGATGTGTTCACCCTTCCCAATATGAATGGAATTTTTTCCACTCTTTTATTTTCTGCGTGAATTGAACAAAATTCCCTTATTTCCTTCAATAAAGTATATAATAATAATAATAATAATAGAATCTACACTTGCCTTGTGCTTTACAGTTTATAAAGCAATTTTCAATCTATTTCTTCTTTTGGTCCCCATAGCAATCCTATGGTGGTAGTCAGGGAAAGCAGTATTATTTCCAATTTAGAGATGAGAAAATGAGTGCAGTGGAGGGGAAAGGACTTGCTAGAGAACTCTTACCTCTTGATTTCAGTCTTCCAGGGCTTGTTCTAGCTCCTCTTATGGACATGTGTGCTGCTATACAGGATTGCCAGGTGGGCGTCTGTCCTCTCATCCCTCTTTGGAGCCACCCTTCCACTCCTCTCCCATGCCATTGCCTTTCCTAGGGCCTTACTCATTTTTACCTCCTAGTGTCTTCTCTGTTTTTCCTCTCCAGGTCTACTCTCCCAGGTGTCGGTTGTGTTGGGGAATGTTTTCCTGTCTTCCCCCAGGAACCCATTTTACATCCCATTCTTTCAAGGCTCTGCTAAGTGACTGGCTAATCTGATAGACCAAGTCATTTCAGGGTGTTAATATCTACAAATAACATCATTTATTACCCCCCTTTGGAAAGTATTTACATTCTAATCAAAGCCTTTATTTTCTTAGCATTGTAGAGCAAAGTTAAGAGGAGCAGTATAGCAATAACCAAAGAAGAAGAAGATTTGGGGTTATTAGAGGAGTTGGTTACATACCCATTACTATCCACGTGATAATAGATTGATGCTATTCCTTAGTTAAATATAATCATAATTAATATATTCTTCCTTCTCTGGTTTCCTCATTATTACTATAGACATTGAAGAGGAGACCATGGGTCAAATGATTTGGCCAAGATTATTCCAGGAGTTTATTATTTACAGTCAGCAATGTGGGTTGAATGTCGACCATATGTACAGTCTTTTCTTGGATATCCAGAGGATTTCTTGGAAAGAGAGGCAATAGTGTACTGGAGACTTACAGGGTGAAGAAATATACTTTACCTTTTGGTGGAAGGAGCAGCGAGTCATATTGCAAAGGAAGGCAAACAAGGATGAGAGGATTCTGTGGCCATTTTGCAATGTTCTATCCAGGACCTCATGAATTAAATTGACCTCATGAGCTGAGTTCTTTCTTAGGACTTCAAACCGGACTTTGGCAAGGAGAAGGCGATCAGTGGGGCTTGCTATCTGATGATACCTTGGATTACTCAGGGGCAACTCAGAACAAAGAGAGGCTTCCGTGCCCTACTCACCGTCCTGACTGCGTGTATTCTGCCTTCCCTCCTTTAACTCTAAATGAACTAACCGTGTTTATATTTAAGACCAACTCATCTACTTGTTCACTAGAGGCTATCACCTCTCACCTATTCAAGGATGTTAGTCCAGCAAACTACACACTTTCAAGCCCCAGCAGCTCTACTGTTCCCTTCATCCAAGCAAAGTCATTGAACCACCTCTCAGTCTGATCACTGTACCAGCCTCTTAACTGTTCTCTTTGCTTCCACCCTTATCCTTCCTCACCTCTTCAGTTTATTCCCAACATAGCAGTCAGATCAGGTAATTTTGTATAAATCATGTCATTCTTCCACTCAGCAGCCTCCAATGCTCCCATGTCACTCAAAGCAAAAGCCAAAGATCTAACTGTGGGCTGGAAGAGCAGCCATGATCCGGCTCTGACTTATTTCTCCTGCCTCATCTCCTCCTACTCTCACTTTGTGCCCTGTACTTTATTGTGCTTTTTGCTTTTGCCAACACACTCCCACCCTAGGGCTCTCGAGTTGCTATCTCCTCTGCACACCTTCACACAGATATTCATACAGCTTGCTCCCTCCTTTCTTTCCTTCAACACCTGCTAGACGTCACCTTCTCAGTGAGTCTCTGATGATTCTATGCACACTCTAACTCCTCTATTCTGTTTTATTTTTTCTTATAATTGCACTTATTGCAGTTTAATGTTGCTTATTTTCTCTCTCCTTCCACTGGAATGTGGGCTCCATGAGAGCAGGGATGGTTTCTGTTTTGTCCCCTGTTGTGTTCTCAGTGCCTAGAGCAGTGCCTGGCACACAATAAGCACTCGATGTATGTTGAATGAGTGAACAAATAAGTGAAGGGAAATAACATTAACGAATGTACAAAGCACATTCGTAGAAATCATCCCATAGAATTTGCATGACACATCTATTAGATAAATATTGTTTTCAGCATTTTGTTGATGCATAGACTGAGTCTCAGAGAGGTTAGACAGTCTACCAAACTGGGAATTCTCTGGCGGTCCAGTAGTTAGGACTCTGTGCTTTCACCGTAGGGACCTGGGTTCTATCTCTGTTTGGGGAACTAAGATCCTGCAAGCTGTGCAGTGCGGCCAAAAAAAGTCTATCGAACCCAAGCCTTCAGCTGCCCAATACCGTCTTTCTTCTGCCTCTATGAGCGTAACTGTACATTCCTTGGTACATTTTCCTATTCTCCTCTGAAGTCATCGTCATTGAACTAACTCATCTTTACCACGTCTCATTAAATATGAATGTGCCCCGAGGCTCCCTGCTACATGGGGTTCTCAATGCACACTCTACACCTCTATCCACTCCCAAACTTTTGCACAGACCATGCTTTTTTTTTTTTATAAACCAGGCCTATACTCAAGTTTTCAAACTCTTCATATTCTAAAAATGTTTCTGATCAGTTCTCTCTAGATACGGACCCTCCCCCGATTAAAGCGATGACCCATATGCAGAAGCAGGAGAGCCTCTTGCAGGCTGCTTGATAAAACCACCCCCCGCTTGTTGAGAGTTTAAAGCCAATAAAATTTATTTGACCTTGATATGTTAAATTTTATCATAGTGCCTCTAGTTTTTAAACCCTATGTCTAAAAATTAAATCTGTTGCTTTCTGAGTCAAATATTTCATTTTTTGACTCATAGTCGGTCAGTCTCATTTTAAGTTCTAAATAAAGCTTTTCTCTGCTTTTAGAAAGAACTGTCTGCCAGTAGAGGAACAGACTGACCATTCACTGTGGACTAGTTTTTAAATTACTATGTGTATTATTTCATTTTTTAGGGGTTCTGTTTTTATTATTAATGAGAAGGTAGCCTCAGAAGGGGTTGGAAGTTCTGATACAAGAATCATTGGTGATCCATCTCACTTTTGAATCTTCTGTATAACAGGCAAACTCTCTTACCAAATAGTCTTTCGAATTTGTTAACAGCTTCAGCACCAGAAAAAAAAAATTTTTTTTTAATTGAGTTAGCTTTACTTTCATGTGACTTTTGCAGTTGGAAAGAATCTATTTTCTCTTCCACAGGCCAACCTTCAAATATTTGAAGACAGGTGCGTCGGTGTTCAAGCTAAGCACTTCCGGTCCCCGCTTTGTTCTTACCAGACTTTGCCCCCAGACCCTTCTCCATCTTGCTTTCCTCTGCACATGCACTTGTTGAAAACTTCCTTTCGTACGATGTGACACCCTGAACTGATCATAGTGGTCCAGATTTGCTCTGAACCGCACAGGGAACTGCTCCTCCTTTGTCCTGCAGTGTACATCTGATAACACAGCCCACGTTTGCACTTGCTTTCTTGGCAGCCACGTCCCACTTTTGATTCATTCTGAATTTTCCGTCTGATGTACTTACCCTCTTTAATGGGCCATGAGCTTCTAGAGGGCAGGAACTATAAGTCCAGGCCTGCGGGTGGCCTCCAAGGTGCCCCCCAATCTGACTCCCCCTTTTTTTGTTTTTTACTTTTTTTAATTTTGTTTTTATTTTATTTTAATTTTAATTTTTTAAATTATTTTCTCCTTTTCCCCTTCCTCATTTTTAACTGCGTGTCTCTCTCTCCTCCTTGGGTGAAGCGTCATCGCTCCAGCCCCAGGGTCAGCTCACCGTTCTCTTCCTTGCTGCTCCGTCCTCCACCATGCATCAGAATTACCTACATTTGCCATAAAACACAGATATGATTACATCTCTCTAAGGCTTTAAAACATGTGACCCCTCCTATTGTGAAGGGCATACAGAGGTCTTCACAACATGGGTCCGATCTACCTTTCTGGCCTTAAGTCTCACCATCCTTCTCTTCGTCTCTTCCCAGCCCAGCCAGGAGTAACTGCCTCTCCTCTAGTATGTCACTCACCATGGTCTGGTTTTATGACAGGAGTATGTGTTCCCTGCTAGACTATAAATGTCTTTAGGGCGTGAAGCGTGTTTTATTCATCTTTGTATCTCAGCGTCAGGCCTGACATAGAGTAGATTTCTGTGGGTGTTGGTGGAATGAAGGGGTGCATGGGTGGTGGATGGATGGATGCATGGGTGCCCTGTTTCCCACCTTGACTCTAAGTCCTTGAGGGCAGAGCTGAGGTACGAGCTGTACCGCATCGCTGCTGCTTCCGGGGAGGCTTGCAGTCAATGCTGGCTCATCCCTGCCCGTTGTGAGAGGGTGTACCTGGGGAGACACGTACACGCGCATGCTGTTTTCCAGTTTGTCTCATGATATTCTGCCTTCTCTGTCTCTCCTCCCCCCCTCCTTGTTCTCCACTGCCTCTCCCCTAACGCCTCCTGTCCCTTCCCTGGCGTCCGGGCTCTCCCCAGCTGGTGTCTGCTTCCCCGTGTGTGTGGAAGTGCCCTCGGAGACGGAGGCGGTTCAGGGCAACCCCATGAAGCTGCGCTGCATCTCCTGCATGAAGAGGGAGGACGTTGAGGCCACCACGGTGGTGGAATGGTTCTACAGGCCCGAGGGCGGTAAAGATTTCCTTGTATGTCTGACTGCTGACTCTGCCCTTTGTTTCGCTGGCCTCTGCCATTGTGTGCCTGGCTCCCGACAGCCTGGGAAATGACGATCTGACGAACACTGGCTCTTTCTCTCCAAAGCACTGACAGCTCCTCTGCAGATAACTGACAGCCTTAGTTTAGCCCAGCCTCTGGGAAAGGGAGGGCTCCAGGCCAGCTCTGGGCACTCCTGGTTACAGGCAGGGTAAGAAGGAGAAAGGCATGAATAGTATTTAGAGCCTACTGTGTGCCAGTCACCCCACTAGGCACTGTGCAGGTGTTTTCATTGAACGTCTGCACCATCCTGCTGGATGGATTAAATTCACAGAAACATTGAAATAACTCCAAGGGTCATTAAATGAGATAGCATAGGTTACCTCATTTCAGTCTCACGATCTCAGTGAAACAAAAATGTCAGGCATGACCAAGACTGATGTGCAACTGGTACACACACATCAGTGGGTAACATATTTAAATAGTCCTATAGTTGTTACTTGTGCCAAATCTCCCAAGTGGCTTCATCACCATCCTTCCCGCTAGGAACCTCCAGACCTCCCACGATGTGGGAACTAAGGGATCAGCCATGGCCAATGTCAGTTCTGACTGGTTGGTGCCAGTGCCAAAATGGTTGTTATATATTTTGAACACCAACTTGGGGTTGACCATTATTCACACTGTCACTGTCTTTGGAGCCAGGCTGCCTGGGATTGATTCTTTTTTTTTTGCGGTACGCGGGCCTCTCCCTGCTGTGGCCTCTCCCGTTGCGGAGCACAGGCTCCGGATGCGCAGGCCCAGCGGCCATGGCTCACAGGCCCAGCCGCTCCGTGGCATGCGGGATCCTCCCGGACCGGGGCACAAACCTGCGTCCCCTGCATCGGCAGGCGGACCCTCAGCCACTGCGCCACCAGGGAAGCCCGTGGGGATTGATCCTTGACTCCACAACTTATTTTAACTCTGTGTCCTTGGACACACTGCTTAACCTCTCTCTCTGTGCCTCAGTTTCCTCATCTGTAAAATGAGGATATAAGCCATAGCTACCTCACAGAGCTGTTACCAGGACCCATGTGCTATAATTTTTAATGCGTTGAGAATAGTTCTGGAATACGAGAAGTACTGTAGAAGTGTTTGATAGAGAACACACGCACATTGATAGAGAACACACATACACACAAATGGGGCAACTAAGGATCAAAGAAATTAAGTTAGTAAGACAGCTTAGATTTGAACCAGGTCGTCTGACAGCAGATACAAAGCCCTTTTTACTGCACTGCCTCATCTTCCTGGGGGCAAGTTTTTCCCCACAAAGACCTAATGGAGATACAACATTAGGATGAAATTGAGTTTTGTTTGCCCTTCTGTCTAGCTCTCCTAAAGCTGGACTCATTTCTCACTCTAGGCTGGATGTGCCATTCTGATGTGGCTTTGCTGTACTCAGGTGCCAGGCCTGGGACAGTGGGCTTCCTAGTGCCTGGCTCAGGGCTGACCGCAACCGAGGCTAGTGCGTAGGTGACAGGAGCCTGGACGTCTTGACCAGATGCAGAGGTCCCCACGAGCCTCAGGTCTGTTCATATGCCAGCCACCTGCTCTGCTTCCAGGCCTGCCCAAAGTGAGGAGAAGGTGACTCAGATGGAGGAAAAGAAACTTAAAAAAGTGTGCTGGAAATACAGAACAACACTAATAGAAATTTTTGTGACAATGAACGTGTTCCATATCCGTGCTGTCCAATTCAGTAGCCACCAGCCACAGGTGGCACTGAACACTTGAACTGTGGCTAGCGCAACGGAGAAACTGAATGTTACATTTTGTTTCATTCCTGGTAAGTTAAATTTTAATGTAAGTAGCCACACGTGGCAAGCAGAAACTAGATGGACTGCACAGGTGTAGAAGGAAACAACAAAAAAGGTATGTCAGAAGGTGGAAGTGTTTGAGAAGAGAAACATAGAGACCACATTTCAGATCTAATTTCGCCCAGAGTGGAAGAGCTGATGTGTGCACATTGGCTGGCAGCTCTCTGCTCATGTGGGCCACTTAAGCAGCCTGGGTCCCCTTCCTGCGGCCTGGCCCCGACTGCTCACATCCCCTCCAAGGGGACCAGCTCCGAGAGACACTTTTGGAGGCCAGAGCTCTCAGACGTCTTCATGACGAATGAAGCTGCCTCTCTGCCTTAGTCTCTCCCCGGCTGCCCCCATGACCCACCTTTCTCTCTTGTTCTCTCTGCCTCCTTCCAATCCTTCCTTTCTCTCAATTTCCCTCTCCTGATCTCCTGTACACTTCACTCACCTACCTCTGTCCTCTTCCTTTCCAGCCCTTTTCCCTGCCCACCTCTTCCTGCCTTGTCCATGTGCCCTGACACCTGGGTGCCTTTGCCCGTCTTTCCCTGTCTTTGCTCTCTTCCCTGCCCTCCTCTGAGATGCCCAGCCCACTCCCACATTTGGGAGCTCCTGGTAACACTGACCCCGTCCCCACATCCGAGCACCATTCTGGTCCTTTTCTCCGCCCTGTCCCCACCTCTACCTTGTCTTCTCTCCTACACCCTCTGCTTCTCTACCTGCAGATCTACGAGTACCGGAACGGCCACCAGGAGGTGGAGAGCCCCTTCCAGGGACGCCTGCAGTGGAACGGGAGCAAAGACTTGCAGGACGTGTCCATCACTGTGCTCAATGTCACCCTGAACGACTCCGGCCTCTATACCTGCAACGTGTCCCGGGAGTTTGAGTTTGAGGCACATCGCCCCTTCGTGAAGACCACCCGGCTGATCCCCCTCCGTGTCACCGAGGAGGGTAAGGCTAGGGCACAGGCTCCCTTGGGTGCCCTGCTCTCGGGGGAGGGAGGACAGCGGGTTTCCACATAAATGAGCCCCTTGCAGAATGCAAAACCCCATGTATCTGGAGTGGTGATATCTAAAAATGTCACCACTGGCTTGTCCTCCTGGGGCGGCCAGCTTTCTGCAAGCCACCCGAAAGCTTGCCTCTCTGTGTCTTTCCTCAAAGCAGAAAGGCTTGGAGATGATAGTGCAGTAATCTTGACCTGGACTCTCACCTTTAGAGAAAGAGGACAGCCTCCCTGAAGCCTAAAACTGCCAAGACAGTTACACCTACTCTGGCCTGCACTGAATCTCAGATTCAATGGGCTCAGAGAAATCTCCTGAGGTTCTCTAGAGGTCATCTACCCTCTTGTCTGTGACTCATACAAACCTCTGAACTAGCGGTGCTCAAACTTCAGCCAGCCTCAGATTCCCCTGCAGGACTTCTTTTTTTTTTTGCATTACGCGGGCCTCTCACCGTTGTGGCCTCTCCCGTTGCGGAGCACAGGCTCCGGACGCGCAGGCTCAGCGGCCATGGCTCACGGCCCAGCCACTCGGCGGCATGGGGGATCTTCCTGGACCGGGGCACGAACCCGTGTCCCCTGCATCGGCAGGTGGACTCTCAACCACCGCGCCACCGGGGAAGCCCCCTGCAGGACTTCTTAAACCCCGGCTTTCTGATTCCATAGATGGAGCATGACAAAAAACGTTTCCAGGAAATGCTGTTGCTGCTGGGGACCGCATTTTGAGAACAACTGCTGTAAACCAAAGTCTTGACAGCCTCTGTCTTCTGCCTCCCTCCACAGTAGTCATACAAGCAACCCCCTCCCCATCCGTGGCGTCTCTCGTTATATAACCTCACTTTCAGCTATGAGAAGGGGAAACGCGGTTTGCTCTCCAGTCTTTAAATGTTCCCGATTTCCCACAGCTGGTTCCTTATTAGGCTGGGAAGTTCTTTCAAAAAGTTTCTGTTGCGATCGAATCCAGAATCTTGAGGGTGAACTTAGAACTGGCCTTGTTCTGCTTTCCATGGACTCGAGCACTGTTCCATGGCTTCTCACCGCTTGCAGATGTTCCTTCACGTGGCAGAGGAGCGCTATGTGCATTTCCCTCTGTGTTTTCTCACCCAGGCTAAATGATGACTCCATTTTACTTAGCCCTTCCTAGACGATCTATTTCCAGCACGTTCTCAGCATTATGGCTGCCCCAAGATGCAGGTCAGTGAACAGGCAAAAGGTGTGGGGCAGGAAAGAAAGGAGAGGTCAAATTAAAGCCAGGCTCTCCCTAGAAAAGGATGCCAGGATTCCCGACTTTCAGGCCACAGGTGTATTTATTTTTTATCGTGTTACGGTGATTAAATTCATGAAGCAAACGAGGGTGCACAGCAGAGCCAGCGATGTCATGATTTAGACAAGACTGAAACGGAAGGTAGGTCAATCCAGATGGGGCACAGGGACTCTCAGGCCACTTGGCTCAGACCTGATGAGCCTCTTCCCCTCCTTGAGCCCGTCTCCTCTTGTGTGAAGCGAGGGGGTTGGACTGGGAGCTCTCTAAGGTATTTTTCTGTTCAGAAGTTCCCTTATCCTCTTCTGTTTACACACCTGTGCCCCCGGGGGAAGGGAGCCTGGCGCCCTCTGCTGTTCACCCTCGGGACTGTCGGCTGGTGACAGCCAGGCCCTAGGAAGCTGCCTCTGTCTCCACCTTGTGCTCTCAAAGGCTTTTGCCTCCAGAGACCTTTGCGCAGCCAGTGGAAAGGGTGGCAAAGCGGAGCCAGTCTGCCTGCCTGCCGGGCACCAGAGCCAGACTTGGGTAAGAATAGAGGGAAAACAAGTTTGTCATCAGAGCCACAGAGCCCCTCGGGACATTAGGGCTGGAAGGAAGCTTGGCTGTCTTTCAGTCCAAGGGTCTGAACAAAGAGCAGGCATCGGAATCGCTGTGGGGGCTTTCCTTCAGCGCAGAAGGCTCCATACCACTGCTACCGTGTGAGTGCAGCAGGTTGGGGTGCGGTCTGGCGAAAGTCAGTTGAAATGACTCCCCAGGTGGTGGGAGGGTGCAGCTCTGACGCCCTGGTGTTGTGGCTGGGAGACAGAGCTCTGGAAGAGGAGGGCTCGCCCAGACGTGAAGCATGTTAGCACCAGAAGCAGGACTGTGGTCCAGATCTTTGCCTCTATTACCTGTGTTTCCACTGCATCTTTTCCCTCCACCACCGCCCACTCCCTGCCACTTTTTCTTTTTCTCTCTTCCCCTGACCCCGTGACCCCTTTGGCAGCCCTCTGCATCCCCACCCCCAGATAGTCACTGCTCTCATACTGCTGCATGCGCCACCATGACACATTCCCCACGTCTGCTCCATCCCTGTGGTCCCAGAGAATCTCCCTGCTTCTCTTTGCTCAAGCTGGACTGATCCTGGCATAGGCTCTCACCCCCTGGCTCTAAGACAGAAATCTGAGTTCTCTGCACCTAGAGGTAAATACAGCTACCGAGGACAGCTTCCTGTGGTACTACTTCTGGCTACTGCATTTAAAAAGAAATAGGGGGGCTTCCCTGGTGGCGCAGTGGTTGAGAGTCTGCCTGCCGATGCAGGGGACACGGGTTCGTGCCCCAGTCCGGGAAGACCCCACATGCCGCGGAGCGGCTGGGCCCGTGAGCCATGGCTGCTGCGCCTGCGCATCCGGAGCCTGTGCTCCGCAACGGGAGAGGCCACAACAGTGAGAGGTCTGCGTACCACAAAAAAAAAAAAGAGAAAGAAATAGGGTGCTTGAAGTTGAGCAGATCGCAAACCAGACCGTTGTCAGCCCGTGAAAAGACATTTGATGTGTCTGGCATTCTCCTGTACCTCAAGCTGCATCTGTGACCTCCAGCTCCAGTTAGGAAACCTGGGTGATCCTGGAGCCCTTGGACTGCTTCTCTGAGGTGAAGGTCATGGCTGTGCCTATATTGTGCTTTTAATGAGCAAGGCCTTGGGGATGACTTATGCCCTATGAATAACCATGAATCTAATTTGCTGCTGAGAGCTAGCAAAGGGAGATGTGGCTGCAGCCTTCCTTGCCACTAGGAAGGAATATATGTCGGGACATTTGCCATGTATTATGTTTCAGTTATTTATTTTTTTTAAATGAAAAAACAATTTTTTCTTTTGGCTGCACCACACGACTTGTGGGATCTTAGTTCCCCAACCTGGGATTGAACCTGGGCCCCGTCTGTGGAAGAGCCGAGTCCTAACCACTGGGCCGCCAGGGAATTCCCTATCGTGTTTTATTTGTCATTTTTGTTGGTTAGGAAACAAGGAAGATCAATATTTATTTATATTCATTCATTCCACAAATGCTTATTGAATACTTCAAGCATTCTAGGATTAGGCAACAGGCTGATAATTCAGAAATAAATATGTTCTTAGTAAGCATACAGTCAGTAGAGAAGAGAGAGAAACACATCACAGTACAATCTGGGAAGTGTTAATAACTGCACGAGAAGCTGAGGAAGGCTTCACAGAGGAGGTGACTTCCGTGGAGTCTAGAAAAATGGTTGGGAGGTTGAAAAGCAGGAGGCGATGCTGGGACAGAGGTAGCACTGGGGTGTGAGATACAATCTAGGAAGAGGGAAGAGAAAGAAGAAACGTCCACAGATCCCAAAAGACCACAGCGTGTATGAGTAGAGAGGTTTTGCTGGCCAACCGAGTGGAGATGAGGTGAGGAAGCCTGCACAGCGAGTGGCCTCCTGTGCCCTGTTAAGAGGGTCAGGTCTCTGTGCTGAGGGTGGTGTGGAATACTGGAAGGTTCTCAGTAGGTATATGGCAGGATCAGATCTGTGTTCCGGAAGTAGAACTCTGAGGACAGCCTGGTTAATCTGTGGAATTCTCCAACCCTCATTTCTGTTTGGGTTTGGAATGACCTGGAGGGAAGATGAGCTGGGAACGTCCTTGCTTCTCATCCAGACATGCTCAGGTCACTGGGTGGGCTGACGGCACTGTCCACGTGGCCCTGTCCATGTTTTCCGACGCCCTCTTCCTGGGGGTACCACACTCCACCACCCTAAGCTCAGAGGACAGAGTCGGCTCAACTAAGACATGTGCCTCACATCTGTGCAGACTTTTACATCTCACAAGGTATCCTTAAATACATTAGGTAATGTGTGGTACGAATTATTATCCTCACTTTACAAATTAAGAAACTGAGTCTCAAATCAGGGAAACGACTGTTCACACACCGGGAAGTAGGAAAACTGGGACCCGGCTGCATGTATCTCAGCTCCAGGATTCCTTCCAGCTCTATAACTTCTTCCTCCACCCATCATTCTCCCTCATGCCTCCCTCCAGAGCATCTGAAGAAAGTCAGTGAGAAAGCTGACAGGCAGGAGAATTAGGGGATGTTAAATCTCACTGGTACCCTCTTGTGTTCCTTTAGACCCAGTGCTTATTTAAGACATACCTAAAAATAGGCCTCGTGTATCTCAGACCTCAAGGACAGCTCTGGGTTTGTTGGACATGCATATTGTGAGCCTCACTCTCCCCCTTGCAGCTGGAGAGGACTTCACCTCTGTGGTCTCAGAAATCATGATGTACATCCTCCTGGTCTTCCTCACTCTGTGGCTGCTCATCGAGATGATATATTGCTACAGGAAGGTCTCAAAGGCCGAAGAGGCAGCCCAAGAAAATGCGTAAGTCCAAAGATGCCACAATAATGATAGCTCGCACCTTCCGAGCGCCTGCTCTCATGGGTGAGGTGGTGAGCGATTTACACAGTCCTCCACTTTCCTCACAACAACATTTGAGGTAGGCAGCGTGAATATACCCATTTTACAGATGCGAAAGCTGAGCCTGGGAAAGTTTGCCCAAGACCATTATAAGAGGCAAAGCAAAGTTTGGCTTCGTGCCTGCTAACTCGTGCCCTGCACTCTTAACCACTATGTAAAGCCCATCAGCTGCCACCACAATCCCATGACATTAGCATTATTATGACCATTTCATAGATGCTGAAGCAGTTCAAAGAGCTTAAGTGGCTTGCTGGGGCCACACAGATAATGAGAGGAGAGGCTGGGATTTGAACCGAAGCCTGTCTGGTGTCCTTGCTGTTCCCGACACATTCAGCTGTTTGCTGTAAACCACAGAGCTCATCAGGCCACCTGGGCTCTGCCGTCTATTAGCTAAGGAGCTCCAAACATGTTCTTCCCCCTGGAGCTTGGCCGTGATTGAAAACCCAGAGACGGGCTCTTCTGCTCCAACGTCCGGACTGTACCTTGGCCATTTTCGCCAAGGCCCTAGTCACTCGAGCACAGGTAACAGATGATGGGGTCTGAGAGTCTAAGGGGCCATGTTGGCTTGTTATTTGGGGAGAGGAAAGATAGAAAATAACCCTCACAGATTTACACAGTGGAGGTGATAAGCTAAAAACCCTAGGCTATTATCACCTAGAAATGCTTGAGAAAGTATCATTTTTCATGATATCTATGATCTCAGAAAAGTAAAAAATGATAACTGACCAGATAGAAGGAAAGAAAGGATACGCTGGGGAGGTTGTCATTCCTGGTGACCTGGGTGATCAGATTTCAGTGCTTGAGCACAGGAAGTGCCCACAGCTGGCCTTGCACAAGAAAGAGTTGGAACTGAGGTCACCAGCAGAACCAGGATCCTCAGAGGGCTACAGCTCGTGCAAAAGATAGATCAGTAAAGAATCATCAGTCCACCAGCCCAGAGAAAAGCCAAGGAAACATATCTACCTGGCCTGACTCCAAGTAGAAACATAAAAGATTCTTGAGAACCGGTAACCACAAGCCTGCTCTCACAATGTTTGGGATTTAAATTTATGCTACCCACATGATCCAGGAACCTCTAAGCTGAGAAAGTCAATAAAAAAAAAATTAGTCCCCAGACAGCGATAACCATGTAGACGCAAATGAAAAACTGTTTTCTGAAGGGACCCACTTTTAGCTGAGGCTTAACAGTGCTCCCCAGATAAAGCATTGCTGAATCTGATTCCACAGTCTCATCCAAAACTAAAAGACACAGCAGGAAATAATCCAGCATGAGAAAGAGAAGTAACAGATGGCAGGATTAAACCCCGGGAGCTTCAGACACAAGAAGGACCTGGTAGAATATAGAAAAGAAATTTGCTTAAAAGAGTTAAAACAAGAGGAGGAACCAAAACACAAGAATACAATAAGTTATTAAGAAAAAAGAACAGGCAGATTTGAACAGGAATAAAGAAAAACCTGGAAATGAAAAATACAGTCAATAAAATTCAAAACTCAGTGGATTGGTTCACCAGAGATTGGATACTGGTAACCAGAAGATAAACATAAGGAAGTTTCACAGAATGAAGCACAGAGATATAAAAAGGTGGAATATCACAAAGAAATAGGAAGACAAAAATTGAGAAGATCGATTAGAATAGAAGAGAGAAAATGGAGGAGAGACAATATTCAGAGATACAGCGGCTAAGGAAAGGTATGACTCTTCAGATTCGGGCAGCACAATGTGTCCTGAGCAAGATAAATACATATAAGTCTAAACCTAAACACCAACCACCTTGAAACTGATCGATGGCAGCAACTAGTATAACCTACAGCAAATATCATCTATGTGGCAACTTTAGAAGAACTGCCTGTAATATTAGAAACATGTCAAGGATACCTGCTTCTATTCTATACTGGAGATCCTAGGTGGTGCACTAAGTAAATACAAAAAAAGAAAAAAGAAAAAGAAAAAAAGAGTAAGAATTGTAAAGAAAGAAACTAAATTATCATTCACAGCCAATATGATTCCCTATATAGAAAATCCAAGGGAATCTATAGACAAACTATTAGAACTAGTAAGAACATTTCATAAGATTGTTGATACAAATCAAAATATTTATAAATATAAAAGCACCTATATTCCAGCCACAAAAATTTAGAGAAACATCTCAATATATAAAACATTTTTAAAAATTCAATTACAATAGCAACAAATACTCTCCAGTACCTGGGAATAAATCTGATAAAAACGTGTAAGATATTTAAGGAGAAAATTACAAAATTTTACTGAAAGATTTGAGTTAAATAAATGAAGACTAAAACCTCACTGTTACAAACATAGCAATTCTCTTCCAAATTAATCTGCAAATTCAGTAAAATTCCCATCAAAATACCCAATGGATTGTTCAAGGAACTTGATAAGCGGATCTTAAAAGTCATGCAGAAGCCCAGAGGCTAAAACTAGTCTAAGCCAGAGGACGGTCAGATAGTAAATATTTTGGGCTTTTCAGGCTACAGAGGGTCTCTGTCCCCTATTGTTCTTTCATTTTGTTTGTGTGCAACCCTTTAAACAATTAACAGCCTTTATTAGCTCATGGGCCATAGTTTGCCTATTTCAAAGAACAATAAGTTTGGGGGAGGTGGCTGGTAGGAGTTTTCCTGTCAGATATAAAGATTTCTTATACAGCTATTAGAGTAAAGATTTTATGATACTGGACTTCCCTGGTGGTGCAGTGGTTAAGAATCCGCCTGCCAATGCAGGGGACATGGGTTCGAGCCCTGGTCCTGGAAGATCCCACCTGCCACGGAGCAACTGAGCCCGTGTGCCACAACTACTGAGCCTGCGCTCTAGAGCCCACGAACCACAACTACTGAGACCACATGCCACAACTACTGAAGCCCGTGCACCTAGAGCCCATGCTCCACCAACAAGAGAGGCCACCACAATGAGAAGCCCGTGCACTGCAACGAAGAGTAGCCCCCACTCGCTGCAACTAGAGAAAGCCCGCGCGCAGCAACGAAGACCCGACACAGCCAAAAATAAAATAAATAAATTATAAGAGAAAAAAGAAAGATATTTTCAAGACATGGAATCATCAAAGAAAAAGACAAATGTCTCAGAAGAAAAACTGGTAAAGCAAATGAAGTCATATTGCAGAAGTACAAACCCAAATTGCTTATAAACTTATGAAAAGATGCTCAACTTCGCCAGTAATCAGGGAAAGGAAAATTAAAAGATCTATAAAATGTAATTTCCCATCCATCAGTTTGGCTGATTTAATCTAACAGTACTAAGTCCTGAGAACAATGTGGATAAATGAGAAGACTCATACGTTGCTGGTGGAAGGAAAAAACAAAAGTATTTATTATTCTAGTCTGCTGAAAGGGCCATTCTCATTTTCTCTTGGGTAACATGGTGAGAAGGAAGTGCAGAGGTGTTCTAGAGACATCCTTGTTCCTGGGGCCCTTGCTCCTTCCCTTTTCCTGTGTTGGCACCTCTGGGTGCAAATGCACTGATTTTCTTCCCCCCTCTCTCCTCCAACAGGTCTGACTACCTGGCGATCCCGTCGGAGAACAAAGAGAACTCTGCGGTACCAGTGGAGGAATAGGAGGGGGAAACCGGAGGTGATGTACAGGGAAGGGAGGGGCAGGTAGATAAGGAGGCAGGTTGTACAAGTGACCTTGACACCCACAAACCAAAATGACTTTAGATTTGGTCCCTTAGATTTCTACCCTACCCAGAGTCCCCACCCTCAGGGTACTTCTTTAAGTTGATGCCCAAGTAGTCATGGAGCTCTGTGCGAGGTTCAAGTCCTTCAGAAGGTGAGCTGCTTTGGCCTGAGTGTTGGGGCAACTTGAACTCCTTACCCACAGTGACAAAAAAATAATTCCCCATTCTCCCTCCTACGTAAGGATCGTGGATGAGGTCAGAGAGCCTTCGGCTGGGCTGGACTGGGCTGGCAATTCTCAGTGAGCTGTTTTATCACTGGTAGGTGGCCTGAACACTGAAGCGCTGGCTACCCCATGTTCAGTGGTGTCGACAGCGTCAGGAGGGCGCCCCAGGGGCCACATCACTTCCCTCCACGCGTCCAGCCTTCAGTTCATTCATCAGACATCCGCTCACCTCTGAACTGCCACCTCTGACTTGCTAACTCCATCAGACCTCCACACACAAGACTTTGCCAGAACCAAGGAGCCAACATTTCTACACGACTCAACCTCAGCCTGCCCTTGCTTTCAAGCAAGCAGCTCCCATGCCAACTGGACCCCTCCCCCGTGCTCCACCTGGCTTTCAACACGTGCTGGAGCCCGCTGATTCTCCATTGCCGCAAGTGAATGGAGGGCTTAACGGAAGGAAGCTGGAGTGATTAGTCTGGGTTAAAGCAAGAGTGTCATGAAGTGGGATTCCTCGAAGTCAGTTTTTCTAAGTTCCTGGTCCACTTGGCTGGAGCATCAGAGCAAAGCATGCGTTTCTAGGCCCTCCAGTGATAGAACGTTCATTAAGCATGGACTAAAATGTTCTCTGGACTATGGTGCTCCAGGGCTAGATCCCAAGAGGTCTCAAAGGCCTGGGTTAGGGTCAGTACTTCAAGAAGCCGAGGGCAGGGGACTTGGGAAGTCATACAACATGTTCACGATCCTCCTGGGGCAACGTGTGTGCCTTGCCAGGTGAACGCACCACCGGAGATGGCAAGGTGGCATTGTTTTCCTGTGGGCACTGGGACTGCAATTCCTAAGTTCTTCCTCTCAAAATTTCTGTGGGTCAGTATTATTACTCATACAGGAGGCAACGGAGACTCAAGACAGGACTCCACTGATAAGAGACTTCAAAGGATAAATTGGAGCAGATAGAGCCTAAGGCGCAGTCCAGTTTACACTTCCCGAGATGGGATAATTTTGTTCTTGAAAAGACTTTGAAATTGAGTTTGGCCATGGCACAGAACGCGGCGGATGGCCTGGATGAGGTTAGCTCTGATTCAGGCAATTAGAAATTGGCCAAAAAGGCAGAGAGAAGGATGTGAGGTAGATTTGAAGAATTTCTTTAGTGAAAAGATTTGTGAATCTGAGACATCTTCCAGAAGGGCAACGCATCCGGGAATGGCATTTAACTAAGACACATGTTTTTAGCCTGAGAGAGATGATGGCAAATGAGTGATGTGATAGAGGAGGGACAGGCTAGGTGGCTTCCCAATATTTCACCTGTAAATTCATAACGTCCAAGGTTTTTTTTTGTTTTCCCCTAGATGTTAGGAGAGCAGATGACCACTGGAAGCATTTTAGTTGATATCTCATGTTTCACTTTGAGTAACTGGTGTTAAGTGTGATGTCCTTCTGCACCTTGTGATGAGAGGGGGAAGGATGTTTATGGGATGTGAGAAGATGAAAGTGACTGGGATTCGATGAACAAAATGTCCCTCAGATCCAGGGGCATCTATGGGGAAAGATCCCACTCTCTTGGCTTTGGGCCTCACCTGACAAACTCAGTTCATCTCTGCCATCCCTGGGAAAGCACTTGAATTAGTCCTTGTTTACATATTTGAGAGTCTGATTTTATCGAAGAAAATACTTTTAATAAATTCAAGGCCTTCCTCTTCGGTAATTTCCCACACAATCTCTCTGAAATAGGGGACAGAATATAGATTTTCCTTACTTTCCTGTGACGAAAACAGGCCTGGATTACTGTGAGGTTTTCCCAGTCACGTGGATGGTGGATGAGAAGCCTGCCGCAGAAACTACTTTCTACCACTCCACCTCCCTCTTGCTTCAGTAGACCACGCATCTAACTTGTGATCTAGAATGCACGTTTTTTTTTTTCCTTTTTAAAAGCCCAACTCAGATATTTCCTGGGTGATTTTTAATGAAGCTGAATGGTACCTCTCTTTTTTTCTTATCCTTTACAAGTAATCTTCTCTAGTCTTTTCCTCCTCCTAACTTCTCAACTCTTCTCATCTTTAATGCTTTCTTTATTAAGCTATATGATTTACCAAGCATTTTAATTATCTTATTTCTTCTCCACAACTAGCTCTGTGAGGTGGATATGGCTAATACGTTAACGAATGAAGAAACACGCTGTCTGAGGCTAAGAAGCTTTACCAAATCATAAGTTCACATCGTGGGTAAACAGAGAGCTAGAATTCAGGTCTTCTGAGCCCTAGCCCAGCTCTCTTTCCACTGAGACCATAGCTGCTTCCTTTCCTCTCATTTTTCTTTTTTTTACTTCCATCTAATCTTTGCCTCTCTTGCTTGTCCTGAGATGTTAAACATCTTCGCTCACCCCTAACCCCACTCCACTGCTCCTCTACCACTTTGCTTCTCGGTCCATGCTAAAACTGTGCTTTCAGTCTTAATCTCATGTTCGTTTCCCCTTTCTCGTTGGTTTGTACCTCATTATTTCTCCTGAATTGCAATTAAACTCCTTCCTGGGAGACTTGATCATGACTATAAATCCACAAGGTACTGTGATCACCAGCCTACTTCAAATCCTCACTCCCTCCCTGTTCCCCCGCATATTCCTACAAAGGACCCAGATAAATGTGCACTGCTCTGGAAGCTCTATCTGGTATGCTGTTCTATTAAAGGGCTTAGAAATGTTCTCAAGGGCTATCATCACTCTAGGAACCCCACCTGTTGTCTTGGTGCTGGATATTTCCCCTGACTGATGCTTAATAATACAATTCACTCAAGGCCAGCTCGGCTGGGTCTGGTTTTCCCTCCCCTTGGGCTTAACAGCCATGACCTTCATTGCTCAACTCTGCTGGCCCTGTGAGCACCTCGCCCAACTGACCTTTGCCATCAGCTCAGTCTTGCATCGCAGCCCCAACTCTTGTGTGGAAATACCTTGACGGTCAGCACCTGTCCCAACACCAGCCTTTATTTTCAGTCCATCTAAAAGCACTGTCCTTTAGAGTCACCACCCCCAAACACCCACACGCCCGGATTTCTGACTCTCTTGAGTTTCTGGTTTCTCCTTAGATGCCAAACTAGAAATGTTAGTAGGAAAGGAATTTTTCAGAGCAGCAATATGCTGAAAATATGTATAGAGCTATGAATGGTTAAGAGATAGTAGCTCCTTTTTTCCCCCCAAAACTACGGGATCAAAAAGGAAAACATACCCATCTCAATCTGTGAACCCACCTGACATAAATCAGAGAGAAAAGGCTGTGTAACTGCATCTTGGCAGGAAGAAGCAGCAAGGAGCTAGACCCATTTCAGAATATATCTTGGCTCTCCTTCCCAAGCGGAAATGGAAAAATAAAACAAAAAACACCTTCCTCTCCCATCCTTTTGTAAATGAAAAGCCCCCAACCCAGTGAGCCCTCCTAGTCACGGCAAACGTATCTGTGTAGTACTTGGTGTGCCACTACTCCGATCGTCCATTCATCCTGCATTTCAGCACCCTCTCTGCGTCAGGCACCAGTCTAGACCCTGTGCCCTGCGCCCTTAGGTTTTAAAAATATCATCATCCAAGCCTTTCCTAGTCTCTAAAACTCTACTGTGGCAGACGACCCATGTTTGGCGCCCCTCCCCTTACTTGAGGCTGTAGTAGGACCCAGTAGATGCACATTTGAAGCGAGTCTGAGCTGTAGCTCAGACTCAACCCCTATCATAGGCCAGCTAAGCCTCAAAGCTGGTATTACTCTTTTTTGGGCAGAGTGACAGGGAGGGAGGCACTGAAGGACGAGCGCTTGTAGGTTTGTGAGGCACCAAACACGATCGGCGAATTCGTACAGCCATGGAACTCGTCACCATGTTGTCACCTTCGTGTGGCTCTTTCTTGATTTTCCACAGCCAATCTTTTTCTGAACTTGAGAAATGTTGTTCCTGACCACTCAAGCTCTCAACAACCTAATGCCTGTATGTGGTGTTTTTCAGTAAACTCCCTGTTCATGTCAATAAAGTGTCTCTAAACACTGCTTGCTCTGGTTTTGCTCCACTGTGTGTGTCTGCTACACATACTACGGCTTCTACCTACCTCCCCAGCCCACATCAATTCCTGAACTCACAATCACTGGATATATGCCCAGAGAATGAAAAATACATTTAATAGTCTAGAATTAAACATACTGTCTCCCTTCTTTCCTTCCCTACCCAAATACAAAGGAATCCAAGAGCCAGAGTGTTCTCACCTGAAAGACATCAAACAAGTTGGTGAGGGGCTCCCAGCAAGGAAGACCTAGTGAAGGGAGGGGCCCCACTCCCTTACCAGGTTGGCTAACATTAAGGAAATAAAGCAACGCTGCCCCCCACTTCTTAGAAGTGCCAAGGCCCCAAAAGGGAAAAGTTACACAAGAAATTGTCACTGGGATTTAGTCTACCATACACTCCTAGAATAACAATACTATTGATTGATAAAGATTAATAATGATATAAAATCATTAATAATGATTAATAATGATATAAAATCATTAACAATGATTAATAATGATATAAAATTATCTTCATATAGTACTAGCCACTATACTAAGAAACACAGACACACACACACATATACACACATATATTTTATGTTATCTCTAAAATAGACTGAGGCTGGCAGTAATGGTCGGGGCCCAAGGACACAGCTGGTAAATAGTGATGCTGCAATCTGGACTCAGATCTGATTCCCAAACTTCTTATCCATTCCACTTCATCAGGCTGCCGCCCTCCCCTGGGAAGGAGGTCCTAGATGGCTGGCTGTGCACGTGTGTCTGTGTGTGTGCCTGTGAACACATGCCTTCAGGGCTTGCTGTGATCACACCTGGGAAGACCAAAAACATCTGGGACCATGAGGACTAACGAATCAAGCAATGAACACACACACCGTTTATTACATGTAGTCCAATACTTTTTTTTCTTTTAATTCATACTGTACCTCCATGGCTCTAGCTACTTTACATTACGATTTGACCGGGAAGCCTTGTTTGTCTCTAGGTACTAGCGGTTAAGTTTTTAGACCTTGCGCACAGCGCCAGGCAAGGTACAGCTATAGCTCCAAATACAGATGGCCAGACAACTCAACTGCAATCAACCTGTGTTCTTCCCCGTAATGGCCCAGGGCAGGGGTTGGGGATGCTCCCTCTGCCTCACCCCACCCCCACCCCCATGTCAGGATTCTCCAGGGACCGCAATGGCCTCGGACCCATCCCTGCCCACCTTGGAGTCTAGGTTGAGTCGGGGGGAAAGCACCATGGGTTTGGGGAGATGGTCTGGTCCATGCAGAGAGTGGTCTGGCCCTAGAGTGCAGGACAGAGAAATGTGGGGAGCCACACACTGTCGCTGGCAAAAATGCTTGCTTTTACTCTGCCATCTCAGTGCGTGGCACCCAAGCCCAGGGCCAACTCCCCAGACACAGCCAGCTGACTTGCCTGGAGCAGAGGCCACCATTTTTTGCTTCTGCAGTGTCTCATCGTGTTGAGAGAAGCAGGGAGGGCCAAGGGGCAGAGGTGACAATGTTCTTTAATGCCTTCACATGTCGGGTACATCGTCTGGCATCAACTCCTCTTGGCAGGCAAAGTGCTTCTCGCCAGCAGCCAAGGCTCCAGTCCGGGCTTCCAGGCCTGCCGAGGACCTCAAGTCGCAACAGAAAACGATGGCCCAGACCCCTGAGCTTCCCCCGGAACGCCAAAACAGGGAGCTGGCTGGGTCCATCGCAGCCACGGCTGGAGCAGGAGTGAGGTAACAAGGCGGGCAGAGAGGTGGGGAGGCGGGGGCAGCTCTCTGCGCGGTGGGCAAGTTCCTGCTGCACGTCAGGCAAGCAGGGCCGCTAAAAGGTGGCCTTCCAGAAAGTGCTCCTCTCGGACCCAAAAATGCATCTTCTGGAAGAAAACCTAGAGGTGGAGGGGAGTGGGGCCAGCCTGCTGGAAGCTGGGGGATGAGGGTCGGGGATGTTAAGTGGTGGATGGGATGATTGTCCCACAGCCTAGAGACGAAGGACAGAGGAGGAGAGAGTCAGGAAGAGAGGTTCTCAAGCTTCCTACTGGAGTGGGCAGGTGGAGTCAGGGGGTGCCCTACCACCTGGGGGAAGAGAGGAGAGCGCTATTTCTCCTGGGGGCCCCTAGGGAGGAAGGGCTGGCCTTGGCTGCCCTGAAGAGCTAAAGACACAGCATGGTATGGCGCAGAAAGGATTCTTCTGAGACCACACAGTCCAGAAAGATTCTCTCCCTAATCCTTCCTCCAAGATTTCACCCTAGACGTGCTGCCTGCAAACGTATGGACATGGTCAAGCTTGGGTCACAGACAGGGCAATGGAGAGAATCCACTTCTATCAAAGCATTCCTCTTGCGCTTTCTTGGTCCTCCCCCTTCCTTGTAATCCCAAGTTCTTAGTGTCAGCGCTCTAAGGCAACCCAAGGATTTTAGCCAAAGCTTCACACTTAATCCAAACCCCAACAAAGTTGGAGACAAAAGAGAGGTGGTAGAAGCAGGAATGACTTCTCTCCACCGTTTGCTCTAGCAAGAAGGAGGGAGGATGGATAGACGGATGGAAGGCTTCACAGCCCAGGGACGGAAGGTGGGCTTAATCCAAGACAGTGTCCTTGCCACCATCTTCCTCTTCCCAGCTGAGGGAAAGTCCAAAAGGATGCTTACAAAGTAAGACTAGGCCAACAAAGGAAGAAACACCCTCCTAGGTTAACACCGAGAAATACAGCAAGCTTCATCTTTCTCCCTCTCCCTCCCCCACCGGCCTCTCATTGGACCTCCCTGCCCCTCCTAGCACGTAAAGAAGATTTAACTACCCTGGATTTCCTGGGAACCCAGACCCTGCCCTACAACTCATCTAAACTCCAGGGAGGCTCTAGTCCAGAAGGCTTGTCCTCTCCTGGCAGGGCACCTTCCAAGTTTGAGAAAGCCCAGCCTCGCCAGTCTCTGACCCAGCCTCCAAGATCATGTCAAAGCTAGAATCCACCTTAGGGACAGTCTAGCTCAAGCCCCTCCTGTTACATATGAGGCTCCAGAGGCTCAGAGACCGGGGCTATGTGTGTGTGGGGGTGTGACCTGCCCAACAGCAGAGCCAGGACTCAGGCCCAGGTCCCCTGAACCCCTCAGCTCGCTGCCCTTCCAGAGAGCTCTAAGTTGCTGACCTTGCTGTCCTGGAATGTTATCCCTTTGTCCTAGGGAGTGGGATGGGGGAAAGGAGAGAGTTACAGACATGACTGGCCTCTCCAACACCAGTCCCGTCAATTCCCCCCCAGTCAGCAGGAGTAGAATGCAGACCCGCTGCTGTTCTCACCTGTCTAGAAACGGCAAAATCTTTGAAACTGAGTGCAAGCTCTCGAATGTCTCACCACGTGAGTCCTCGCAGAAAGACTCCTATATGACTGAGTTCTTACGTGAAAAAAGCCAAACAACAACAAAGAAAACAAAACAAAAAAATGCCCTGGCTGGAAGAAATAACGTAAGACATGGTGGTTTTAATGCTCGCTTCCAAGCCAGGGCTGCCAGCCATGAGTCACAATGTTATTTACGAGTTTCACTCCCGGACTGAGCTGCTAGGGCAGAGGGCCCTTCTCTTTGACAGGTTCCTGAATAAAGGGGAAAAGCTTTTGTTTGGGAGTGAACACAGCTGTTGGTCTTCTGGTTTGAAAATCAAAAAATTACTAGACTAGAAAGCTCCCACAAACGATCCGTGATTCTTAGAAATGAGGCAGGCCAAGAGATGCTCCCCACGTGCACACACTGTCTCCCGGGTTCAAAACCCCAGAAATCAAGAGGGTTCCTTGGACATCCCTCCCTGTCACCTACTCCTCCCTGAGAGGGGCCCGAGAGGTGAAGCCAAAGCCGAACAGTTCCGCGTAGCCAGGCCCACTACACCACTTTCCTCCCAGCAAAGAGTCCTTTTAAAGTCATCCCAAAGGTCCCAATATGGTACCTTTAATAATTGAATAATTTAAATAAATAAATAGGTATGGAATAAATTAGAGGATTTATCACTTGTCCTTTCCTTTCAAAAGTTTCGGGGAATAATTTTGGCTTCTGGCTACTCCAACCAGAAAATTCCTAGCAGCCTGCACTGTTTCTCCTTCTTTGGCTCACGGCCCATGAACCCTGACCCTCACCAGGGTCTCCCATTCGAAGTCCCGGACAGGGACAAGGACAGATATGATCTTGAGCCGCTGGCCTGTGGGCATATGCACACTTCACAAGGATTACATGCAACTCCATTTGCTCATATCTCCTTTTCTAAAGAAGGGATATCAACATTCTAGATGACCATTATGGAATCATCCATCTCATCCTACTCCCCCTGGGGGGGATGGCCTGGGTATGTATCTTTCCGTCTTCTCATCCTGCCCTTAGGGCAATAATGAGGCCCTCTTCTCAGACAGACTGAAGAGTCAAAAACTTTCTTTAATCGCTAAAGTGGGATGCTCAGGCCAGCCCAAGAGAATACAACACGCTCTTCTTTTGGGCTAGATCAGTGATCAAATCTACCTTTCTTTCCTCTGCCCCTTCCACCAAGGGGTCCACTAGAACAAGCGATCTGGAAGAGCTCTTCTTGCCCAATTGGTATAATCCTTTCCTGATCAAGAATCTCTACAAGCTCTGCCTGGGGCTGGCAGGATTCCTTGGGTCATCACAGGGATGGTAAGCCTGCCCAGATGGGCCATCAGTTCTGTGAGCCAGCCCCCAAAAGGCCCTAGATGACTCACTTTCCTAACCCATGGTCTTCTTTCTACGCCTTAGTGGTCTCATACCTCTCTGGGGCCAGAGACTAGGGAAGGCGCTGGTTGCTCCCTCGGCCAGAACTTCCACTCCCCACTCTCAGAAACAGGGTTTGGAATGGCCCTCTGTGGGGTAGACTCCATCTGGCTTTTTCCTGCCCAAACCTACGCACCTTTGCCAAATCCATTCCCTCCAAGGCTTAGGCCTTCTTTCACGTGCAAAGTGTCTCAGACGGTTGTCTCCCTTGACTAAGCTGGTTCCTCGCTGAGAGGAAATGAGGCTGGCCGCCAAAGAGTGCTTGGATATAGGTGCTCGCGACCCATAGTAGTTCTGTGGTTAGACCCTACAATTCTTACACGGCTAGTGCATTCACTCTCAAACCCTGGAGGCCCTAGAACACACCCTGATTCATCCTAGAAATCAAATGACAGCTCTAAGGGAAGGGGTTAGAGCCACAGACCTGACTTGCTTACAGTCGCTAAAGAGGTTTAATAAGATCAAAAATGCTCCCACCCTGACGAATAAACAATGTGCTCTTAGGGCACAGAGGAAAAATAGGGCTTTAGGCACTAAAAAGTGACACTTCACCCAGATCCAGCCTGGGAAAAGACCAGAGAGAAGGGGGGGGAGGGGGGGGAAGTAAGAAATCCCCAGCCCTTATCGGGTCCACACCCCACGCAGGGTAGAGGAAGGTACAGGGGCTGATGGAGGAGATGCCCTTCAGAACACAAGCCCTCAGGAGCCTGTGGCTACGAAGCCCAAACCCTCCAGAGCAGCCTCCCCAGCTGTCCCACAGTCCTCTGCACATGACTCGTGGTGCACGGTCCACATACGGGGGGCGGCCTCATATGGTAGAGTGTAGCTTGCGCCCTGCTTTTGATGCTTCCTTGTTCCCAAGAGAACACTTGGGGAAGTGTTGGGTGGGGAAAAAAAGATTCTCGTTTATTTTGGAAACAAATCAAAAGGGGATTAGGGAATGAAGCACCTTAAGCAATGCCCCCTTGAGACTTCTTTTCACGACCCCAGGGTCTTCACAGGCATAACTTTGGCTCCACGTCTCCCTTCTCAGAGCCAAGAATGGCCAGCGAGGGAAAGGGTGGGGACGAGAGGACGGAGAGGAAGAGGCTCAGGGGAGGTGGGTGCTGAGAGGTGGTCCCTGCCCTCCTGGCCCCTCCGCCGGCCAGCACAGGGGGCGGGCCCGCTCCTTCTCCCTGGTACATAGGCATCATCTCTTTTTAAAATCTGTATATAATATATATATTTATATTCTCTCTCTATTTATACATATATATTTATATGGTCTATGTACATGTATTGCACAGGCCTCCTGCAGCTGCCCCAGCTCCTGCCTTGTCAGTGATAGCGGTTCCTCTTCTCTTCGCTTTCTGATGTGTAGTCACGGGCCCTGATGCCGTTCTGAAGATTGATGAGTGAGTCCTTCATCTGTAAGACAGGGAAGCCCACCCCAGCCCGGGTTTGTGCCCTCAGTGGGCTCCTCCTCAGCAGCACCCACCACACCCACGTACGGCAGGTCCCCCCGCCAGGCCGGGCAGCTAAAGGCAGCAGCTCCAGAAACAAGGGTCGTTCTCAAGGGACACAGTCTCAGGCTGAAGGGGGACGGCCGATCGAGCACTGGGAACCCCTGGGGTAAGGGGTGCTGTGTCTCAGTGACTTGAGGTCCTTGTTTCACGAAATTAAGAATTCTCGCGGACGTTCTGTTGCTATCAGGACCCGCGTCCGACGCCACTGATTGGTCTTCTACTCACTCGGCTTGGTTTCCCTGTGATCCTGAATACGCTGTCCTCCCCTCCTGGTACCTTTGCCACGCTGTTCCCCCAGCTCAGACTCCTCTCTTGCCCATTCAACCTCACCCATCTACTACTATCAAGGCCCAGAACGACTCCAAACTTTCTCTGGCTCACAGCCATCTCTCTCTCTCCTGGCTTTTCATGGACCCCTCACTAGGGCTCTGCGCTGCAGTCATCTTCAACGGCTTTGTTTCAGCTGTGTTGGGACTGCACTGTCTTATCCTTACCTTGTACACCCCAGATGCCAAGCAGAAAACTGAGTAGGCTCCTAGCTGTACCCATGTCATTGAATTAACTGAATCTTAACCTTCTTTAAGAAACAGATACATCCCACATCACGGGATGGAGTTTACATGGGGCAATTCCAGCGGTAGAATCCTACCCTGGCTCTAGGTAAGCTGCCTTGTTAACACAGGACGGTTAACATTTCACAGGTAAACGGTTACGGGTTTTGAGAGCCTCTGATCTCTTGGCCTAATCTGTCACTTTCTTCTCTTTAGTTCTTCGATATCAGGAGGGATGAGGGGCCCATTAATGTTCTTTTAAAGGGGAGAGAACGATGGGAATTCCCTGGTGGTCCAGTGGTTAGGACTACGGCGCTTTCAGTGGCAGGACCTGGGTTCAATCCCTGGTCGGGGAACTAAGATCCCACAAGCCACGCAGCGTGGCACGCCCCCACACCCCCAACCCCCAAAAAAGGGGGAAAAGAAAAACGAAAAACAAAATCAAGGGAACGGAACGAGACACCGATCTTAATGCTTGTAGAGTCGAGTCTACGAGGCTACAGGTCTGCCTGCCCCAAGCTCCTTCTGAAGGAGACCCACCCTGAATAGAATTCCACAGCTGGAAGGGGACCAGGTCATCCAGTCCAACTGCCCCCCGCCTTTAATTCATAAGTCCCTCACCCCACATCATCGCATCACCCTCTGAGCACTTAGCCCGTTCCATTGCGGGACTGCTCTCCCCATAAGGAGTGTGCTTTTTGCTGATGACTCAAAAATCCGATTCCCTATAACTTCAGGCCCTAGTTCAGTCCCCTGGAGGTTCACAGCGGTCTAACCCTTCTTTTAGATGTTAGACCCCAACGTCTGAAGACTGTCCTGTGCTGCTCACCCACCCGTCTTCCCTGCTCCTGAGCACATCTTTACTTCTCTCAAGCCTTCCTGATAGGCCAGAGCTTCCAAACTCCTTGCTGTGTTGTCTGCCCTCCTTTGGTTAAAAAAAAAAAATGCCCTCCTTAAATGTGGCTCCAGTGTTATGCATGGCACTCTAAACCCATTAAACTGGTTCACGATCGCTGCATTAAATTTCTCTACCCTTAATTTAGAGCTAAGAAAGCAAACCATGAAGGGGAAATAAAGTTGAATATTAATGAATGCCTCCCATGGGCCATCAGATCAAATGTGACAGCAATTTCACGAAGCAATGATTATAATTCCAATTTTATAAATGAAGGAACCGAAGGTCCCTAATACTAAATCCTTTGCCTGAGGTCACAAAACTAGTCAGTGGCAAGAGTAGGATTCTACCTCAGTCTGATAAAATGAAGCTAACTATTGATTTTGCCCCAGAATGACTTTCTTAAAAAGACGCATCTGGTTTTTCAGAAAGAAAACCGTACCAAGAAGAAGACGTTATGAAAAGGAGACACGGTACCAGCCATCTTCCCAGACTCTCAGCACAGCCCCTGAGGAGGGGCCACGGCCTGGGCGTTGGGTGTTGGGTGCATGTTTTGAGGGCAGGAGGTGGGGGAGGGGAGCACACGTCAAAAGGAGTTAGAAAGACACGCCCTCTGGGAAGATAAATCCCTGCAAAAAGGGGGTTATCTCTTTCAAGGCCTGTCAGATGGCTATGGGTTACCAAGAAGAAAAATTAGCTCTCCTTCCACCTAACCTACAGTTTTCCTACTGCAAATCCAGTGTGTTATTTCACTGACATAATTTTGGGAATACACGGGTGTCTCCCACAGCTCACTCAAGGGTGGCTTTAAAATCAGAACAATGGATGGCCTGGGGGAAGAACGAATGGGAGGAGCGCATCTGGTGGGCGATGATGGAGATGGCGCTGTCCTCATAGCACAGGGCAGAAGTCCCATCTCCGTAAGACCAAGGCAAGGAGGGACGGTGGGGGCATCTCACCTGGTCAAGAAGCATCACCGAGGATTTGATGATCTCCCTCCATTTTTGGAGCTCGGTATCGTGGTACTTTTGCTGGGACTCTAAGAGCTGGGCCCACTCTGTCTGAGACTGGGGTAACCTGTGGGGTAGAAGAAGGGGTACCCCAGCAGCTGGAGTTATGGCCCGCTGACTGTCCTATGCGCCCAGACCCCTAAAGGACAGAGAGCCACATCAGAGCGCTCTGTCCTTTGCTCAGTGCCCTGGTTCCCCTGTGCCCCAAATCAGAAGCAGACTGAAACTACAGGGACAGTTTTCAGAGCCTGCCTAGGCACTCATCCCAGAGGGTTAACCCCCGGCCAAGGGCAGCAGGGCCGTCCCAAGGAGACTGGGAAGCAGGAGCCGGGACACAGTACTGGCTGGGGTGAAGGTGGGAGCAAGGGGGAGAGGCCAGGATTACCTGTCCTGGAGCCTCAGACCCTGCCAGGCAGTGAGGGTCTGGGTGGTATATTCCAGCATCCAGAGTTTGTAGAAGAGCATCAGGTTGAGGACGACCAGCAGCACCAGACTAAGAAGATGCCAAGGGGGGAAAGCGAGAGCCGTGAGCCGGCGTCTGGGGGAGCCCCTCCCTCTCAGAGCCAGGCACTCCCCCGCCCAGGGGCCGCTGTCCTCGACCACTGGGTCACCCGACGCATCGCAGGGAGTGGTTAAGTGAGCCAGAGGGATGCAGCGGAGGCGGGGGGCGGGGGGGCGGGGGGGGAGAGGGAGAGAGAGAGAGAGAGAGAGAGAGAGAGAAGCAGTGTCATCTGGAGGGGCCAGGAAAGGGCTGTGGAGAGGCGTGCGGGGTGAACGCAACAGAAAGGAGAGACATACAAGTCACCCAGAACCTGGGTGCTGGGGGAAGCGAGGTAAGATGGAGAGGAAAAGAGATGATGGGGTAAAAGAAGTCAGCACCTGAAACAGATCCCAGTGGGAGCAAGGAAGAAAAACAGGGAGGAGGCAGAGGTTAGAAACAGGCTCGTGTGGGGAAGGGGAAAGCCCGCTCAACCCAAGGCAGAGAGAAAGTGAGCGTCCATGACAAAGAAATGGCGGGAGCAGAGACACAGCGGGATGGGGACATCTAGCAGGAAGGAAGGGGGGCGCTGGGAGCAACTGCACACAGACTCTTAGCACTTCAAGGGTGATCAGTAGAGACAAGGTTCCTCCTACAAACCCAAACCGGGGGAGGAATTCCAGTGGGATTCCCAGCTCTGCCCCTGATACGCCTCCCAGATGTTAGCACAACTGGCCGAGAGCTGCCGTCTCCTCCGTGCCCCTGCCACAGCCCTGCACGGGGCACGAGGACCAGTCGAGGCTTCTCAGGGATGGGCTGAAAGTGCTCAGAGTCAGGGAGGTGGCAGGAAAACCAGGGGCCGGGGGACCCAGTGGGGAATGATGAAGAGTCACTGAGGCCTGTGGGAATTCTCTTCTCTTGGCCTCAGTGGCCTAAAGATCATTTTATAACAGAGGTTCATGGGATGGAGAGATGAAAGCTCTGGGAAAGAGAGGACGCAGACACGCAGAACTGGGCACAAAGCCTGGCTCACTGCTGAAACATCTCAACTTTCAATCAAGTTTCCTAGCTTCACTGAAAGCCGGTTCCTTCAACAGGACAATAATACCTACCCTGCTGAGGTTGTTATGTGCATGGAAGGAATGTATGTGAAGCCCTCCACAAGGAGCAGTTATTTTCATTAAAGGAGGAAGTACAGACACACAGGAAAAAGAATGACAAAAACGGGAAGATAAAACAAATAGGTGGAAAAAAGACCAACAAAGAAAGAAAACCTATGCTAAGCCTCTGACCTTTCAAAGCGTGTGCTGCATGTGGTGTGTGGTGTGTGGTGTGTGGTGTGTGTGGCGTGTGTTACTGTGTTTCTCGCCTGGGCTTCCAGCACTATGGAAGGCGGCATTCCTTAGAGCAGCAGCTGCAAATCCCTGGGGCTACTCGGCTGTGTTCTCGGGGCTCTCCTGAGTTTTCCACGAGAACTTCTTAATGTTGTATTGAATTTCAATGATACCACCTTTAACTGCATCAGTGCGCCTGGACCACCTGAATGCCGCTTCCTCAGGGTGTGCTACACACAATCTCAGTACTTGCATTTGGGTTTGTGTTTACAGTCCCGTCTGTGCTCAGTGGAGGTCAAGGGACACCCTTGCCCGCTTCCCGAGTGAAGGCTTGGGGGTGGTCTAAACAGAGAAGCGGTAGGAGGCTGGGGTCACCACAGGGCAGGCTTATGGCAGCCGGGGCCTCTAAGACGCAGGGCAACCTGCGCTGTACCAGAAGGTTCCACTCAGGCTGGGAGCAGACGCAACGCCTGGACCTTGTAGGGTTGAATGACGAGGCCCAATTATCCTAAACGAACAAAGCGCCAACGTTTGTTAATATGCTATAAAATTTACTCAGGCCACTGGCCTTCTCTACTAAATAATGACAGAACACAGAGAGAGCTTAAACAGAACTAACTCAAGGTTAGAGTTCTCTGTTGACCAAAACCAACACCAGAGACTTAGTTTTAACAATGGCATGAATCACATTAAAACGATGCTGCCAAACGTGAATTCTACTGGCTTTACGGTTGTCCTTGTGTTTAATTCTGTAAAAATATGTTGGCTTCTCATGCCATAGTCAGAAGACTTTTGCATCTACTTTTATGTTACAAATTCAGGTAAGGTTAGCAAAAGAGCCCCCCTCGTGACCCTCAAAGGCCCCTCTCCCTGTGTGGTCCCCAGGTCTGTCCTCAGCCCATTTCCTTTCTCACGCTCCATACTCTCCTCCGATGATCAATCTCATTCCCACCATGGCTTTAACGTTACCGACAATTAAATCTGCAACTGCAGCCTGAACTTTCCTCCTAAGCTCCAGGTCCACATCAAGAAATATCTATCTACGGCAGCTCAGAGACATCGGGAACTGACGGCATCTTCTGTGACAACTTTCCTCTAAGTTCCAGGTTTCTGTCCATGACACAACCATCTACAGGCACGCAGATCAGGAAGGCCTCTTCCTTCGCTACGTAACCAGGTGTAAGGAGCCTTCACCTTCTGGGCCCTCTCAGCCCCAGGAGGCCCTCATCTCAGTGTGACGGTCCCTCCCGCCGAGATCACTGCCGTTTACTCCTGTTGGCCCCCACTGCCTCCAGTCCGTTCTTGTCTAGCCCGTGCCCCATACTGCCATCTGAGTGATTTTTTTTTTTAAGTGTAAATCCAACCATGTCAGTCCAGGGCTTCCTTCCCAGATTCCTGTGGGCAGAGCTGTGCCCCTGTTTCTGCAATCCTGAAAAATACTTTAGTGAAGGCATGAAGGGCTGGGGGTGGGGTGGGAGTCACGGAAGCAGGACAGAGCTACGCACAGTCTAACGCCTGGTGCACACCTGGTAGAGCCAGCGTCTGGGCAGCTCCTGAGCACCCCCCAAGCTGTGCCACCACGTCTCACAGCACAGCCCAGGCAGGAAGGGCTGGGCAGTCAGGCAGTGGGCCCAGCCAAGCAGAGGAGCTGTCTGTACTTAGCTGTCCAAGCTGTTCCTACTCAAGGTTTACAAAAGTCCTGAGCAGGCTCTGGGCTCACACTTCAGAAAGCTGTCTTCCCATCTTACACCCTCATGTTTTTCAACGCACTTGCTCCCTGGCCCAGCATCTTTCTGTGCAAGTTACTGAGCCCACAGCTTTACAGCATTATGGCAGTGATTATACACGGCTTATATTAAAATAAGCATACACTTTTCCTGGACTCTAGTCATCGATTGTGTCCGGCCACCCTGCCAAAGGGTGGGCCCCGTAAGTGCACAGTCCCGACGCCTGGCACAGAGCAGACACCCAGAACGTCTGTCACAAACAAATGAATGGGTTCCTAAAATGCTCTGTGGCATCTCTATGTTAGCATTTATTCAACAGTGTAGCAACTGTGAATCTCCTGTCTGTTTGACCCACTTGAAATTGAGCTCCTGAAGGGCATGGAGGCTGCACGCAGCATTTTCTTCGGAATCCTGAAGGCCTAGCATACAGTGAGTGCTGAGTAAAACAGAGAAAAAGCAGCAAAGAGGCAAGGAAGGACAGATAGAGCAACCGATCTGGAGAGGGACTAGAGGAGAAGGCAAAAGCCAGGGCAGCAGCAAGGGTGTTCGGATCCCTGAGGAAGACAGACAGGGAGGAGGTGGCAGGCGAGAAAGGAAGGCGGCCGGGGCGGGGCGGGGCGGGGGAGGAGAGCCAGAGTCCCTTACACACAGCTGATAACCAGCAGTAGCTTGGACACACTCTGCAGGTGGAAACCATTGGGGCTGTCCTCGGGGATGTGCCGTGTCTGCGTGGAACCTGTGGGGAGAAGGAAAGAGGTCATCACCACGCGGCCCGCCAGCCCACCAACGACCGGCGTGATGCTGGTCACGCACAGAACTGCCCGTGACGCTGTCGTGGCAACGACGTGAGACGTGGACCCGGCCCTCAGGGAAGGGAAGCTCCTGGAGGGCAAGGGGGACAGGAAAGGGACCGAACAAATGAGCAAGTCACCTGACCTCTGTAGCTAGGACATGCAGGTGCAGGACAAAGCGACCTGCAGCCGTGGAAGGGAAAGAGCACTGGGCTGGGACCAGAGACAGCTTTCGGCTCTGGCTTCATCCATAACTGGCCACGGGAAGTTGAGTGAGTCACGTGATCCACTGAGGGTCAGTTTACTCGAATGCAAAGTTAGCCAGGAGTCCTGTATGTAAAACTCATGAACAACGTGGGAGCGCCCTGGCTGAAGCCAGGGGAGGGACAAAGAAGGCTGGCACCCTCCTCCTCCCCCTGCCCTGCCCCACCCAAATCTGATGAACATCCGGGGAAGTGCAGAGCACAGCCTGAAAATCCCTTGCTGCGTGTTTCTGCGACCGAGCAAAGACAGGAGGTTGTGAATGGCTGGATGGGACGAGGGAGCCCCACTGCCTGGCAGGGGGCCAAGGAGGGGGCTGCCTCACACTCCCTGACCTTTGTGTCATGCGGTAACCCTGGGGGCTGAGCTTCGGCTTCTCCCTGGAGCATGTCCCAAGAGCTTGGAAGCTGCAGGCCTGAGCCGAGGCATGCAGGGAGCCATGGAGCTCAGGGAACACGGAGGCAGAAACCCAAAGGCAACTTCTGTTCAGCAGAGCACACAGGGGTGTTCAGCAAGGGCTGAGGAGCTTAAGGGCAAAGGGAAATGGCAGAGCATCCAGAGCCTCAGATGTAACGAGTCGTGAGCCAGTTATACCCAGTCCACGCCAGGCTGCAAAACGAGCACGCCTGTGTGCCCGGCACAGGCACGCAGCTCCCGCCCACAGCCCTGAGCCACGCCTCCCCGGCCCCCACCCGCGCACACCTGCCACGTGCTTGATCCTGTGGCCCACATCTTCATCGGTGGGTGTGGTCACGGGGCTCATCACCTCTTCCAGGTGGGGCACCCGCAGGTGGGCGTGGGGACGCTTCCTCCTCCGCACCGACGGGGCCTTGCTGGCCTTCTCCTTGGGAGACTGTCTGTGCAGGTCAGCCAGGTAGGTGCTCTCCGTTTTGGTCAGCTCGCTCTCTGTCAGGGTCAAAAGGCCATATCACAGGACATCCGCCCCTACCTCCAACCCAGCACACTGGCCTCCAAAAGCAGCTGTCTACGCCTAGCCGAACCTTCTCTAAGGGGACCATTTTCCCCTATTGTACTCTGGGATGTGGCCTGGGAGGGCGGAGATCCCTCAGGGATGCCCATGAGCCCCAGGAAATACTCCTGGGACCCAGCCCAGCCCAAAACCCTCTCTGGGTCGTTCAACAGTGTGTAGAGACAAAGGCTCCTAACATGCACCCTCACGTATGCAATCTGGGGCACGTCACGTTTCCCAATGAACGCCTTCTCGGGCTACTTCCTTCTCATAACAGAATCACCACCAGTGAGCCTGGATCTCAGGCTCATTTTCGGGGGGGGGTGGTCACGGATCCCTTCATGACGACGATCTCATAAAGGTTACAGTCAGAGCCTCTTCAACGTGCATACGTTCACATACGTGCTGAACTTTGTATCCGTTTCTGGGGCAGAAGCCCGCTCACTGCCCCCATCTCTCCCCGTGCCCCATGCCTCTCAGGCCCTGAATGGTGACAGCGGAACGGTTCACCCAGCACCAGTGACGGTGCTCACCCAAGTGGCGGAAGTAGTCCTCCAGCCCACTCCAGAAGTTCTTCTCGATGAACGTTTTCACCAGTCCCCAGGGCTGTTTTCGATAGCGCAGCTCTGTGGAGACCCTGAGAAACAAGCCACAGACAAGATCAGCCGTTTGCTAGGCGGACCTTCCTCTGCTGCGAAAAGGAAACTTCAGGTTTAAGGCCGAAGCAGCTTCACGTTGGTGCTGCCCTTTACAAGTTAAAAAAGCCCCTTCACATCCACATCACCTGATCTCCCTGGCCACCCCTTGAGGTAGGTGAAGCTAGTGGATTTACCCTCATTGCATAGAAGAGAAAACTGAGTCTTAGAATTTGTAAGCAGACCAACGATTAACAAGAAGGGCTCTGACTCCAAGCCCACAGCTCGCTCATGCCACTCGGCCTCATCCCAGGAGGGCTCCGGATGGCGGGCAGCCTGCCGGCCCCAGGGCCCTTCTCTCCTTCTCCAGAGACTTTTAGCCCCGGGCAGCCTCTCGGGCTTCGCGGCTTCCACCTTTAAGGGCTTCCTCAGCTCCTGGCCTGGCCCCTGCCTCTCCACCCTCCCCGGGACCTCGCCAGCTCCTGCTCTGTCCGCAGCACTCTGTCCCCGTCGCGGGCGCCTCCGCTGTCCCGGCCCTGCAGCACCACCTTCGGCTGCTGCACGGTCACGCTGCTCTGCCTCTCCCGGAGGCGCACTTTCCTCGGTTAACAGGTGCTCCCAGTTGACGCTCCCCACGTTCAAGGCTCCCTGCTCTGCCCTCAGGAGGAAGAAGGGACCTCAGCCCCAACCCTGGTCCGACGTGTGTGTGTCCACGGCCACGTCACCGCCACCCAGCAACTCTTCCCTGGATTGAAGGTGGGCACCTCTCTGTAAAGGTCTGTCTGGGGTCAACCAACTACCTCTGCGTGAGCTGGACAGAAGGGACACCCAATTGGAAAACCCTCCAAGGAAGCTGGAAGCGAGGAACACAGATGCTGCAGGGGAGGGACAGCGGGGCAGCGGGGAGAAGAGAGAGAAGGGAGGGAGTGCCGGGGGGAAGGAGGAGGAAAGGAAGGAAGGGAGAGAGGGAAGGAGGGAGTAGGAGAGGGGCGGGGAGGGACAAGGAGTTGCTCAGAGAGAAGCACCGAAACCAAAAAAAATGTTTCAAACAGGAGAAAGCGGGGCTTCCCTGGTGGCGCAGTGGTTGAGAGTCCGCCTGCCGATGCGGGGGACACGGGTACGTGCCCCGGTCCGGGAAGATCCCACATGCCGCGGAGCGGCTGGGCCCATGAGCCATGGCCGCTGAGCCTGCGTGTCCGGAGCCTGTGCTCCGCAACGGGAGAGGCCACAACAGTGAGAGGCCCGCGTACCGCAAAAAAAAAAAAAAAAAAAAAAAGAGAAAGCTTTGTCCCTTTTCAAGGTGTGGGTATTCAGATCTTCCCGATTCCCCAGAGACCTCTCGCAGCCTTTCACCAAACTCCTATTTTATTTGAACGTGAGTGAATTTATGCTCCATATAACCGGAAGAACTGGGTCTAAGGTACAGGTACACGATCGGTTATTTTCAAATGGGTGTGTGTCTTGGCTTTTCAGTCAGACTACAAGCTTCGCAGAATGTTAGGGTCTAAATTTCTTCCTTCACAGTGCCCAGGACAGGACTCGACCCACAAACGGCATCTAACTAATCATTCAATCAACCTTTTCTGACTCTGCTGTGTGCAGGCCCCGTGCTGGGTGCTGGGAACACAGCGGTGTGTGGACTGGGACTCCTGCCGGCCAGGATGGCCGGAGCTGCCACCCAGGGAGACACATGCGCAGGAACTCGCAACAAGCCCAACACCCAGCAGGGTGGGAAGGGCAGAGACTTGCTTTTCTAAGACCTGGATTTCAGCACTTTTGACTCTTGGAGAAGTTACTGAACTTGTATGACCCTCAGCTTTCTTATCTGAAAAGTGAGGATAAA